>NC_133458.1:43970176-44276426 GCF_048565385.1 Saimiri boliviensis
TCTTGATAGAAATCCCTTTTCTGGATAAGAATGATTTTTTCTTTCTCAGTATTAATGGTATTTTAGCTAGTTAAAAGACTTGCTTTATCATCTTTACTAGAGTACCATTTTATATTTGTTCCAAGAGCAAATCTAATAGTGTTCAGTAGTATAAGGCAATGGACCTAAATTTTAATAACTTTTAAAATGCCTATTAATAGATAATTTCTTCTACCGTTTGTGTACCTTAAGTTAGTAAAATTTGAACACAATTTTATAAAGACTATTTTCAATACAGAAATAAAATAACTAGGCCGGGCACGGTGACTCACACCTCTAATCTCAGCACTTTGGGAGGCCTAGGTGGGAGGATCATGAGATCAGGAGTTTGAGACCAGCCTGGCCAATATGATCAAACCCCATCTCTACTAAAAAAATGCAAAAAGTAGCCGGGCATGGTGCCATGTGCCTGTAGTCCCAGCTTCTTGGGAGACTGAGGCAGGAGCATCTCTTGAACCCGGGAGGCAGAGGTTGCAATGAGCTGAGATCACACCACTGCACCCCAGCCTGGCCACAGAGCAAGATACTGTCTCAAAAAAAAAAAAAAAGAAAAAGAAATAATTAAAATATTGCTTTTATATTTTATGTGTTACAATATTCTTAACGAATAGTTTTTTTAAATAGTCCCCACCCAGATGTTTTTGAAATGGTATAATTCTGCTTTTAAAAAGCCATGTCCAATATCTATCATGTAAGAAAATGGAAATAAGGAACAAAGAGTAATACTATCTACATTTGGAGATATTATCCCAAATTTTAATTTGGTTATTGTTTTAATGATAGTAAATATAATATTTAGAAACCAGGTTTTGATTTTCTAAGCTTAATTCTTAGTACTGTGGGAATTTTAGAAAGGATGATTTTTAAAAAAAAAAAAATCCTGTCACTTAGCAGCAACTATTATGATTCTTAATTAGTTATAAATGACAGATGAGAATGTAATATAGAATGAATACTTTTTAAACACCAAAATAATTGTTTTTTCTCCTGCTTCAGTCCTGATGGTCAGCCAACACTGCTTCCCCCAGAACATGTACAGGAGTTAAATTTGAGGTCTACTGGCATGCTCAATGCTATCCAAAGATTTTTTGCATATCATATGATTGAGACCTATGGATGTGACTATTCCACAAGTGGACTGTCATTTGATACTCTGCATTCCAAACTGAAAGCTTTCCTCGAACTTCGGACTGTGGATGGACCCAGACATGATACGTATATTTTGTATTACAGTGGGCACACCCATGGCACAGGAGAGTGGGCTCTAGCAGGTAAATTCACCTTTGGTAGTTTCACTATTGTAAAGATACACATATATTTGTAGAAATCTGTATTTCATATAGTCATTAAATTTCAGGATTCTCAGTTTTCCACTTCAGTTCACCAAACTGTATATATGACTCTAATTTGTTTTTCTTTGCTCTAGCATACCTGTTTAGCCTAATTTAGTAATCTCTAATGATAAGATTGAGAATTAAGTCTTGTGGTGATTAGAAGGAAAAAAATGCTTTGAGACTTATAATCGGTTTCCCTTAAAATATTTTCAGATACACTAAATATATTTTTCAGAAGCTGATAAACTTCTTTGACTAGTTTTTTGTTTGTTTGTTTTGAGATGGAGTCTTGCTCTGTTGCCCAGGCTGGAGTGCAGTGGTGTGATCTTGGCTCACTGCAACCTCTGCCACCTGGTTTCCAGTAATTCTACTGTCTCAGCCTCCTGAGTACCTGGGACTACAGGTGTGTGCCACCACACCCAACTAATTTTTTGTATTTTTAGTAGAGACAGGGTTTCACTGTGTTAGCCAGGATGGGCTCTATCTCCTGACCTCTGATCCACCCGTTTCGGCCTCCCAGAGTGCTGACGTTACAGGCATGAGCCACTGCGCCTGGCCTTGACTAGTAATTTTTAAGTTTTTAAATGTTATGGATGCAGATTTCAGTAGTCCTTCACATCTGTAGTTTTATTTATGTTAGAAAGCTCACCAGAATTTTAAATAGTAGATCATGTGATAATAGGTCAAGTAAATGACCTAAATGTTATTTGCTTAGGACCTATAACAGAGCCCGGTACATAGTAGAGGATCCTTAAGTAGTTGATAAATAGATGAAGTCACTGAATAAATCATTTTAAAAGAAAGGTAATTTTCTTATTTTAGATTAGACATAGTTATTTTAGATTTAATTACATGTTTTTCTGTAAAAGAGTGTAGATGTTGTAAACTAAGAATACATAAATAATAAAATAGTCATAAAATAAAGTGGAAATATTCAGGATGAAGAAAAGGATAAATAGAAGTAGTATAGAAGGACAGAGGGAGAGTTGCCAATATCAGTATTAAGAACTCCAGAAAGAAACAAATGGTTAAAGTAGAGATGATTTTAAACCGGCGTGATCTCACTAATTTCATGCCAGATTTGTAACTGGTTCTAAAGAGAAATTTTTTTTAAAATGTTTCTTTTTTGCCAATAAATATTGAATAACTCAGTGGCTTTCTAGTAGAAAGACAAGGTAATATTTACTGAGCACATTTTAAGCATCAGCTTATCTTACTGTACTTAGTACCTTATACACATTGTTAATCTTCATGTGAAATGCTTTGAGATAGATACCATCACTTCTTTTATCTTCAAATGGAAATTGGAAGTTGTTATGTAACTTATCTATGATCATACCACTGTGTGATAGAACATGATTAAGGACCAGATCTGCCAGACTCCTAAAGCGTATTTTTTCCCCCACTGTACCATGTTGCCTCCAAAGGTGAATGCCATGATGATAAAGAAATGGCATGTTCTGGTTAAGTGGGTATTTTTGTTAGCATGGATCACCCATTTCAAAAAATTAGAATGTACAAGACTAAAAGATGTATTGAACACTAAAGCTACTTGAATATAGTTTTAAAAGTATTTTACTTGACCTATAACTTTTTTTTTTTGCACACCCCCCCCCCACAACCTATAACTTTTTTTTTTTTTTTTTTTTTTTTTTTTGGAGACGGAGTTTCGCTCTTGTTACCCAGGATGGAGTGCAATGGCGCGATCTCGGCTCACCGCAACCTCCGCCTCCTGGGTTCAAGCAATTCTCCTGCCTCAGCCTCCTGAGTAGCTGGGATTACAGGCACGTGCCGCCATGCCCAGCTAATTTTTTGTATCTTTAGTAGAGACGGGGTTTCACCATGTTGACCAGAATGGTCTTGATCTCTCAACCTTGTGATCCACCCGCCTCGGCCTCCCAAAGTGCTGGGATTACAGGCTTGAGCCACCGTGCCCGGCCCAACTTTTTAATTACAATGTAGAAAGCATCTTTTTAACCTTTTTGGCTACTTCAGTTTCAGGTTATACTAAAGTATAACATTCTGTGTATTCCAACTCAGCATACAAGAGAAAGCTCTAGTCAATTAAAACAGTCTTTACAGAAGTAGAATTTTAGATCTAAAAGCAGGGATTGATTACTGAAAACACTAAAATGCTTATGATAATAAACTCTACACAGATCAAATGTAAACAGGGCTAATTTTTGGTGGCCATGCATATATCCCTAGTTAAAGTATTGTAAGAGAGTAGTTTTAGAAGTAAGCTTTCTGTGTGTGTTTACATTAAGGATTTATTACTTAATAGAAACACTTTTCAAAAAGTTTGTACTTTTCTCAAGTGATTTAAAATTCATTAAGCATTTCTTAAAGATACCCGTGGGAATCAATCTAGATGTTCATTTTACTAATACTTATATCAGCTTTTTTAAAAAGTAAAAAAATGCTAAGATAAACATATATATAATCAGTGTTCCTAAATTTTCATTCATTGTTTAGTAATTTTTTTTAAGACTTTAGGAATTCTAAAATAGAGTTATATTTTAGGTAAATGCTTAGCAGTTACATTCTAGAATGATATCTTTGTAATTTTTTTGCAGTATGTTACCAGTAAATTGACCATTATAGAATTGCTCTATTAGCTAAGATTTGTTCTTGTGTAACTTTGAGAACTTATTATAAGAATTTTAAAAAAGAGAGAAAGCATACTGATCTCCCTTCCCTGACAAAGGTAGATTTTTTCCCATAATTCAGCAACTGCATACTGTCATGCATGGCCTGAGGCATCTGGCATACTTATGGGTAGTCAGGTTGAACCAGGCCCAGAAGCATTCTTTTCAGTTAGTTCATGCCCTCGCCTGCTTTCAACATAGCCCTCAAGGACCGATTCTGTCTCACAAATAGTATTGAATATCTCTGCTCTGAGGAAAATGCTTTAATTTATTCCAAATTAAGTGACAAGGAATTTTAAGTTCTGCTAATTTATTAATAGGGTGTTTTGTTTTGTCTTTATTTTTTTTAGCAACCTTTGAAATAGGAAACATCACAACTGGATTTTACTTCGGTTAGCAAGTTAATAACAGGCCCAATATTAATATGACTGTGGGAAGGAGAATCTATATTTGCCCTTTATCCCATAACTTTACTTACAGTACTTAGAATATGTAATCTTATATTTATGGAGTCTCACGATATGGAACCTAATATTTTTGCCTCTTTGCTTGAGAGTAGAAAACAATTATGGTAATTACAAGAGAGACAGAAATAAATGGAGAAAGTATAGATAATTTATAAAGCTGTTTATTACAAATAAACAAAGCCTTTAAAAAGCAGTCTCCATTACTTGTAATGCATCAGATGGCTGTTATTTTAGATAAATGTAAGTACTTTGAATCTGGGCCAAAAGCCAAATGTAGCATAGAACCTATTCATAGAGGGAAAGCAGAGTAAAACAAGAGAAATCATTTAGAAAGCTTTAATGCTGCCTAAAGTGTCTTGTTGATAGCTAAAGAGCATTTATATAAGAGAATGAGGGTAGAATATGCTAAAGAATGTTTATTGAAATAGTTGTGGATGGCATGTTGGGCAATGATGTTTTGTGGCAGATGGAATTTATATAATACTTCTTGTAATCTGTGTCATCTTCTAATCTCCAGAGAAATTTAATAGAGCTGGAAATGATGGAGAGTTAACATTTGGCCATTTTTGAAAAAGTGTCCTTTTGGGGAGGTGTCAGTGGAATAACACGTTGATATTATGTAGAGACCATGTACTGAAATAGTGTATCTGAGATAATGTGTGTGAGTGTTAGATCGATTCATAAAACAAATTTATTTTCAGGTTTTTAAGCTATAGTGGGCTACTTAATAAAGTATTAATCAATTACACGTACAGAATATGATAGAATCCCAATGCTAAAGGATTCTGTCTCTGGTGATACCCACTTTTAATGGTGAACCCAGGAGGACAGTTGATTTGGGGGAAATATGTATTCTGTAGTTAGGTTGTTGGGTTTTGTCCTGGTACATTGTAAAAGTAACTTATGCTTAATGTAGAAATTTCAGAAGAGTACTTTAAAAACCACCTGGAAGTGAAACATCCAGCAATAGCTGCTGCAGTAATTTTTGTAGATGCAATGTCATGCTTTTTCTAATATAGACATATTCTGATCAGTAAATTTTCTTTATAAATATTATAAGATTTACTCTTAAGGTTTTAGGCTATAGTTTATTTCCATTTCCCAAGTGGGAAGGAGGCCTTTTTATGTAATTTCTTGTTCCTAGTCTGTTCTTCCCTTAGGATAGAATCCTAGAATAGGAATGATTATATCAGTGTCCATTGAGGCAGGGCCAGATGAGGTGAGGGTGGCAGTTGCCTCAGGCACAGAACATAAGAGAATGCCAAAAAACTCAGTAATCAAAATGAACGTTTTAATGTAGTTTATACTTAAAAATCAAAATTAATACAAAAAAATTCACAATGAACTAGATTAAAAACCTGTAGTCAGAAGTTTATTTAGAACTTTCTGGGTATATATGTTTAATCCCTTGTTGTTCTTCAGCTATAAAACTGATTTAAATGTAAATCTATTCTTTAACTCATTTTTGTACAGGTAGGAATAGGGTTTATTTTCATTTAGCTGGTACCTGCATATGAGGAAGAAAAGGAAACAATGGTATAGAATGCGGGCCAAACTTTTTCTGTAAAGGGCCAGATATTTTTGGCTTTGTGGGTTTAGATCCCTGTTGCAGCAATTTGGCTCTGCCACTTTAGAGCAATAGCAGCCATAAAGAGTGTAAATGAATGAATATAGTTGAGTTCCAATAAACTTTTACGAAAATTATATCAAACTTAAATTGCATACAATTTTTGCTGTCATAAAATATTCTGATTTTCTTTCAACCATGTAAAAATATAAAGTCAATTTTTAGCTTTTAGACCATACAGAAAGAAGTGGTGGGCTGGATCTGGCCCATGTGTTGTAGTTGCTGCCCCTGCTATAGAATGTTAGCTTTCCTGTGTAGTTGTTTTCACTAAATACAACTATGTAAAACTGTTTTCTTAATTTATAATAGCATATTCCTTTTTATGTAATAAGGATTTTTTTAACCTCAAGTTGAAAATCTGTTGTAAAACTATCTTTTCAAAAGATACTTTGAAAGTGTCATTCTTTATTTTTTTGCTTATTTAATTCTAAGAATTTAAGGAAAATACATGTAAGACAAGAGTATTTTCTAAGAGAAACCGATTAAGACAGTTGTCTTAATGAGGCTACAGAGATTATTGCTCCATTGAATTTTCTTTTGTTCACAGGTGGAGATATACTACGCCTTGACACACTTTTAGAATGGTGGAGAGAAAAGAATGGTTCCTTCTGTTCCCGGCTTATTATCGTATTAGACAGCGAAAATTCAACCCCTTGGGTGAAAGAAGTGAGGAAAATTAATGACCAGTATATTGCAGTACAAGGAGCAGAGTTGATAAAAACAGTAGATATTGAAGAAGCTGACCCACCACAGCTAGGTGACTTTACAAAAGACTGGGTAGAATATAACTGCAATTCCAGTAATAATATCTGCTGGACTGAAAAGGGACGCACAGTGAAAGCAGTATATGGTGTGTCAAAACGGTGGAGTGACTACACTCTGCATTTGCCAACGGGAAGCGACGTGGCCAAGCACTGGATGTTACACTTTCCTCGTATTACATATCCCCTAGTGCATTTGGCAAATTGGTTATGCGGTCTGAACCTTTTTTGGATCTGCAAAACTTGTTTTAGGTGCTTGAAAAGATTAAAAATGAGTTGGTTTCTTCCTACTGTGCTGGACACAGGACAAGGCTTCAAACTTGTCAAATCTTAATTTGGACCCCAAAGTGGGATATTATTAAGCACTCATACTACCAATTACCACTAACTTGCCATTTTTTGTATGCTGTATTTTTTATTTGTGGAAAATACCTTGCTACTTCTGTAGCTGCTCTCACTTTGTCTTTTCTTAAATAATTATGGTATATGTAAGGTGTTGGGAAAAAACATTTTGTGCTGAAAGTATATAGGGAGTCAAATGCTGACTGTAAATGCGTAAGAGATGTTAAAAATAATACTGCACTTTCAGGAATGTTTGCATATGGTCCTGATTAGAAAGAAAACAGTTGTCTGTGCTCTACAGTGGCCAATGATGAATTACTAATGCCTTATTTTCTAGGCATATGATAGTTTAGAGAATGTAGACCAGATAAATTTGTTTACTATTTTAAGAAAACTACCAGTTTACTTACAGAAGATTCTTTTTTCCAAACAGTAGGTTTCATCCAAGACGATTTGAAGAACTACAAACTCTTTCTCTTAGAAAAGAAAGAGGGCTGCCCAAAATAAATGCAAAATTTGCTTATACTCCATCACATTCGGATGTCTTGGTTGTGACCTTCTACCAGTGTAGCAGAGAACCCTAATTACATTTTAGATCAAATCATTCTTTATGTGGGCATTGTTAAAAGGCTAGAGCCTACAAGTTGCTCTTTCTTGAATTGATTGGGGGCCCTGAAAACACTGGTAATATTAAGAGTCTTTCTCAGGGTAACTTAATGTTTTCTTAATGAACAATGTTTTCAGCTACAAATTTCTTCCAATAAATTGTCTTCCCTTTGTGAAAAGGTACTCTCATAGAAGAAATTTAGCAATTTCTCATTGACTGACTCAGTCTGTTTTAAATATTCAGAAAAGATTTTGATTCCTATTGAGCTAATGCTCCACCATGAAAATTATTTTTCTGATCCTTGTTAGTGATAACATTTTTTTTCTACTGAAGGTCAAAGGATAGGAAATAGGTCATTTCTTTTCTTGTATATGTGTAATGTATTACGTAAAAAAGTATTCATATTGGCAATTTTAGTTAAGCATAATAGTGTGGTTGTAATTTTTAAAACTTAATTCAGTGTTTTGTCTGATTAAAGCAAGCACTGATCAGGGTATCTCCTAAGAGGTAATTCACTTCTTATTTCCTTCCAATAATTATTACATTCTAAATTTTCATCTATGAGAAATAACAAGAGGGGAATAGAATTAAATTGGGGGATAATCTAATCTTCATTGTTTAAATGGTTTGACTTCTCACCATTGAAGCCATTTTTTCTAGCCTCAGAGAGAGGAAATAATGCCTCCACCATTTTCTACCTGGTGACTTGAAAATTGAAGTTTTAGGTTAGGAAGAAGTTACTTAGAGTCAGGGAACTTGTATACCACTATCTATGCAGCATTGTTATAGTCTGTTTCTATGGTTTGAATATGATTTTCCTAATGCTCTGAATAAAATTTTGTTAAAAATGTTTTTCATTTAATGTGCAAATATTGAATATTCTAGTATATTGAAAGTAGTAGTCATTAAAAATGTCCATGTTTTAGAGTTCATGTTTGAAAGTTTCCAGTATAGGTTAAGGATTTATATTAGCATTGTCCAAATAAAATAGTATAGTGTTTCATTATTGTTCTGTTCAGCAGTAGTGTAGTAGAAAAGCCAAATGTTAAAATTATGAGTTTAGCTTCAAAAAAGTTAATGTTAAGTAGAATCTCTTTTTAAATTTTTTAGTGATTTGTGAGCAAGTTAGCTTTAACTAAAGCATTATTTCTTCACTGTAACAAAGCCAGAAATAACAGTATATTCTGCAATCTTTATAAGGTACTATTAAGGTGGTACTAAAAATTATAAAAACAGCTGACCGTTTGACAGCCACAAACCTAACTTTTTGATACATATTTTCTGTGAAGGTAAAACCAAAAAAGGTCTTTGGGCCAAGAATGTGACTTGAACAAATTTATTAACCAGAATTTATAGAATATCCACTTTGGTGAATTCTCCTACCCAAACAAACAAAAAACTACAAATGACTCTTTGGGATGGTGTCACAAAGCTGACATTTAAAAAACAATAACTAAGGATTTAGAAAAGGAATACTGTAAGAAGATAAAGTAATTGGTTACTTTCACCTAAAGATTAAAAAATAGGTCTGACAATGAGACTAATTTGTTTATGGCTGTTATATTTAAGAAAGAGTTGCTTGGAATGAAAGGAATTATTTTAGGGCAAAACTTTACCATCCTACTAAAAAGAGGTAGCATGGAAGTATTTTCAGCATTATTTGATTTAATGTTTGTTCCTCGTGTGATACCTTGCTAAAACCACAAAAGTACTAACCTCTAAAACATCTTTTAAATAGTGTACACACTGTTGCAAAGTAAATAAGGAGCCAAGCTCTTTCTCTCCCCATGACTTTTCAGTTATGCTGTCATTTTTAAAAACATTTTTTAGTTTGCTCTGATCTAATCTATTCCTCCCTAGGAAACTTGGGGATATATTTCCATAGAATTCTATCTTGCTCTTAATAAACTCAAGTTTTATGGAAAAGATGCATTTCAGAAGGTTATTCTTGTGACCAGTTATGCTTTAAAAAAATTAAATTCTTAAAATGCACTTATATTTAATGTATTATTGGGTAGATTTTTGTTTTCAGTAAAATCTTCATTAGAATCCATTTGTAACTGGATGTGTTATAATTTGGGGCTTAAACATATTTACTCTTTTGGGTACTGCTTTTTTATATGTATTCAGATTGAGAACTTAGTCTATTTTAAAGTAATATTTACATTACTTTCCCACAAGTGATGATAGTTAATATAATGTATGCCAGAGGAAAATGATTTAATTTTAAGAATGCAGTTAGATATATTTGACAGTAAATGCTCAAAGAAGTTAGATCTGTCAGTACTTTTGAATGTCTCCTGTATTGGAAACTATTAGACTGTCACCTCTTTTTAGGCAGAGGCTTACACGTATTGGTATTTCTGGTACACAATTAGTGAGAAGAGTGCCTTGTCCATAATGAGAAGCATTTAATAAATATTTTGGACTGAGTGAATAAATTTAGAATTCTAAAGAGAAATTGGAATAACTTGATTGTAAATTACTACAGTTTCTTTACAGTTCTACTTAAATTGATGCTATTTCAGGATCTTCATTAAGCAAGTAATTTAGTAAAAACTTACAGAATCCGTAAAAGGAAAAAAATCTCAAATTTGTAGTTAAGACTAGTAAGTGTTAAAGTTAGGGAAGGAAAAACCGTTTCAGAACTGGTTTGCATGAAAACATAGCTGATGTTGCCCAAAAAATGGCTTTTTGTGGGTTGAGTCCATTTCCATCATGACTCCAATATCATTAAGATTGAATCATTCATTTCCTCACTATTAAATCTAGACAGATTAAAGATTTATCACAAATAGAAATTATTAAAAGTCTGACGAACAAAGAAGGAATTTAGCTGTGCATATCAGTGACAACTAAATTGTAAGGTCAGTAAAATAGGCCTATAAACAAGCAGGTTAAGGACAAGCTAGGGAAACTACAGATACCTCCTTTTTTATACTATTTTACCTGTTCACTAATTATAACACATTTTAACAATATAAAACAATGAAGTTTAAGCAGTGTTTTTACCAACCATTCTGTTGATAATTTACATTTATGTTTATTAGGAAATGTTATTACTTAGACCAAAGTTGATTTAAAATTGGAAACTCTGGGCTACCCATAAGGTTTTTTTATTTTGAAATATTCAATACCTAAAAGCCATTTTGATTTTAAAAAATGAAGTTGACCGGTCCTCTTGTATGATGACCTCATAACATTTTATAAGTTTGAACTTAAAATAGAAGTAGACAGTTTTAGTAATCTTTTGTTTTCGTTTGGTCTAGCCTAAAAGACATTGATTTATCTTAAAGATTTTTAGCAATGTGCCAGGGATAAGTGAGAAATATGGCTTATCTTCCTAGACAAGCAGCGTTCACTCAGTGCCAAGTAAACTTTTCTTTAAGTTCGAAAGTATTTTTTATATTAAAACACATACCAATGTATTGATGAATCAAATTTACATTAATTTTTTCTTTTAACCTGGTGTCTGGGTACCTTTTTTTCTTTTTTCTTTTAACATTAATTTTTAATATAAACTACAGACTTCAAAGCAATTTAATCTTGCAGCGGGTCATTTGAGTTATCCTTCTCATCTCAGAACACGTTGGACACAATACTGGATGTTAATGATACTCTAAACAATTTTTGAAAACAAAAACAAAAACAAAAAAACCTTTGTCTTATGACTTGGAATATGAATAGCACAACGAATTTTCACTAGACAAATCATTTTGTTTATATATAGAATTTCAGATGGATGCCATTTTAATGGCATTTTATGATAGATATTTCTAGACTCTTCAAAGTCCATATATGTAATTTTTCTACACACTTGGGCATTGGTAAGGAAAACTACAGGGTGTGCAGATTTTAATTTGTAATCCACATCCATGCCCTTCTTCCATGTGTATTTATACATGTTCTCTCCTATCTAATTAGAAGAGGTATTCTTTATAACAGCTAACCTTTGGATTCCTTTTTCCCCATGAAACAACTTAATAACAATAAAAATGACAATGGCTATTACTTATTTTTCACTAGGTTCTAGCACTGCGGTAAGCACTTCTATATACTGATTACATTGAATCTGCTCAGCCACCTTTTATGGTAGACATAGTTTTATGAATGAAGAAAACAGGTATAACTTTACCAAAATGACAAAGTTATCTCTAAGAAATTGGGTCTCAAACTCAGCTCTTAACCCCAAATTCCTTTTTTTAAAAAATGTTTTGTAATTCTATCAATTTGATCAATTTGTTATCTTCATTGTCTCTACTGGCACTTTTCCCTCAGGATACAGCATGAACATTTTCAAGGCCTTTTAGTAGTAAAGAAATCCTCCCACAATTTTACATCAGATCTTATTTTTTTCTTACAGTGAGGTTATTTGAAAGTGTGTGTTCTGTACTCAGCCTCCAATTTCTCAGCTTCTATTATATCTTGTATCCATAGCAATCTGGTTCTACTCAGCTCTCCACTGACAATGTTCTTACTAAATCACCCGTGACCTCCATATTGCCAAATAAAGAGACATTTGATCTCTAGAGCATTTACGAACTACTTCCTTTATTTTCTCCTTTTGGGCTTCTGTAAGTACTATTCCTGATTTTTCTGCTATTTTTCTGGACATTCATAGTGTGTTTTGCCAGCTCTTTCTTTATATTTTGGATTTTCTCATATTCCTTCTCGAGCACCTGCTTTCAGTAATCTCATTCACACAGGATTTCAGCTATAACACATTCCACCGATTACTCCCAAATGTCTATCTCCAATCTACGCATCTTTGGCACTCCAGGTACATGCATTCAGTCATGCACTGAACATTTCATTTCACAGGTTCCTCATACTCAAATTCAAATCAGGTAGAGCCTCATCCAAATTGCTTAGTTCCCTTTATTTATGTACATGTGGATGGTACCACTGATGCTTTATTACTCAAACCAAAATTTGGGTTTTATCCTTGACTCTTCCCTCTTCCTCATCACCCACATCCCATTAGTCACTAAGTCCTACTAATTCTACTTCCTACCTAGTATTTCGTTATAACCATCCCCTCATCTCCATTCCTACTGCCTTTACCCTATAAAGGCCTTCACCATTTTTTCCACTAGTTATTGTTATAGCTTGTTAACTGTTTTTATTCTCCTGTCTCAAGTCTCATTTTGCTCCAGTATAACTTCCATATTTTTGCCAAAACAATCTGTCTATACTCCATATAACTTTCACCATAAAGGATATATTCCTTGTGTTAGCTTATCAGGCATGCCTCGTGATTAGCTTGTTTCCAGAATCTCTAGCTATTCCTCATCTCAATCACCCTCTCTCTTGTCATTTAGAACTGTTCATAAATCTGTGAAAGTATTACATAATTTTTAAAAACCAGTTCCATGTGGGTTCAAAATATATGCTGGTCTCAAAACACGTTAGTCACAAGTGAAGCAAGGCTCAGCAGGGAGAATAGATCGTGCTGGTAGCATAAATCTGGCATGAAAAGTTGTTTCCTATATTATGTATGAATCACAGTTTTGTATCCAGGAGAGATACTTGGGAGTAGAGAATCATGGATACTGACTAACGATTATAACAACTTAACTGACTTTTTATGTTATTGGTCCTCACCAGGACATGATGGAGACAGGCGGATCATGGCAGGTGGAGGGGAGAGCCTTGGGAGGTAGGTCTAGAGTGCAAGACTTGGTCCACAAAACTATGCAGCATCACTAAGTCTCTATTTAATCCAAAGGCAGGAACTTGCTTGCCAGTCTAGCTTTACCAAAACATAGGAAAATGCTTATTACCCAGGCAGTGCAAAATCGGATCGGAGCTGTGAAGTGCAGGAGTGAAATAAGCAGCCCCTTTGGAAACCATGCACCATCTTGTTTTGTGATTTTTCTTTTTACCCCCTTGCAGGTAGTGCCATTTCAGCAGAGCTGGTAAGCGAGCTGCATGGCCAACATCTGTGAAACACTAAGAGCATTCCCCACATGGCCTTCTGTCCTCAAAGTGAGGCTTATCAGTTCAGAGAGACTAATTCTGGAGCTGTGCTAATTATGATGCAGGACTCTTCTCATTCCATGTTATCCAGTAACTGGTAGAATAGAGTTCTGCTTCATTACAAATGATGCAGTTTCACAGTCAAGAGGCACAACTCCCACCCCCTAAACCTTTTAAGAACTTCATCCTCAGGCCTTGGACATTCCACACAAAGTCTTGGGTGTCCTGAGAAGTTACCCAAACTCCACAGTGAAGGGAACCATGACCTAATCCTACCATCCTCTCGATGGGGTTATCAGGCACCTTTTTCCCAGCAGAACCACCAGATCCAAAGCTCAGTCCTGGAAGCTCAGGGAATTTTTTTTGTTTTTATTGAGACACCTGTTTGCATCTTCTGCGAGACTTCAGACTAGAAATGCCTTGTGTTCTGTTGCCCCCTTGAATTTGATGCCTAAGATATCTAGAACTTCTGAATGAGAATGCTTTGCAGGGTGCCAGGCTTCCTAGTGTATTTGGAGAGGCAGGCTCATTAGCTTCAGAAGAGTAAACCATTTTGTTTACACTAGACCAGAGCTCAGATCTCAGCGCTGAAATCTGATATGGGCTGAAACATCTACCTTGGAAGTCACTTTTTAGTCAAGGTTATGGCACTCTGCTGCACCCAAGGGTCTATACATACATTTAGAAGTGATGACTAAAGCTGGAGGTGCAGGCAAGGATGGGATATAGAGTAAGGGTCTTGTCTGACCTAGATTTGATCACAAACAGAGGGTAAAGCTCAGCAGTAAAACCCTGAAATACATCAGGATGTCTGGACTAGTCATAGTGTCAGAATTGGAGAAAAGCTAAAAACTCCAAGGAACTATCTTGTCCAGGAAGGGGGTAATAGCCTAGCCTCCCACCTTTTTTGGCAAGTTTACTTAATGCAGTGTGGTAGAAAAGACAATTCCAATGTATAACTTATAGTTGAATGTTATTAACCTGCCTTTGTTCTTTGGAAGAACAGTCCTCTTGTTAGGGTTAGGGAATTACCCCTCCCGTATTCCTGGGCAGCGATAGGGGTCTGGCATTGGGTATGGTGTTCCTTGAACTTAGTTGATCAGGTGTGTGGAACAAAAAGGAGCAAAGAGTCAAGACAGCCCCCTTTGGAGGGGGAAATAAATGAAAACCAAGCAAACTGTTAAACTGAGTATCGCTCGGGAATTAGGCAGAGTGAAAGAATTCAGCCTTGGGACGACGGGACAAAAACCAGATGAAAGCAATAGGGATTTTGAGACAACAAAGGGTACAGAGAAGTTGCAAGAGCCAGGGAGAAAAGCTGTGCACTTTGTTTCCTGAAGTAGAGGAGTGCAGCTGGTTTGATGAATAATCAGGACTTACGAAGTATACTTATAAAGTAACTTCATTTCCCACTCTTTCTTTACATTTGTTTGGTAGGTATAGTTGTTCTGATAGGTTGACTGAAAGTTCAAATTGCTTCATTTTTTTTTCCAGGATATGTTTTGAAGATACAGTCTCACTATAGTAGTAAAAATGACCGAATGCATAGGGCAAAGATTCCAACCTTGTCAAAATTACAGCTACTCTTACTTTCTCTAGCTGGGGAAGGAAATAGGGATAGCTGCTTCTTTTCTTCTTTTCCTTCTTCAGCTTGCAGTCTTTGACCCCTCAAGGGATGGAAGAGATGTGAAAGGGAGGAGAGAGACATAAGGAGGGCAGAAGCTTGAAAGTGACTAGGACCGTGGTACCTGGCTCCGGCAGACTGCATCATCTGATGTTCACAGTGGCATCCTGCACCGATACTCCTAATACTGGAGATCTCTCACCTGTATGCAGTTGCATCTTTACCTTACTCTTTCCATGGCTTTTAGGAATTCATTTGATACCCCAGCTTCTCTCTACCAAGGTTGGTCTGCTGTTCAGGTGGCCCTCATGGGCAGGACCTCCCATGGCCATATATAGGCACTCTCTTCACTGGCCTCCTGCACTCTGTGAGAAACACTTTCACAACCTTTGCCCTGCAAATGTGGGCAGATCCACAGCTACCTCCTGAACTCAGTTCTCAGCACCTGGCCAGCACTCTGGTTTCACAGTCAAGAGTCAACACCAGTACACTGGGCCTGCCAACTTCAGGGCCATGTACCAGTCTCTCTGAGGGACCCAATTAAATCCCTTTCCACTAGAATTTGAGGCAAGGGGTAGTCACCCCACTACCCACTCCCAGCGGGGTAACTCACAGCATTATAACAACTCTCTCCAAAGAATCCTCTTTATGAACCTGCCTTTCATCTCCAGCTCCTGAACTTTTTATAACTCCTACATAGGTGAGGGATTTCAGAGTCATATGAGTTGTTGACTTATTCTTTGGCATTTTTCTTCTTTGTCTGAGTTACCACTCTGTCAGACTCTCCTGAGAGTCTCTCTGCTTAAACATCCTTTTCACCAGCAATAACTGTTTCAAATATAATGGGAAAAAGATTCTTCTACCAACAGAAATAGAGAATATAATTAATCAGAAATATTTGGGGCCTATAAGAAAAGCATAACTGCACTAAAATATAGAGAAGATTACTAAATACAGAGACGGTGTT
Organism: Saimiri boliviensis; assembly: GCF_048565385.1. NCBI lineage: Eukaryota > Metazoa > Chordata > Mammalia > Primates > Cebidae > Saimiri > Saimiri boliviensis. The sequence goes on from NC_133458.1 coordinate 43,986,572, forward strand.
TATTAAGGAAATGAATAAATATTGTAATTATCTCAGTTCTTAACAGGATAGTAAAACAAGTTTAATTAAATTGTAGTCAAATGTCAACAGTTATCTATAGTCCAAGTGTTTTGAGTGTTTTCCCCTATTTTCTGAAATATTGACTATAACTGTGTTTAATCTTATACCCTTAAGAATAAAGTTAAATACATTGAGGGAATCAAATCATACTGAAGGGACTCATAATGAAACATTAACAGTCCCCTATTCCAACATTTCTGACTCAAGTCCCACTCCCAAGAGGAAACCAGTATTATTTCTTATTGTAATCAACTTCATGTCTATAAATAATGTGCTTTTTATAACTTACAATACTGTCTTTTTCTAAATTTATCGACTTTAGAGATTATGTATTAATGGCCCATAGATGAGGGCTTATTTCACTTACACAGTTTATCTTTACTCATTCTTCCAAATGGTTCTATAAAATTGTTTCATCATTTTGATATACTCAAAACTCTTATTTCCTCAGTTGTGGACACTCTCTCTCTTGTCTCCCCTCCTTTTGTGATGAGGGGGAATTAGCACTTCTGGTCTTTCCTCACCTTTTACTTCCCATACTACCAACTTGTCACTTTAGTCTCTTCGTAAACTAACTACAGTCAAATCTCCTACCTTATTTAATGGTTGATTCTAAGAACTAACAATTACATTAATAACTTTATTATCTTGTTCATAGCATAGCCAAATGTGCTGTGACTACATTTCCTCTTTTGTGTAACCATTTTCACCTGAAGTTTCTGATTGTCTACCCCCATCACACCTGAAGTCCTAATTTCTCTTATATTCTTCCTGAATCCCCAGTAAATAAATAATTCATGGAATCTTCTTTCCCCCCAAATTCCTGCCCTTTGATTTTACTCTGCCTCTTCTAGTCAGTATCAATTATTCTCTAGAGCTCCTCCAAGGCTGTCATCCTAGGACTTCCCTTGATTATTTTCATATGTTGGGTCTAATATTTCCCGGATCCCACATCTTCCTCTTTTTCATTTCTTCATTTTAATTGGAGCACTTCATGAAGCAAGTTCTAAATCATGGAACATAAATGTTCTTAGACCATATTTGTCCTGTAGAGTTATTATTCTGCTCTCTGTCCTTGCTGGTATGACTGGGTAGAGAATTCTAGTCCATAGAAACTTAAAGACATTGCCCCTTATTGCTCCATTTTAGCAGTGGTCAGTAATCTAGTCTTTTTTCTCTATAGAAGCTTTTATGATGTCCTCTTAAAATCTCTTTAACTTGGTTGTTGTGAAATTATAACGGTGTGGGCATGGGCATATATTGTAGTCATTCTTAGCATTTCACAGCAAGCCCTTTTCATTTGAAGATGTGCATCTTCCTAGAGCTCCGAGAATTATCTTCTATTATTTCCCCTTTCTCTGTTTTCTGTGTGTTTACTTTATTGTCCTACTGCTGGGATGTAGGACTTGATTTGTTCTTTTTTGCTGCTGTTCTGTATTTTGGAAGATTTTCTTGGGTTTGTCTTCCAATACTAGTGAGATTGTTTTTTCCTCCAGCAATCGTACATTTAATTTCCAAGAACTTTCTCATTCTTTGTAATTCCTTTTTCATGATGCAGATTTAGTATCTTAGATTTGTCTAAATGCTAGAGATTTTTAAAAAGAATATTGTAGCATTTTTAATAGCAAAAATTTTTTTAAGGAAGCAACATAAATGTTTACAGGAAAATGGACTGATAAATACATTTTCATACATCCATTTAAATGAAAACTTTGGAACTATACTGACTAACGTAGATAAATCTCAAAAATATACATACTGTCTTTTAAAAGTTGTAGATACATTAAGTATGATACCATTTATATACAATTTTAAAACTTGGAAAGCAATGCTATGTGTTGATTTTGGATACATATATAATAAAAGTAATAAGAGAGTAAGGGTAATGTAATATTTTATAAAATATACATGGAAATGTTACAAATTCAGATTGATGGTAAGAAATTGGAGATTTAGAAGGCAGTAAAGAAGACCTTGAACTCCCCCCCTTTTTTAAAAAAATTGTAATTAAAGTTCTGGGATACATGAGCAGAACATGTAGGTTTGTTACAAAGGCATACATGTGCCATGGTGGTTTGCTGCCCCCATCAACCCGTCATCTACATTAGATATGTTCTCACTAAATAAGTGGGAGTCGAACAATGAGAACACATGGACACAAGGAGGGGAACATCACACACTGAGACCTGTGGGAGGGTGGGGGAAGAAGGGAGGGATAGCATTAGGAGAGATTTTTTTAAAGTTATCTTTGGATTTCTGAATTTCTTTTGCTTCCTTTGGCATTTGTTGTCATTCATGTTAGTATTCCTTAGGTTCTCTTTTAAATTCTAGGCTTTTATTAAATATCTGAAGATCTTGGGTTACCAGTTCATGTTTAAGGAGACAGCAATAAAAAGGCTGGTATATATGCTACCTAACTGAGTGTGAAAAAGGCTGATTTAAATCTCTTTATCCATAGTGGAAACTGTCAACCAGAGAGCTTCATATTTAAGTGCAAAGGTGGGAAGCCAGCTTTTATGTTGTGGGGGATTCCCCACATGCCAGAAAAAGGCAGGCTTTACTCTCAAGTATAAATACCTACATGCCCTTTAGAGAACTGTTTGAGATTTTGCCTAGAGAGTAAAACACCTGGCTATAAGCACATGAACATAGTGGAGAAGGGCATTTGGTCAATAGAAAGATCTTCAATTATTGCACAAATATCAGCCCCACTTCTTAACTTCTTCCTCAATCTACCAGAAATCTCTGAGGCCTCTCTGGAGTTGTGCTCCGTGAGGCTAGATAGGACATTTCAGAAACAAATGGAAGTTTTAGGATTGATAAATATATCTTAAATTTAAAAATAAATTACAAATGGAACTCATTGTGTGTTAGGGGAAGAAGAGCATCTGGCATAGGATATCAGAGCATGTTGAAGGAGTACACAAAAAGGAATGGTCTGGCATAAGCTGAGGAGGGCATCCACAGCAATAGAAGTGGTATGATGATGAGAGATTGTCTACATAAAGGTGAATTTATCAAATAAGATCATGGGAGCAGGTTCTTCTGTTGAAGAAATAAATTGCAAATATGGAAATGGAGAAAACTAGAATGATTCCCTAAGGTATTGGATTGAAAAATAAAGTATCAGATATATATAGAAATGAATGTAGACATAAATATGTGTAAGCATGTATGTGTGTATTTTTTTCACATTCATTTGATAGATCTGTCTACTGAAAGGGCCTGAGGCTACCAGTCCCCACTAGCAATGAACATACCTATATCTTAGATCTTGGCTTCTGAATATTATTCCCCACTGAAAGAAACAAGGGTTCCTTGGAGAAATAACTGATTATTGCTGAATATTTTGCTGAGGCAGCAGAGATACAGATGAGCTTGAAATATGTTAGTTCCAGAAAGGAAAAATTGTTCAATGAATGGTAAGAACAAATAAAAAAAGCATGAAAGTTAGTTTGAAACAACTCCTAGTGGCCAGAGATGGGGAAATTGAGTGTCAAAACAATTACAGTAATGGACTATAGCCCAATGATTAACAAGGAAATAATGTGTCTATACTGATAAAAATGAATAAAGGTACAAATGAAAACTTTGATGAGCAGGATATTTACATTAAAACAATAAGTGAAGAGGCATAAAAGAAGAGAAGAAAACAGAATACTAAGGAAATACTGGTTTGATCCAATAGAAGGCAAGAAAAAAGAACAAAGGAACTAAGAACTGATAGGATGAACAGAAAAAATAATAGCAAATGCTAGGTTTACATTTAACCATATTGATAATTATATTAAATGAAATTAGACTAATGGCTTTATTAAAAATCATATCAAACTAGAATTTCTCAATCTCAGTACTGTCGACATTTTGGAACACATAATTCTTTGTTGTAGAGCCTTTCCTGTGCATTGCAAAATGTTTAACAGTATCCCTGACCTCTGTCCACTAGATACCAGTAGTGCTACTCTCCTCCCCTTCAACTGTGATAACTAAAATTATTACTAGATATTGCCAGCAGGGAAACACCCCTTATGATACCATCAGATCTCGTGAGACTTATTCGCTATCATGAGAATAGCATAGGAAAGAGCTGCTCCCATGATTCAATTACTTCCCACCAGGTTCCTCCCATAACGTGGAAATTCAAGATGAGATTTGGGTAGGGACACAGCCAAAACCATATCATGCACCATGGCGGGGGGAAAGAAATCACCCCTGGTTGAGAACCACTTGACTAGATAAAAACCAAAATCCAATAATATGTTGTTTAAAAGAAATACATGTTAAGTACAAAGATATGAATAGTTGTAAAGAAAAGGATCCAAAAAGACATTCCATGCATATATTAAAAATGAAATAGTTGCCAGGCATGGTAGCCCAGCTACTTGGGAGCTTGAGGTAGGAGGATCACTTGTGTTAAGGAATTTGAGGTTGCAGTGAGCTATGGTCATGCCACTGCACTCCAGCTTGGGTAACAGGAGAAACCATCTCTAAAAAACTTTTTTTAAATTAATTTTTAGCTGATGGGGCTACGCTAATATCAGACAAGGTATATTTGAAGACAAAGAACATTACCAGAGATAGGTAGATCCTTTCATCATCATGAACTATCTCTGTCAAAAGGACCTAAATGTGCAAGTACCTGATAACTGAACTTAAAAATACCTCAAGAATAAATAGACATAAAGGAAAAACACAGACAACCCATTATCATATTTGACAATTTAAACACTGCTCTTCCAGTATTGCTAGAGCAACTAGATGGAAATCAGTACTTGAATAATGCTATCAACCAAGTTCACCGAAATGATACCTTCACGATATTACACTCAACAATTGTAGTCTATACATTTATTTCAAAGTCACCCAAAATATTCACCAAGAAAGATCATATGCCGGGTCAACAAACAAGTCTTATTAAGTTACAAGTGACTGCAACCAAACAAAATATTTTTTCTGACCACAACAGAAATAAAAATCAGTAATGAAAAGATATCTAGAAAAATCTGCAAGTATTTTGTAGTAACACACTTCCAATAAAAGTAGAATATTTCTGCCGGGCGCGGCGGCTGAAGCCTGTAATTCCAGCACTTTGGGAGGCCGAGGCGGGTGGATCACGAGGTCAAGAGATCAAGACCATCCTGGTCAACATAGTGAAACCCCGTCTCTACTAAAAATACAAAAAATTAGCTGGGCATGGTGGCACATGCCTGTAATCCCAGCTACTCAGGAGGCTGAGGCAGGAGAATTGCCTGAACCCAGGAGGCGGAGGTTGCGGTGAGCCGAGATCGCGCCATTGCACTCCCCTGGGTAATAAAAGCGAAACTCCATCTCAAAAGAAAAAAAAAAAAAGAAAAGAGTAGAATATTTCTTTAGATCAAAGACTTTTTTTGACCCATAGGATTTTCTTTGGGCCAAAGAATCACAAAGAATCACAAAAATATTTTCAATGATGTCAAAGTTCTTCAAAATAATTGGGTATTATATTCCTGATTTGCTGGTACTTTAAGCAAGTGCTAGAGTAAAGCTGGCACTGATGCAGGATTATTTTCATGCCAATATGTAGAATATAGAAATTCCTTTTTTTTTTTACTATGTGTACAAGTTAAATAATATCAGAAAGAAGTTTGTCAATGAATGTATATGTAAAGGTATATTTTACTCTTGTCTTTTTCCTTTTTTTAATCTTTCACAATAACCTAACATCAAAAGATGCTGACTTAATTGATGTTTTCAAATAGTCTCACCAAAATTAACACTAGCAGAATAAAAATAATTGTGTATGAAAAACTTTTCATCAGATGATGCCTTCTTTGAAAAAAAAGTTTTTCAGAACCTTCAAATGCTTTAAAAATATTGATGTGAGATAAATGTGCTAATCAACTTAATATTTTTTTATTTTGAACAACCGTCAAGATTGAGATATTTTTAATAGGTGTGACAGTTTTTTCTTTCAGATGATAAATATTATAAATTGTATTTTAAAAGATTTGTATTTATCTTGTTTTATTCTTTTTTTGACTTTTTAATATATACTAATGTTAAATATGCTTTTTTTTCCCTTCCAACTTTTATTTTATGTTCAGAGGGTACCTGTGCAGATTTGTTATATGAGTAAGTTGTGTGTAGCTAGGATTTGGTATATAAATGATTTTATTATACAGGTAGTGAGCATAGTACCCAGTAGGTAGTGTTTCAATCCTTACCTTCCTCCTGCCCTCTACCCTCAAATAGGTCCCGATCTGTTGTTCCTTTGTGCCTATGTGTACTCAGTGTTTAGCCCACACTTAAGAGAATATGCAATATTTGGTTTTCTGTTCCTTCATTAATTCACTTAGGATAATAGTCTCCAGCTGCATCCATGTTGCTGCAAATGACATGATTTTACTCTTTTTTAATGGCCATATAATATTATGTGGTATACATGTGCCAGATTTTCTTTTTCCAGTCCACCTTTGATGGGCATCTAGTTTGGCTCCAGGTCTTTGCTATTGTGAATGAAAAGTGCTGCAATAAACATATACATGCATGGTGTCTTTATGATAGAATAATTTATATTCTTTTGAGTATATACCCAGTAATGGGATTGCTGGGTCGAATGGTAGTTCCGTTTTAAGTTCTTTGAGAAATCTCCAAACTGCTTTCTGCAGTGGCTGAACTAATTTACATTCCTACCAATGGTATATAAGTGTTCTCTTCTATCCACAACTTTGCCAACATGCTACTTTTTGACTTTTTAGTAATAGCCATTCTGACTTATGTGAGATGGTATTTTATTGTGGTTTTGATTGGCATTTCTCTAATGATGAATATGTTGAGCATTTTTTTCATATGCTTTTTGGCTATATGTCTCCTTTTGAGAAGTATCTATTTATGTCTAAAGGCATATTTTAGATAACAACCAAATTATAAGATTTTGCCAAGTATTGATATATAGTCATGTATTGCTTAACAATGCAGATGATACATTCTGAGAAATGCATTGTTAATTTATTTCCTTGCTTTGTGAATATCAGAGTGTGCTTACATAAATCTAGATGGTATACCCTGCTAAACACTCTGGCTATATGAGGTAACCGCCATCATCTATGTGCTCCATCCTTAACTGAAATGCTGTTATGCTGCACATGACTGCATAAGAAACCTGAAGCCATTTTTCAAATCCAAGGAGCCTCATGTCCCCCTTGTGGAACATTGTAGAGTCACAGAGGATAAAACCTCCAAAAAGAGAATGAACTCAGAACTTTCCTCACATGAAACCATTCTCTCTACATAAACTAGTATTTTGTATCTAAGGCATTTCCATCTAGGAATGAGCTTATAACTTTATCTAGCATGTAAAAGGAATAGTTTTAGTGATGGACCCTAACCAGGATAAACAATTTTAAGTCTCTATCTAGACATTTCACAGTGAAATTGCAGGAAAAAAAGAAAAATCTAAAGCAAATAGATTTTTTATTTGTTTGTTTGTTTCTTGAGACAGGGTCTCTGTCTGCTTCCCAGGCTGGAGTGCAGTGGCATGATCTCAGCTCACTGTAACCTCCACCTCCCAGTTCAAGTGATACTATTGCCTCAGCCTCCCAAGTAGCTGGGACTAAAGGCATGAGCCACTATGCTCAACTAATTTTTGTAGAGATAGGTTTCTCCATGTTGTCCAGGCTGGCAAATAGATTACTAAAGTAACAGATTATCTTCAAAGAGGCAAAATGTACCCTGTCAGCTCTGGCTTAGCAGCAACAAGAAAAATCAAGGGACAACAATTATATAACCAATATACTAAAAGAAAATAATGACTAACGTAGAATTATATGCCCAGCAAAAATATCCTTCAGGAATGAAAATGAATAAAGACATTGTCAGTGAAAAATTTAGAGAATTTGCTACCAGCAGACTTCCATGAAAAAAAAAAAAAAAAGGCATGTTGGGCAGAAGAAAAATACCAGCTATGCAGGCAAGAAATAATGTTAAAAAAACAAAAGTCATAAATCAGTAGATAAATCTAAATGAACAATTGACTATGTAAAATAATAACAGTAAAGTTTTGTGGAGTTTAAAATATATAGAGAATCAAAATAAATGTATGTCCAACAATAGTATATTAGTTGTATTTACCTACTAGAGGGTTAAGGTACTAATTAATTTGTCATTTCTCAGGTAAAAAAAAAAATTGCATAGTTTTCAGACTAACAGGAAAAAACAGAATTAAAAAATCAATTACTTCACAAGAAGGCAAGAGAGAGAAAAAAACAGAATAGGCAGGATAAATAACACAGTAAGAAGGTAGATTTAAACCCACATTTACTACTTTAAGACTTTTGAGGATGATATATAGGAATGTATTAGTTCTTTCTCTCATTGCTATAAAGAAATACCTGAGACTGGGTAATTTATAAAGAAAAGAGGTCTAATTGGCTCATTGTTCGGCAAGCTGTACAGGAAGCATGATGCTGGCATCTGCTTGGCTTCTGAGTAGGCCTCAGGATACTTACAATTATGGTGGAAGGCAAAGTGGGAGTAGGCACATCATACAGCCAAAGCACGAGGAAGAGTGAGAGGAGGGAGATACCACACACTTTTAAACAACCAGATCTCATGATGACTCACTATCATGAAGACAGTACCAAGGGGATGGTGCTAAATCATTCATGAGAAAACACCCCCATGATCCAATTATCTCCCACCAGGCCCAACCTCCAACACTGGAGATTACAATCAGACATGAGATTTGGTGGGGACACAGATCCAAACCATATTAAGGAGTATGATAGAAAACAATGTACCTGATTTAGTTAATTCAATTTGCCTTGCCCTAAGAACTTTTTAATAAGTTCCTATGCACAGAAGTTTTAAAATGGTTAGCTCTTGGATACTTTAAGATCAAGAGAGCACCAGAAAGGCCTTCTGCATGCATTAGATCTCTTAGTCCTCATGATGAACTTTTAGGACCTCTAAATTGTGTATCCCCAATTTAGAGGTAAGGATTTCTTAGGTTGTTCAGATAGTAAGTGGCAAAAACAGGATTCAAACCAGGTCTAATTCATCCCAACTCAAATACACATCCCACAATGACAGTTAGGCATAATAGCATACAGTTTAGTCATGATGTTCATATATATCCTGAGTTCTTAATTTTTCAGAAGAAACAGATGGACAAACATTTTGCAACAAACCAAGCTTCTTAAAAAAAATTCTTGCGATTTCTTAAGTTACAAAATAGGTTTTCAAAACAAATGTACTAAACTTAGCCTATAGTTCTGTACACAGCTACTCATATTGAGGAATTTATGGAGGTGTTACACATCCTATATTTTCCCATATTGTGGCCCATACTGCACATGCATTTTAGGTCATGTTTGGGTCTCCATTTAATTCTGCTAAGAACATGCATTCATTTCTTGTTAAAAGTAGAGTTTTCAGTTCTGAAATGATTTATAATAAAAGACAGTGTAATTACATTAGAAGACATTTTAATTTGCAAATTCATTTCCAGCTAAGATTTGTGGAAAATAAAATCTAATTTATGCTAAAGAATATCAAACCTGCTAATCAATTCTCTTTTAATGACTTCCCAGGAAAAAGCTGATGTTGGCTATAATTCTTCACATGACAGTTATCTTTCAACCATATTGCTTTTGAAAAGTATCCAATCTGTTTTATGCTGTTTCAGAAATGAAGATTGCATTATCTATTTACCACAAAATGAGAACTTTGCCCAAACCATAAAAAAAGGGAGGCTTTTGTTGTTTTCCTTCCAGTCATTTGTTTCCAGGTACATTCACTTTTATTTCCTTCACATTATTTGAATCCTTCTATACTGACTTGTTAACTGTATTCTAATATTATACAAATGAAGTGACTGCAGCTTGTTCCAAGATTACAAGAGAATAAGTTGAAGAAAATTAATTGCTAGAAAAGATAAATGGATGACATGTTGGCCCCTAAACCCTGTTCCTAATGGAAAATCCCATGCAAGAGATGAAACATTACTAGAAAACATGAACTGCTTCATTAACTTTATGCCCAAGTTCTATCAGCAATTGATTTTTAATGCCTGTGTTCATCATTTATGAGCTCTTAAAAATATATTCTTTACATATATTTTAAATTAAGCTTTATAAAATGAACTAGTTATACTGTGACGTTCACTGTATCATCTATATAAAGAATCTCAAAGAATAATTCACAGAGGAGAAATAGAAAGCTTATGAGCCTGTTGTTTCGTGATGCAAATTAACTAAATGTCAAATGTGGCAGCTATAAATGCCACTCTATTTGAAATGACCTTAAAAATTACCAACATATTGTGAAGTATACTTTTGGAAAAATCAAAATTGTATTGATTTATTATATTTCTATGGTATCTTTCAGCGAAAGTTTCTAGCAATATAACAGTGATGCCATCTACATCACAATATATTATTGATCGAAAGATATGAATTTAGAAATTGATGCAAGTTAAAGCAAAGCAGATTAAAGTGAGCCAAACACACTAGTTTTCAAGGTGGGTTCTAGAAATAACAGTTTCACAGACACAGTAAGCAATTCATTCAGATTTGTAGCGTTGTTTAGAATAATTCTTTTAAATAGGAAGTTAAAAACCAAGTACAGAAAATAACGTTTCAAAACAGAGTTTAATAAGCCTGCTTATAACCAGTGGTGGGGGAAAACTGTTAAAGATAGTTTTGTTGTTACTGAAACTAAGTTAAAAATAAATTGCCAGAAGCTAGGATGATTTAGGAGATGCATTTGAACTTATCCCTAGAGGGTAGCTAACATTGGCTAACATGGCCAACCTCTGTTGTAAGCCTTTGACATATGTTAACCCATTTAATCTTTTCACAATCTTTTCAAGGAAGTAGTATTATTCTTACTTTAGGAATGAGAAAATGAGGCAGAGAGGTAAAATGAGGTAAAATAATTCACCCAAGATCACCAAGGAGGAGAAGAAGGGGTCCAACCTGGGTGGTCTGGCTCTGAAGTCTGATTCTAACCACTATGGTAAGCTGTCTCTGTTCAACTGAGTGTTCGAATCAAGTGGCAATGTTCTTTCATTAAAGGCATAGAAGTATATTTGGAAGAATTCTAGTATATGTGGAAGGCCTTGAAGAATCTTCAAAATTGAACCAATCATTAGTGGGATTATTGAGCTTTCACTGTATTCCTGCTCTAACAAAAAGATTAGCCCTGTAATATTTCAAACCCTGCAAATATTCAGCCCCTGACATTTAAATTCTTGCTAAATACTCTATGTCATCTCATTCAATCCTCATAACAACCCTATAGAGTGGATTTCATTTTCTCTATTAAAATTAACACATGACATGGACTGACACCACAAATATAAAGTCTGAAAATGCCAAGGCATTTATATATTACTACATCCTTTTTATGAAAGATTTATGAAAAAATGTTGCCTAAAAAACCTGAGACCACAGATATCAACATATCTGGTTCTGTAAGAGTCACAATGGGAAGGAATACTATAGAAAAACAAACTAACATAATAAGTTAATATAAGAGATATGTAGGGCAACGATACTTGCGTAATGAGGAAGTTGGGTTGGTTCATAGACTGTTTTTCTAAGTCAAGGACATTTGAAATTGTAGAATTACAAACCTCATCAGTAGGGAGAAAAAAAAAAAAAAAAAAAACACTCAGCAGGGCTGGTAGCCTGGGGGCATTAGCCTTTTTAGCTGTATTCTAGAAAAATTAAAAACAAGAGTTCTCTCCCTAGAAAAGTGCCCCAGGCTACAGCAGCTTAACTCCAAACAGGTTTCACTACCTCCTATTCCCTCTTAGAGGAAGGCTCCACAGGCCCTAATCTCTGTCCTCTGGCCTTGTTAGAGCCTCTACCAGCCCTCTCCTAATTAAATTTTGTCAGCACTTCTATTTCTGTGAGCAATCTTATATTCCCTGTAGTGAATTCTGGTCACACTCAGCTGCCTGCCTTGACAGGCCATTTTAATACCCAGGTATCTGTTTTTCTGTTTTTTGTTTTTTGTTTTTTCTGTTTTTTTAATTGTTGTTAGTGCTCTGGTTATCATCAAGATGGGTTATAACATAAAATAAAATAATCATAAACATGGAAAATATTTTCAAAAGGGTAATTTCTTTCCTGCCATTGCAATTCTCCATCCACCTTCATGTTTATTTTTTCCGTTGGTCTTCAACTGGTTTAGGTTGGGGAGTGGATACTAAAGTCACTCAGGAAAAGATTTTAAATAATTCATACCCTCCTACTCTTCCCTTCTGCAGATTATATTTTGTTGAAAACAACCATTTTTAAAAAAAAACAATCAAGCATAACCTACATTTCCTCAATTCCTCAAAATTCTTAGGAATTTATAGACCTTTTTATTTTTTTAAGGCAGGGAGGAGAGCTTTATGTTTAAATGTACTTATATAACAAGCTTTCCTGGCCATGAGTAAAACATCCTGTTTTATGTTAGCCACCATCATGTAACAAGACGTAACAATATATATTTTTGCAGCAATTTTAAAGTTTCTTTCATTTCTAAATTGAAAAAGACACTATTAATTTTAAAATCTCAGTTAAAGGAAAAAAGATAATTGAAGACCCCTTCTTGTGTTAAGGAACCATAGATTATTCAGCAGTATTCTCTGAAGGTTCTCAAAATAAAATTATTTCCATCTTGATTTTAATTTATGGGAATCTTAACTAGCATTTTCACTTTAAATACGTACTTCCTCTGTTGTTCTCTCTATCTCCCAAGTGGCTTTTTGCCCAGAAACTGGAAGGCACTGTGTTTAGGCTGGTAGCCTTTGGGTGAATGAAAAACAGAATTGAGACTGAGGAGGTGTTGTGTGTGCCTGCTCAGACTATCAGACTATCTTTCTTCTATCATCTCCTGCTACTAATTCTTCACCAGTAAAATTGTACATTCGTGCCCCTACCCGAAGGTTAGACAATTGGGGAATTGTTGAGAGTCTCTTATTAGTCAGCACAGCTGAGTTTTATTTATTTATACTCCATGTATCTCCAGCATATTTTGGGTGGTCAGCAATACTAGTAGTATGCCTATTATAGAAATTAAAAGTAATCTTTCCCCTCTTCCCAACTAATCCCTGTGTACACCCCTCTTCCCTCCCCCATAATAATAGAAAGAAAGAAGTAAAAATTAACTTGGATTCAGCCTTGGTTAAAATGGTAAGAAAACATAAGTTACCATAATATTTGATTATTTCATGTCAAAACATTCTGATAATATAAAGAACACATGAAGCAAAGATATTGGCTAGGTGGTGGAAACATTTTATTTAGAATTAAGTGAATGTGCCAGGTACTAAGTTTTTATATCTCAGCACCAAATCTATCCATTTTGTGCTACATGATGCTGGAACTGAGACTTTACAAACCACATTCCAGCTGGCTCCCTCTTAATTTCTGCCAATTATGGTGATGAGAGGAGGCTGTTTAGAAGGAGAACACAATGGGGAGAGAGGAAGAAAGAACTACTTGCTCCTGCCTGCTTCCTCTTCTGGAAGCATCAACCCTACAATTCTTCACTCTAGGAAGGCAATTCTGCCCAGGAATGCTGCCTCACCCTGAGAGGGCAAGTCCTTCCCATCACAACTCTTATAGAACCAGCCTTCTTGCACATCCTTAGAGACACAAAAACTAGTTGTTTAAAGACCCCTTTTTAGAGATCCGAGTTTCAAGATTGCTTGTCTCCAAGCTTCCAAGTTTTAAGACAGATTGAACATACCTAATTCAACAACCTGAAATTTTAAATGCTCCAAAATCTGAATCTTTGAGGGCTGACATGACACCACAGGTGGAAATTTTCACAGTTGACCTCATGTGATGGGTCACGGCCAAAATACAGTCAAAACTTTGTTTCATCCACAAAATTATTTAAAATCTTATATAAAATTATCTTCAGGCTATATATATACACCTATATATATATACATGGAACATAGTGAATTCCATGTTTAGACTTGCGTGTCACCCCCAAGGTATCTCATTATGTATATGCAAATATTCCAAAATCTGAAGAAATCTGAAATCAGAAACATTTCTGGTCCCAAGCATTTTGGATAAGAAATACTCAAACCTGCATGTGCAACCTCTTGCCTTTGTTCTTCCAGCCCTAGGGGTGGTATCTGCTCCTGCAGTTGCTTTATGTTGCCTTTTTGCCTTTTTAGGCACCTAACTAACAACTTTATACCTAATTAAAAATTCCTTATGTTATACTTTCTGTTAAATAAGTAGTGTGACTACTATATCCTGACAAGATCTTAATGGTTACAATGGAGACAGGCCAAGTCTCTTATCTTCACTTACGTGAAGCAGCGTGCCTCCTAAGATAGTCACAATACTCTTCCAGAGCTATTAATATAAAGATCTTCCCTTGATAGTCATTTTTTGTTAAAATTTCTCTAACTCCACTGGAAGCAAGAAAAAAAAAAACTTTTTAAAAAAGCAAAGTTTCTTCTAACAAGGAGACATGTAAGACACTACTTTATTCCTTTATTTTTGGCAAAATGTTTATTGTAAATATTGTAATTTGCTCCTTTTTATGGTGTAGATGAACTGTGTTAGACCTGTGACTGCATGTATCATACGTGGGTTGGAAAGGCCAGATTCTAGGTCTAATTTTCTATTTGTTACTTGGTAAATAAAATGACGATGGTGGTGCTAGCAGCTTAAAATCTACACTCAATGGGAAGTATGCATTATTTAATGATTTGCTATAGGAAAATTAAAAATAAATTTAAAAGAATGATAGATTGCTAGTTCTATCATTATATTGGGAGCCTGGGATTATATTCTCAAATGAACTTTAACTTTCATCTCTCTTACAAGTGAAAGAAATAATTATTGCTTTTATGTACAAGTAAGGAAGTGATATCAGCAAAATGGCTGACTAGAGATGCTGGACACTCATCCCTCTCACAATAAAGGACCAAGACAACAAACAAACGGCTAAGATTTTACTGACGTGTTGAAGGGAGAGTGCTGGCATGCAGCGAGGGAGTGGAGATGCACCTGTGGTAATTGATTGGAAATCGAGAAGGGCGGCATGGAGGTATCTGCAACCATCTCCCCTGCTCAGATTGAATCTGCCCGGAATCAAAAGGAACTTACCATTTCAGGGGGAAAGGTAGCAAAAGACCCCACTAGTCGTCATTGCCACCACAAACACCCACAGTCCTTACTGCAGGAGAAACACACGCTCTTTGCAAGCCCTGAGCCCAGTTTGGAGAACTGCCAGGAATTCATACAGCTGCATTGCCCCAGTTTAGGGGCATGACATGTGTTCTTTCCAAGCACAACTCACCCTCTGAAAAAACAAGCTGGTGCAGCACGATATCATGAGAATAGAGCTACCTCTGTAGTGCACCTTGTTCTGATGGCTAGTAGCCACTGTTCCTCTCCAATACTGGGGCTCCATCTTAATTTCACCAAGCGTACACAGGTGGCTGAATGCCACAACTCCATCTGCACAAAGCTCAGGGCCAGGGTAGGCTGTGACTCTGGTCTTGCACAACAAGGAAACCCACCCATTCCTGCTGCCAAACTTCCAGCTGAATGAACAGTCTGGCAGTCGCACCCAGGGTGAACTCAACCTTGAGTCAACCAAACCACTGCACACACCCCCCCTTGAAGTGGGAGAGGCATCTACACCTTTGAACAGCTAATGCACACAGTAGGCTGGTGGAGCAGCCTGAGTACTTCTGCTTAGGACCTAAATAATAGCCCTGTCCTTGTAGTGTCCTCCCACTCCCCAGCAGACATGTTCCTAGCCTGCCCAATGGCCCTGCGCCTGCAATCAAGATCTGAGACACAGCCCCACAGTCTGGCTTCTGGTGGACACAACCTCAGGCTGGCCAAGCAGCTTGAAGCCCATGACCTGGACCTGAGAAACAGTCCCTAAAGGCTACCCTGAGCCAGCTGAGCAGCCTAACACCTGTATCCCAAAATTAAGAAGCATTTCAGTGGGTTCCCTTCGTACCCTCAGACCATCTGAGCAGCCTTCCACCCATGTCTCAGGCCTGAAAAACAATTCTGTGGATTGTCTCTGGTAGATAGACTCCCAAGCCAGCTGACCAGCTGTGTGCCTGCATTCTGAGCCTGAGAAACATACCACAGTCTACTCATGGCAGGCATGCCACAGGCCAGCCAAGCAAATGTATACCCATGCTCCCAGCCAAACAACCCTGTGGCCCCAATCTCAGTGAGCCAGACCCCAAGGTGACTGAACCACTATGTGCACACACAGTCCCACAACCCAAGAAAATCCTGGAGAGCCCACTCCAAGGATAGCCATACCACTACCATCAAAATCTTAGCCTAGGCCACCCCTTGAGAGCCCATTCCTAGCATGGCCACAACACTACCATATAGCCTAGGCCACTGAGACACTCATAAATGTAACTAGTGTGGATTACAGCTGGAAAAAACTACATGGAGACCATACTACGGTGTCCTCCTAGAACCAAGGCCAACACCCTAAGACCCATTCATGCAAATACGTCTTTCCCTATGAAACCTACTTCATGAAATTGGAAGAGGTAACTGCTCCACCAGATATGTATAAATCAATGTAGGAACATGTTGAACATGAGAAAGAAAGGAAACATGACACCTCCAAAGGAAAACAATGTCTCCAATAATAGACATCATTCATAATATATCAAGTGCCAGAAAAATAATTCTAAATAATATTAAGAAAACTTAGTGAGATACAAGAAAATACAGATAGACAATTCAATGAAATCAGGAAATTAATTATGTGAATGAGAAATCCAAAGACGTATATCATTAAAAAAGAGCCAAACAGAAATCCTAGAACTGAAGAATTGTGTTCAACCAAGTCAGCCACTCTGCACAAGGAATCTGAGAACTCATCAAAGATGCTCACAGTCTGGGACCCAGAATGTGGACGTTCCATAAGCAATTCTGTCTTTCTCAAGGCTTTTTCTTAAGAAAGCTTTCTTGAAATCTTTCTGGGCTGAATGAATGAAATGACAACATACAATCAAGAGCTTTAGCAACACGCTAGACCAAGCAGAGGAAATAATTTCTGAACTCGAAGACAGTTCTTTTGAAATATAACAGGTGAACAAAGGAAAGGAAGGAAAGAAAGAAAAGAAAAAAGAAGAGAGCATTTTAAAAATGAAGAAAGCCAAGAAAACACAGAACGTGCACTCCCAGCTGGAGCTGCAACACTGGGGCAAGGGTTTTGCAGCGGGGCATGGGACTGCTCCATGAACACTATGTGCTCAAAGGCTATGTGGCTTCAGAGCCAGAGTAGCAGTCCTGTGGTCAGGGCCAGCAGGCAGGCAGGGGCAGCCTCAGAGCCGAGACCCCTGCAGAATGGTCAGCATCAGCTGGTTCCTGTTGGACTCCACTTTCAATGTTAAGCCGCAGGGCAGCCGCCTGGACCTGTTTGGTGAGTGCTGGGATCTTTTTGGAGGTCCTGAGCTCCGCGCCCCAGAAAGATTTCAAGAAACATTTCTCAAGAAAAAGCCGTGAGAAAGAATTGCTTGTGGAACGTCCACATTCTGGACCCCAGACCATGCTCATCTTTGATGAGTTCTCAGATTTCTTTTGCAGAGTGGCTGACTTGGTTGAACACAAATTTGGAAGTATGTCAAAGTTCGCAAAAAATTACTAGCTGATTGAAAAAAAAAAAACAAACTTGTGAATTTCCTTGATCCAGAAACCAGGCAACTGGCTGAACTGTTTATGTTTGATTTGGAAATTAGTAGAATCCATCTAGACACACACACAAAAAAAAGTGTAAAAGAGCAATGAACCTCAATGTTAAAATCTGGGATTTGAGCAGTATATGCCTTATGGCAACCAACCTTCCCAACAAGATAGAGAAGCCCTCTTACCAGAACACAGTCACTATAACTTTTATCTGATGGGGATTGTATCATAATTGATGATCTCCATGCAGAAGCACCAGATGACTTAGTGCCAGAAACTGCTTACAAAATTTTTCTTTATCCCAATACTGGTCAATTAAAATATTTAGAAAAATCCCTCAGCAACAGAGATCTTCTGGCAAAGTTGGCAGGGTATTCTGTTTTCCCACAGGGCTTTCCAAGGAACAATAGTTAAAAATCCAGAGACTGTCATGCAGTTTCTTGGAAACTTTCTAACAAACTTTCTAAAAATACTCTAAAAGATTTTGAGATAATACAAGGGATGAAAATGAAACAGAATCATCAAAATTCTGAAGTAATGCCTTGGGAGCCCTGCTACCACAGTGGTGTGATTCGTGCACAAACGCATAATATTGAGTCTGGCTTATGTTGCCTGTTTTTCTACCTTGAAGCAAGCATGATAGGCCTGAATATTTTGCTTAACAAACTGTTGGGGATTTCATTACATGCGGAACAGCCTGCAAAAGGAGAGGTATGATGTGAAGATGTCTGAAAACTGGCTGCCATTCATGAATCTGAAGCATTGTTGGGGTGCATTTACTGTCATTTTATTCAGCAAGCAGATAAACCAAAAAAAAAAAAAAAAATCAGGATTGCCATTTTACAATCCATGGAGGCAGATTAAAGGAAGCTGGAGACTATCAACTCCCAGTCATAGTTCTTATGCTGAATCTTCCCCATTCCTCAAGGAGTTCACCAACTTTGCTAACTCCTGAAATGATGGAAAATCTTTCTGGGCTGAATGAAATGGGACATGCTATGCATTCAGTGCTAGGACATACTTATTACCAACACTTCAATGGGACCAAGTATCCTGCTGATTTTGCAGAGGTTCCTTTTATTCTAATGGAGTACTTTGCAAATGATTATTGAGGAGCTAACCAGTTTGCCAGACATAATCAGAATGGGCAGCCACTGCCAAAAAAATACAGTGTCTCAGCTTTGTGAATGGAAAAAGATTTGTGCTGCAGCTCATACGAAACTTCAGGTCTTTTATGCCACTCTGGATCAAATCTACCATGGGAAGTATCCCTTGAGGAATTCAACCACAGACATTATCAAGGAAACACAAGAGAAATACTGTGGCTTACCATATGTTCCAAATACTGCCTGGAAGCTGTGGTTCAGCTATCTATTGGGCTATGGTGCCAAATATCACTCTTACCATATGTCAAGGGCAGTCACTTTCATGGTTTGGAAGAAATATTTTCTACAAAATCCTTTCAGCAGGGCCACCAGGAAGTGCTATTGCAGGGAGATGCTGGCCCACTGCAGAGGCAAGGAGCCCTTGCTCGTCGTTGAAGGTGGGCTTCAGAAAGGCCCTTCTATTGATAACTTTGTAAGTGCCCTTGTTTCTGACTTGGATTTGGACTTTGAAACTTTCTTCACGGAGCCTGAAAAATGGAAACACCCTAAATCTCTTACATCAAGGTCATGTAGATATTGATTTTGTTATAAATGCTACAGCTGTGAAAGCTTGTTTCTAATTTCAGTGTTGACTTCTGTAATAACTTCTGAAAAACTTGAAATTGATAGAACTTGGAATAAGTAATTTGTTTTAATTATAAAGAAATGAAGAAAGCCTACAGATGTATGAGACACCATTAAGTGAATAAATATTCATATTATGGGTGTTCCACAAGGAGAAGAAAATGGAAAAGGAGAGGAAAACATATTTAATAAAATCATAGTAGAAAACTTCCCAAGTCTTAAGAGAGAGATGGACATCCAGATCTGGAAAACTCAAAGAAACCCAATTAGATTCAACCCAAGCATGTCCTCTCTGAAGCATGTTGTGGTGAAGTTGTCAAAAGTCAAGACAACAAATTTTTAAAACAACAAGAGGAAAGCATTAAGTCATATATAAAGGAATCTTCATTAGACTAACAGTGAACTTCTCAGCAAAACATTACAGGCCAAGAAAGAATGGAATCATATATTCAAAGTGCTAAAGAAAAAAAAAACTGTCACCAAGAATATTAAACCCAGCAAAGCTACACTTTAGAAATGCAGCTTAAATAAAATAGTTCACAGATAGACAAAAATTAAGGAAATTTACAAGAAATGCTCCAGGGAGTCTTACATCTGGAAGTGAAGAAATGGTAACCATCATGATGAAAACACAAGAAACTAGAAAACTCAATGGTAAAGCCAATACACAAAAGAAATGAAGAAAGGAATAAAGCCTTATCACTACAGAAAACTACACAGCTGCAAGAAGCAATGAGGAAGTAAAGAACAAACATACAAAACAAACCAGATGTAAATATGCAAAAACAACCATAAAGACATCAATAAACGACAGGAGTAAGTCCTCACCTATCATCAATAATAACCTTGAAAGTAAATGGATTAAATTCCTCTTTAAAATATACAGACTGACTGAATAGATTAATAAAAACAAGACCCAGTAATATGCTGCCTATGAGAAATTCACTTTGCCGTAAACACAGACTGAAAGTGAGATAATGGAAAAGCTATTTTATGCAAACAGAAGCTAAAAGTGAGCAGAAGTAGCACTACAAACAGACCTCAAGACAAAAGCTGTAAAGACACAAAAAATTACATTATATAATAAAGGGAACACTTTGGAATGAAAATTTAACAATTGTAAATGTACATATACCCAACACCAGAGCACCCAGATACATAAAGCAAATATTATTCTATTGAAAGGGATAGACCCCAATAAAATAATAGTCAGGGACTTACTTCAACACCCCACTGTCAGCATTGGACAGATTACCAACACAGAAAAATCAAAAACAAAACATCACATTTAAACTGTACCATAAATCAAATGGGTCTAGCATATATTGAGGGAACATCACTCAACAGCTGTGGAATATACATTCTTTTCATTGGCATATGGAACAATCCCCAGGATTGGCCATATGTAAAAACACAAAATAAGCCCCCCAAATATTTTTTAAAATAAAAATTATATCAAGTATCTTAACTAACCAAAATAGAATAAAATAAGACATCATTAACAAGAACATTTGAAACTATACAAGGAAATTAAACATGCTCCTGAATGACCAATAGATGAGAAATAAAGTAAGAAAAAAAATTTTTTAAAAAAACCATGAAGATAGAAACACAGCAAACCAAAACCTACAGGGCAGAGCAAAAACAGTATTAAGTAATGTTTGTAACAATTAATGCCTATATTAAAAAGCTAGAAAAGGTCAGGCACAATGGCTCACATCTTCAATTCCAGAATTTTGGGAGGCTGAGACAGGAGGATCATTTGAAGCCAGGAATTCAAGGCCATCATGGTCAATATAACACGACCCTGTCAATCAATCAATTGACTGAGACATGAGGATTGCTTAAGGCTAGGGGTTCAAGATCAGTCTGGGCAACATAGTGAGACCCCCACCTCTACAAATAATTTAACAAATAAAATGAACTTACACTGAACCCAAATCTAAACAAACTAAAGTTATTTTAAATTAACAACATAGTAATGCATCTCAAGGAAGTAGAAAAGCAAAAAAAAAAAAAAAAAACCCAAAAAAGCAAAAACAAACAAACAAACAAACAAACAAAAAACCCTAAGAAACAAACAAACCCAAAAAGAAAGAACAGAGTAGAAATAAATGAAGTGGAGACTGCAAAACAAAAACCACAAAACATTAATGAAACAAAAAGTTTATTTTTTTCTTTTTAAATTTTTATTATGAAATTTTTTAAAACAAAAATCGACAAACTATTAGCTAGACTAAAAAAAGAGAAATAAAATAAGAAATGAAAAAGATTTAACAGATGCCACAGAAATACAAGTGGTTATGAGGCTCCCATGAACAACTATATGCCAGTAATTTTAAAAATCTAAAAAAAAAACAAAAAACAGATAAATTCCTGGATATATACAATCTACCAAAATTGAACCAAGAAGAAATAGAAAATCTAAACAGACCAAGAACAAGTAATGAAATTGAAGCAGTAATAAAAACCTCCCAACATAGAAAATCCCAGGACAAAATGACTTCACAACTGAATTCTAGTGAACCTTTAAGAAAGTATACGGTTCTCCTGAAACTATTCCAAAAAAATTAGAAAAGGAATTCCTGCTAACTCATTCTATGAGGCCAGCATAACTCTGATGGCAAAACCAAATAAAGACACAAATGAAAAAGAAAACTATGGGCCAATATCCCTGAAAAATATACACGAAAAATCTTCAAAATATACTAGCAAACAAAATCCACCAACATTGGGGTACAGGTATCTATTTCATGTACTGATTTCCTGCCCCTTGGGTAAATACTTAAGAGTCGGATTGCAGGATTTTACAGTAGTTCTATTTTTAGTTTTCAAGAAATATCCATATTGTTCTCCATAGTGGCTGTAGTATTTTATATTTCCAACAATACTGTATAAGATTTCCCTTTTCTCTGTATCCCTGTTAACATTTTCTTTTAGTCATTTTTGTCATAGCCATCCTAACTGGGTTGAGATGATACCACATTGTGGTTTTGATTTGCATTCCCCTGATAATTGGTGATGTTGAGCATTTTCTCATATAATCGTTGGCCCCGTGTATCCTTTGAGAAATGTCTGTTCAGATTATTTGCCCATTTTTTAATTTGATTTTTTCTCTTGAGATTTTGAGTTCCTTGTATATCCTAGATATTAATCCCCTGTCGAATTAATAGTTTGCAAATATTTTCTCCCACTCTTTTAAAATATATATATATCTTTTTTATTGTACTTTAGGTTCTAGAGTACATGTGCAGATCATGCAGGATTGTTACATAGGTACATACATGGCAATGTGGTTTGCTGCCGCCATCCCCCCATCACCTATGTCTGGCATTTCTCCCCATATTATCCCTTTCCAACCTCCCTACCCCTCGCTGTCCCTTTCCTAGGCCCCCCCAACAGACCACAGTGTGTAATGCTCCTCTCCCTGTGTCCATGTGTTTTCATTGTTCACCACCCACTTATGAGTGAGACCATGCAGTGTTTGATTTTCTGTTCTTGTGTCAGTTTGCGGAGAATGATGGTTTCCAGATCCATCCATGTCCCTACAGAGGACACAAACTCATCGTTTTTTATGGCTGCATAGTATTCCATGGTGTATATGTGCCACATTTTCCTTATCCATCCTATCATTGATGGGCACTTGGGTTGGTCCCAAGTCTTTGCTATTGTAAACTGTGCCACAATGAACATGCATGTACATGAGTCTTTAAAATAGAATGATTTATAATCCTTTGGATATACACCCAGTAATGGGATTGCTGAGTCAAATGGAATTTCTCCTTCTAGGTCCTTGAGGAATCACCACATTGTCTTCCACAATGGTTGAACTAATTTACACTCCCATCAACAGTGTAAAAGTGTTCCTATTTCTCCACATCCTCTCCAGCATCTGCTGTCTCCAGATTTTTTAATGATTGCCAGTCTCACTGGTGTGAGATGGTATCTCAATGTGATTTTGATTTGCATTTCTCTAACGACTGGTGATCATGAGCATTTTTTCACATGTTTATTGGCTTCATATATGTCTTTTGAAAAGTGTCTGTTCATGTCCTTTGCTCAATTCTGAATGGGTTTGTTTGTTTGTTTCTTGTAAATCTGTTTTAGTTCTTTGTAGATTCTGGATATTAGCCCTTTGTCAGATGGATAGACTGCAAATTTTTTTCCCATTCTGTTGGTTGCTGGTTCACTCTAATGATTGTTTCTTTTGCTGTACAGAAGCTCTGGGGTTTAATTAGATCCCATTTGTCTATTTCCGACAGAGAAATGCATGTTTATCTCAAGTACACATGGAGCATTCTCTGGGATAGACCATGTGTAAGCCATAAAACAATCATTCAAAGTATGTTATTTGACCAAAATGGAATTTAATTACCAATTAATAGAAATAAATTTAAGAAATCTCTAAATATTTGAAAATTAAATAATACAGTTTTGAATAACCCATAGGACTAATTAGTAATCACAAGGTAAATTATAATTTTTTTGGCCTGAATGAAAACAAAAGCACAATATTTTAAAAGATGTAAGTTGCAGCTAATGCAGTGCTCAAAATATATAGCTTTAAAAACAAATATTTGAAAAAAGACAATCTTGAATCAATATCCTAAGCTTATTCCACCTTAAGAAAAATAGACAAAGAGCAAATTCAACCAAAACAAGCAGAAGAAATAAAAGTGACTAAGGAAAAATCCTCAGCTCATTCTAGTAAGTTATTTATATTTTGATACCAATGCCAGATGAAGACTTCACTAGAAAAAATAGACCAAAATAAACACAGACCCAAAAATCCAGGAAAAAAATAGAAATCGAATCCAGCAATGTATGAAAAGACTTATATAGCATGACCAAGTGGAATTTATCCCTGGAATGCAAACTTGGTTAACAAATGAAAATCAATTAATGCATATTCATAGATTAGATCCAAAAATGACATTATCTCAGATTTTTTTAATAGAAAAACTATTTAACAAAATCTAATATCAATTCATGATTAAAAACAAACTAGACCTGGATATACACTTTCTTAGCCTCATAAAGGAAGTCTACAAAAATGTTTTTGTCGTCTCTTATTCACCTCATTGGCGAAGGAGGCATTCTTGTTCTAGGATTCTAGGGATAACTAGACACATAACACCTGACACTGGACAGATGAGATCAACAACAGTTATTTGTCACATATACTCACAGCTTAGGGGAGGAGAACAGCATATGTCATGTGGGCCCATTTGGGGGTTGCACTGGGAAATCGAACATCCAGGGGATATGGGAGGCAGGCTTTGTAGCATCAAGAGGGTCACGTGACCCTCATCTGTGGGAGGTCTGTGGTGTCCCTGGGAGGATATGATTGGCTTGTTTGAATAATTCCATGGGCTGGTAGGAAACTGAAACCCACTACTTAGAGATAAGCAGAAACTGCACCTGATCTGTTTGATAAGGGGAATTTTTTATGCGACCTTAGCCATGGGAACAGAGCAGAATGAGAAACTTGCTGTTAGGCCATTTGAGGACATCTCAATTTTACCAATCATCAAGGCAGCATATAATTCTGAGCCTAATTTTAGGTTTTATACCACACAACAAACAACAGAGAAGAAACCTGTACAGCTAACATAATACTGGTGAAATAATAAATGCTTTGTTCTTGAAATTGGGAAAAAGGCAAAGGTGTCCACTCTTGCCACTTCATCAACATTGTACCAAAGGTTTAGCCAGCACAATAAGGCAAGAGGAGAAATTAAAGTTATGCAGATTAGAAAGGAAGACACAAAACTTCTATTTGCAGATGACATGGCATTATTTGTAGGAAATCCTAAATAATCTACAAAAAGCTGCTAAAACTAATAAACAGGGTTAGCAAGTGTTAAGGACATAATATTAATACATAAAAATCAATCATATTTTTATATACTAGCAATTAATCTGAAAACAAAATTAACATAATTTCCCTCATAATAGCATTGCTAAAAGGAACTAAAGAAGACTCAAATGGAAAGACATAACCTGTTCATAGGTTGGAAGACTCAATATCATTAAGATGGTAATTTTTCCCAAATTTATCTAGAGTCAGTGCCATCCTGATTAAAATCTCAGCAAAGTTTTTATAAAAATGAATATATCAATCCTAAACTTCATATTGAAATACAAATAACCTAGAAGAGTCAAAATAATTTTTGTTTGTTTGAGATGGAGTCTCAATCTGTTGCCAGGCTGGAGTATACTGGCACGATCTTTGCTCACTGCAACCTCCACTTCCCAGGTTCAAGCAATTCTCTTGCCTCAGCCTCCTGAGTAGCTGGGACTACAGGCATGCGCCACCACACCCAGCTAATATTTGTATTTTTAGTAGAGATGGAGTTTCACCATGTTGGCCAGGATGGTCTCAATCTCTTGACCCATGATCCGCCTACCTTGGCCTCCCAAAGTGCTGGGATTACAGATGTGAGCCACCACACCTGGCCTAAAACAATTTTGAAGAACAAAAGTAAAGACCTTATACTTTTTGATTTTTCAACTTATCATAAAGCTGCAATAATCAAAACAGTATAGTACTGACATAACAATAGGCATATAGATCAATGTAACAGAAGAGAGATGTAACAGAAGAGAGATGTAACAGAAGAGATGCAAATGACGGTAAGACCATTGGCTGTCCACATGCAAAAAACAAACAAACAAAAAAACAGAACTTAGATTGTTGTTTCACACTATAAAGAAAAGAATCAAAAATGGATTATAGACCTAAACATAAGAGCTAAAAATATAAGACTTCTAGAAAACATGAGAAAAATCTCTGTGACATTGGGTTAGAAAAAATTTCTTAAACATGACACCAAAAGCATGTTCAATTTAAATAAAATGTTGAACTACACTTTCAAAATTAAAAACATTTGCTCCTTAAAAAGCATAACTAAGGAAATATAATGATGAGCCACAGTCTAAGAAAAAAATATTTTCCAATCATTTATTTGATAAAGAGGTATTTTTGTATCCAGTATATGTAAATAACTCTTAAAACTCAATCACAAGAACATAAGTAACCCAATTTAAAAATGGGCAATAGGTTTGAACAGACATTTTGTTTTAAACATATATGAATGGCTAACAAGCATATGGAAGGATGCTCAATATAAGTAGTCATTAGAGAAATGCAAATTAAAACCATAGTGAGATGGGTTGGATCCAAGATGGCCAATTAGGAGCGGCTCAGGAATGCAGCTCCCAGTGAAAGGGCAGAGGGTGAGTGGACGCCGCATTTCCAGGTGGATTTTTATTGCCCACAGACCAGGAGATTCCCAGGCAGAGGAGCCCCATGGGTTGCCAGCGCAGCTGGTTTGGCTGGCACAGCTGCTTTGCCGGCGCCCTGGGGCAGCAGTTCTCCATACAAAATACACGGGTCTGGGCACCATTTTAGCTGGCGATTGGAGCTCTGAGAAGGCAGAGTTGCCCATTCATCTGATTAAAAAGGGGACTGAGAACCAGGCCAGGAGATTCCCAGGCAAAAAAGGGCCACGAATCTTAGCCCCACTGTTTCAGCCAGCGCAGTGGGTTGCCACACAGGAAATCACACAAATCCTGGGGCCTCTTCAACGGGCAACTGGAACACCTGGGAGAGAGTTGACCGTTCAACTAAAAAAAATGGCTCTGAGGCAGGGAGTCAGGTGATCAGGCTTGGCTGGTCCCACCCCAACAAAAAAAACAGCAATTGGAAATGCTCTGTGTTGAGAGTTTCACAGCAAGCACAGCTGAACCCGGGAAGGTCCAGCTCTGTGGGGGAGGGGCATCCGCCATTACCGAGGCAGTCCACCACCACAAAGTAGTCCGCCATTGCTGAGGCAGCCCGCTGTTGCTGAGGCAACTGGCCACTACAAAGAGAGTCTGCCATTACAGAGGTGGGCTGGCTTTGCTGAGGCAGTTCTAACTACACCCACATAAACAGTACTGCAGGGAAGTTCTCACAGCAGCTGGACGGACCCCACAGCAGCTCAGCAAAGCCTTTGCAGGCAGACAGTGACTAGGCTGCCTCCTCGCTGGGCAGGGCAACCCTGATAAAAAGGCAGCAGCACAACGGAAACTCATAAATAAAGCCCTAACAACCCGGGACAGAGCACCTAGGGGAGAAAAAGGGGGAGTTTATGAGTTCTGAAACTAAGAACCTTGAAAAAAGATTTGATGAAATGCTAAGGAGAATAGAAAACTTAGAGAGGAATATAAGTTAACTGATGGAGCTGAAAAACATAACACGAGAACTTCACAAAGCATGCACAAGTTTCAACAGCCTAATTGACCAAGCAGAAGAAAAGATATCAGAGGTCGAAGATCAACTCCATGAAACAAAATGAGAAGGCAAGGTTAGAGAAAAAAGGGTACAAAGGAATGAACAAGTCTCCAAGAAATATGGGACTATGTGAAAAGACCTAATCTACATTTGATAGGTGTATCTGAATGTGACAGAGAGAATGAATGCAAGCTGGAAAATACTCTTCGGGATATTATCCAGGAAAACTTCCCCAACCTAGCAAAGCAGGCCAATATTCAAGTCCAGGAAATACAGAGAACATCACAAGATATTCCTCAAGAAGAGGAACCCCAAGGCACATAATTGTCAGATTCACCAGGGTTGAAATAAAGGAGAAAATGCTAAGGGCAGCCAGAGAGAAAGGTCAGATTACCCACAAAGGGAAGCCCATCAGACTCACAGCAGGTCTCTCAGCAGAAACCCTACAAGCCAGAAGAGAGTGGGGGCTTTTGTCAAGCAATTCAGTGGAAAAAAGAAAACTCTTTTCTGCAAATGACGCTAAGACAACTACTAGAATAAAGCAGACTTGCTGAGTCTTCTGACCTTCACTCAGTGCTGGATTCTACCTGCCCTCGAACATCAGACTCCAAGTTCTTCAGCATTATCACTTTTGGACTTACACCACTGGTTTACCAGGGGCTCTTGGGCCTTTGCCTACAGATTGAAGGCTGCTCTGTCGGCTTCCCTACTTTTGAGGTTTGGGGCTTCCTTGTTCCCCAACTTGCAGATGGCCTGTCGTGGGACTTTACCTTGTGATTGTGTGAGTCAATTCTCCTGAATAAACTTCCTTTCATATATACATACATCCTATTAGTTCTGTCCCTCTAGAGAACCCTAATACACATGGTACGTACCACACATACTAATTTGTTAACCATGAACCCACTGAAGGACATTTAGGTTGTTTCCAGTCTTTGGTAGTTACAAATAGAGCTGCTATGGACAGTCATGTATGTTATGTGAGGCTAAGTTGTCATTTCTCTGGGATAAATGCCCAAGAGTACAACTGCTGGATTGTATGGTAGTTACATGTTTACTTGAAGAAAATGTCAAACTGTTTTCCATAGTGGCTGAGAATTTCTTTTAAAAAATAGTTCTGTTTATTGTTAACCAGGACCAGACAAAAAATAAAAGGAAACATATCTTTTTTCAAGGTCATTTATAGGAATAGGAAATTGGAAGTCTATTCAGACTCCCTTATCATGTTTAATTAGTGAGAAAAGGCAACAGTACATTATGATCAAAGCATATTTGAAAAAAAAAGTAATTTATTACTAAAGTCAACTTAAAATTTTGCAGATAAGTACACTGTTGACCTAGGAGCTCAACAACAGTAGTACTTCCATGGTGCATTGATGCAATTATTTGGCAGTAAGCAGACGCTGAATGTTTTACTCAACTTTCTGGGATGAAGATATAGGAAACATATGCCATATATACAAACACACACACACACACACACACACACACACACACACACACACACACTTATCTTGATTTATTTTTATTAAAGAACAAGCTCTCAGAAAGAGGCAGTTTTTCTTCCCCAAACAAAATAAGCCCTATCCTTCAAGGTTGAAAAATAAAAATTTCAGAGTTTTTTTGAATACTTTAGAAGGTTCCAAACCTTGAGGCACAATACATTCATTATGAAATCATTACTGCACAGCAACTGATTTTTTGGGCTGCTCTGTTTTCTTGAAATCTGAAGTCAACAGGAGTTACGTGCAAAAGACATTCATGTTCTGCTTATGTGGGGCACCACCCCCAACCTTAAAGCTTTTCAGTTCATTACATATGTCTGCATGAGCATACTAAACCAGACTTTAAAAGCCATTACAAGAACCTACCTGCATACACACCATGTAGGATTTTCTTTCCATACTTACCAGCCACCTGGGTTTCTGCCCATTCCAGTTTAACATTTCATGCTACCCTCTATACAACTCTACTCAACCACATCTGAATATCTGTTATAGGGAGACCATAGATCCAAAGGCATTCAGTGCAGGGCAAATCACCAGAAATCCTATGTACAATCATGAGTGTCTGCTGGTTCATTTTATACAAATGAAAGTCAATTTTCATCTTTGATGACATTTCTACCATTATAATTGCCAGGTTGGAGCTGCCATGTCTCTGTTCCTGTCACTCTTATTATCAATATTTATGTAGCCCTTAATAATGATTTATCTCTCATTAATGTAATACTGACTTACTTGAAGTTATAGCATTTCCCAATAGCAACTGTGACACATATTTCTATACAACTATAACACATATTCATTGAGTGTCTACTATTTTCACTGTGATATTCTACTATTTCACTGGATATTCTGTGGTGAAGCAGATATAGTTCCCCCCAACGGTGAAAACAGATATTAAGCAGATCATCACACAAGTAATTACCATGTTAGAAAGCATAAGAAAAAAGTGCATGTGTGTGTGTGATTGTGTGTGTGTGAGAGAGAGAGTATGTGTGAGAAAGAGTGTGTGTGTATGTGTGTGTGTGTGTGTGTGTGTGTATGGGGTGTGTGTATGTATATATGCAGGTATGGGGAAATGTATGCATAAAGGGACTCAATATAACCTAGCAAAAATTGTAGGCAAGAAAAAGATGTTCAAGCTGAGATCTGAAAA
This sequence comes from Saimiri boliviensis, assembly GCF_048565385.1. Taxonomy (NCBI): domain Eukaryota; kingdom Metazoa; phylum Chordata; class Mammalia; order Primates; family Cebidae; genus Saimiri; species Saimiri boliviensis. Next base: position 44,016,982 of record NC_133458.1, read on the forward strand.
AGATTTGGAGTTGGTTCAACGGAATAAGTGTCACTAGAGTGAGAAGAATTTTTGGCATAGTTAAAAGCACACTGAATGTCACTGTGATTGGAACTCAGAGTTAAGCAAAAGAGGAGAGCTAGGGGGGTAGGCAGGAGCCAGACTATGCCAGGTCTAATAGGCTCTGAATGTTATTCAAGTTGCATTTGAAGAATTTTTAAGCAGGGTTTAACCCAGTCATAATCAGATTTGCATTTTAAAAGGATCACTCTTGAGGAATGAAATAAGTAATCATTTTGGCCCAGATTGGAGGAGAACATGGAGGGAGGCCAATTAGAAGCCTTTTATAGAAGTTCAGGAAAGAAATGATGGATTTCTTGTATTATTGTGTTGGCAACAAATAACAAGAAAAATACCTGAGAGGTAAGCTAAGAAGACATGGTTTCCAGGCAGAGCAACTGATTAGATAGGGTGTATTTAGGGAATATGAATTCAGTTTGGGACATACTGAGTAGATAGCTAGAATGTAAGTTCTCCAAGGATACTTTTTGCCTGTTTTGTTCACTGATGCATCCAGGGCCTTAGGAAATAGTCAAGTAGACATGTTCAATAAGCAGTGAAATTACATGGATTCTTAGTTGAGAAGAGAGGTTTGGGCTTGAATTAAAAATATGGAAGTCAGCTGTATACAGATGCTGTCAGAAGTCAGGACAATGACTAGCTCCTCATGAGGCGGGGGACTAGGGAAAGACAAGATCCAGGGCTAGCATCCACCTCAATTGTTAACAGCTCTCTCTAACACCCTATGTCATAGCCAAATCACTTGATTATCATCCTCGCCCATCTGTGGGAAACCCAGTGTAGTGTATGCTCTGAGAGGGCCTTGAAGGTGTTCAGGTCCCAGCATTTTTATGGTGACATTCATTTTGAATCTGTCCTATTGGAACAATAAACTCCTCATCCCTACGGTATGATTTCTCTCTCCCAACTCTTTTATTCAAGGGAAACGGGTGGAAAGAAATTAGGAAAACTGATTGCGGTCTAAAGTGGAACATGATGTTGAAATGTCAATGGAAGGTACAGATTTAATACTTTACCCTTTCCAGGTATCATATAAAGATCCAAGTCAGTCAAATAGGATACATTTTTAGACAGGAAGGCAGTTTCATGCTCTTCATGACTCTGCTACCTTCTCTACCTATTATTCCTTTTTTCAGTCCTTCTGGAAGAAGTTCTCCTGTTTCTCACTTTTCTGAATGCACCCAGAGCAGAAAGAGATTTGTCAATCTCCTGTATGCACTCATCAGTGAACTGAATTTATTGTGAAAAAAGAAAACATTGCCTTTATATATTGTGGTTATCCTTTTTACATAAACCTGGGTGTCACCAGAATCTTTGATATATTACTAATGAACTTTCAATCTATGTATTTCACACTTAATTTCTCCTTAATAAAATGAGATTCTGTCATAGTATGACAGTGTTAAAAATACTGGATGTAACCAAATTATCTATAAGAATTAGTTCCAAAATATAACATACTTATCCTATCCATATTTCAATTTCTCTTTCTAAAAAATTTGCTTATTATAAATTGTCCTAAGTGGTCAATACAATTTGTCACTAAAATTGAGTAATCAGAAGTTACTGAGACTTAAGTTTAAAACAGAACCAAACCCACAGATCCCTCTATTTTGTGTGTCTAAAATAAAGATTATTTCTCTTATAATCAAGCAAAAGCTGTTTCAAAAGATAGAAATCACAGATACATTCTGCTTAAGATCCTCTTCTCTGTACATGATCCCCAAAACTCTAATTAATGAAGTTCATTGATTAAATATGACTATGATTAAAACATTTCATATCATTAGTTGAATTGATTTTAAATTTTATCTACATACTATTAACATATTTGTTACATGAATTTTGTACAGAACTATTAACTCAATGAAAACATTGTTAGCCCAGTGAAATGTACCAAGGTCACTCCATAAAACGGGAATAACAATGCCTGCCTCATAAGACTGTGGTGAGAATTAAATGAATTAATATTTGGAATGCTTTCAGAATAGTCTCTGGCACATAGCAAGCCAAATTCACTTTGGCTGCTGTTGCTGTTGCTGCTTTTGCAGCTGACAAACATAATTCCTGCTTATCTGCATTAGCGAAGATCAGAGTGGGATCATGGTTATGTTGGAATTACAATCATGATTGTTTTTAAAATATGATACATTGGTTACTCTCAGGAATTCTTTGTATGAATCAAGTAATTTCTAAACCACTAGATGAGCCACTATTCAAAAGACTTTTTAAAGCACATAATCAATTTTTTAAGGAAAGATTCCCATAAGAAAGTAAATTTCCCTTCTGCTGCAACATTCCCCTAGCAGGTGTTCCAGCTGGCCTCTGTGACAACCTGCTTGAGAACTGGTTCCAGCCTGGATTGGAAGGAGGAAGCTACAAGCGCTGAGATGGCAAAAGACCTTAGCTGATAAACCTTCACAGTCTGAAAATCATGCATTTACTTTTCTTATTACCAGCCACTCTTACTTTTCCTGACATGGTCACAGGCTGGTTCCCCGGCTCCTTTCTCACCCTTATGATCCTCCCTGCCTACTCAGATCTGTCCTCCTGACCCTCAGCCAATGTTTGTCCTGATTCTTCTCAGTGGTTCACAGACATCAGATGAGGCTCACCACTGGGGTATATCTCAGGACCATTCTGATCTACTCTCGATTCCACACTCTTCACTTAAACCCTATGACAATTTGTTTGGTCCTGGCTTCCCATAGTTCCACAGGTCTGATGCTGGCTGTACCCTAGCATGACAGACAGTTAAGGAAACTGCTATGGACTCACAGGTCTCCATGTGTCTGGGAAGAGTTATGAATCCTCCTGAACTCCTTTCTTACTTTTTGTTCTATATCTTCTTCCTCCTACCTGAGCATTTTATAAGAAATCCAAGAAATGATCAATATGTTCATGAGAAGACAGTTATAAGTCATTATTTCAAAGCTGTGATCTCCCGGACTCCTCAGCCCCCACTACACATTATATAACCTCCAGCAAAGAGTTGGGTTAGTTTCCTTCTGGGGTCCTGTGATGAGGTTGAGAGGGACCCGGGTGTGGCCAGAGTGAACTAAACAAGCTTTTGGACCTTGATTTTTCTGAAAAAAAATCAAGAAGAAAATCTAGACTGTGGGTCAAAGTCTCCCAACATGCATGCTAGTGCAACCACCCAGGAACATAGATATATATAGATTCAAAGCTCATTAGCCAGATTCTATGCCTCAATACAGACACAAACCAGAACAAGTTAGAGCCACAGTCCCATGAGAGCTCTGTTTACTCCAAGGGCATAAACCAAATTTAAAGATTACCTCTACTTCTGAATTCAAATAGACATGCAGCTATTGACCTTAAGGAGCAAGTGGAGGCCTTTCCCATTCTTCCATTGCTCTCTACCTTGCAGAATTGCTGGAGCCCACTCCACTGCAGATAACCTACCACTAATATTCTAAAGTCTAACAAAGATTGGAACAACACTCAGCAAAAAAAAGAATGATTTACTGATACACACAACACAAACAAATCCCAAAATAATTATGCTGAGTGGAACAAGCCAGATGAAATAAGAGTACCTACTGTATGACTCTACTTATATAAAATTCTAGAAAATGCAAACTAATCTATAGTAACAGAAAGCATATCAGTGGTTGCATGACTATGGGAAAAGGCTCACAAAAAGAAAAAGGAGGGAAGGATTACAAAATAGCATGAGGAAACTTTTTGAGGTGACGTGTTTATTTTCTTGCCTTTGGTGCTGGTTTCACAGGTGTGCATGTGTCAAAATTCATTAAATAGTTCATTTTAAATATGTGCTATTTATTGTGGGTTATGTTGCAACAGAGCTATCTAAAGGTATGCTCCCACTTCTGTTTATTAATGTTACATAATAATAAATTTTCTAATATTAAACCGACCTCTATATTCCTAGAATAAATCCCACTTGGTCAGGATTTATTTTCTTGACATGGTAGTGGATTCTGCTTGCTAATATTCTTTTATTTTTTCATTCTAGATATTTTTTACTTTTACTTTTCCTTTCTTTCAGTACTTACTTATATTCAATATCAGAAAGTTCCATTCTCTGAATTATATATGTTCTAACTCTAATGTGGGTTGTGTTTGCTGACTTTCAGTTATCATGATTTGCCTTCTTGTGTCTGATAATTTTTCAGTTAGGAGTTTATATTTGATCTAATCTAATTTAATCTAATGTCTGAGAATCCTAAGGGTTCAAGTAGGTACTGCTTCTCCATGACTTGAACTTGCTTATGACAGGCACCAGGAAATACTACCAACCTGAACTACTTTACTTTCTCCAGTTTGGGATTTTCCTGATTCAATGCACAGCATAAATGTCAACTCCACAATCACAAGTGACTGGATGACATTAAAAATTCTCAGGAGACACACAATGTTATTTTGTTGTTGTTGTTTTCTACCCAGTGCTATAGCCCAGACACTCTCCTCTTAGCTGCCTTTTGCTCCTTTGTCAGATTTTTTTCTAACTCATTATTTCATTGAAGTCATAGCTCCTTCAACAGGCCCTGACATTATATTTGCATCCCAGGCTCTATTTCCCTTTCTTACATAGGCACAAAGCCCGTCCTTTAATTTTCTTAGTGAGTATAAACCCCAAAGCTCTAGAATCTAGGTATCAGCATCTGCCCTAGGGTAGGCTAGGCTTCCATGTTCACTTGCAGCCCTGATTTCAGCTCAGTTTTAAATTTTGACTCTTGGGAATTCACTTTCTTGCAAGCACACCCATTTTTAAAAATATATTTGTTGTTCAAGATCTGTGTGTTTCAGCAGGATGGCTTTTCAGAGTATTGGACCCACAATACCCCTAGAAGTAGATCCTCACTGTCTTAAGCATGAGATCTTTCTCTTCATTAAATTGGAGCTCTGTGTAACGTGTAATCTGGTCAGAAAGCAATCCGTAGATGAGTGGAAAACTTAATCACATTTCTTAGACCATGCCCTTGGGCGTTTTAAGACCCTAAGGAAAGAAATTTATACATACTCTCTGGGATTTTCCAGACTGCTGTTTATTCGGGCCAGTGTGGATGGCAGGCAAAATATGAAATGTTGATAATGCTCTAACATGTTAACAAGAACAAGAGATGTGAATTTCTTACTTCTATGATTCTATAACCAAAACAAGCCCTGGTGTTTGGGATAGTGCTATCACTGGGTACCATTATAAGAGCCACACCTGTTCTTAGTTACTAAATCCCGACCTTTTAAATTCCCAGTTACCTTTCCTTGTGCGTTTCCAGGTGAATCTAGCCAGCAATGGAACATTCCTACATGGGAAAGGGAAAAACAAGTAGAGCATGTGTAGTGCACAGTAAGTGAGGATTGCCTGACCGTGCCATTGCCAATCCTTTCTGGTTGTTTCTGTCTTATGCTCTCCCTCCTTTTCAGCCTCATCATCTGGTGGTTCTCAAATTGTTGTATGCGGCAAAATCACAAGTGAACTTAAAATGTTAAATGTCCTGGTTCCATTTCAAAACTAGTGTGTGAGAAAACAAGCACAGGCCTGGAGTGTAGCAGGTTCCTCAGGTGACCACATGGGTGGTCCCGGCACATCACCCTGTGAAACAGAATGTACTTACACAAACCTAGATGGTATAGCCTACTGTACACATAGGCTATATGGTATGGTTGGTCGCTCCTAGGCTACAAGCCTATATAGCATGTCACTATACTGAATACTGTAGGCAACTGTAACACAATGCTAAGTATTTGTGTATCTAAAACTATCTAAAAAGAGAAAAGATCCAGTCAGGCATGGGATACAGGTGCACACCTGTAATCCCAGCTACTTGAGAGGCTGAGGCAGAATAATTGCTTGAACCCAGAAGGCGGAGGTTGTGGTGAGCCCAGATCATACCATTCACTCCAGCCTTTTTCATCTTTTAAAAGATAAAAGACGGTACACCTGTATAGGGTGCTTACCATAAATGGAACTTACAAGACTGGAAATTGCTCTGGTGAGGGAGTGGTGAGTGAATGTGAAGGCCTGGGACGTAACTGTACACTGCTGTAGACTATAAATACTGTATATTTAGGATGCACTGCCTTTATTAAAAAAAAATTCTTTTTCAAAAATATATTAACCTTAGCTTACTAAACTTTTTAGTTTGTAAACTTAAATTTTTAAAAACTTTTTGGCTCTTTTGTAATAACACTTATCTTAAAACACAAACACATTATACAACTATACAAAAATATTTTCTTTATATCCTTATTCTGTGAAGCTTTTTTCCCATTGAAAAATTTTTTCAATTTTTAAAAGCTTTTTTGTTAAAAACTAAGACAAAAACTCACACATTATCCTAGGTCTGCCCAGGATTAGGGTTATCAATATGCCTGTCTTCCACCTCCACATCTTGTCCCTCTGGAAGGTCTTCGGGGGCAATAACACACGGAGCTGTCATCGCCTATGATAACAACGCCTTCTTTTGGATACCTCCTGAAGGACCTGCCTGAGGCTGTTTTACAGCTAACTTAAAAAAATAATAAGTAGTAGGAGTACACACTGAAATAATGATTAAAACTACACTATACTAAATACATAAGCCAGTAACATAGTGATTATTATGATCAGGTATTACATATCATACATAATTGTATATGCTATAGTTTTATACAACTGATAATGCCATTGGTTTGTTTACACCAATATCACCACAAACACACGAGGAATGCATTGTGCTGCGACTTTATGATGGTTCTAGCATCACTAGGCAATAGGAATTTTTCAGCTTCATTATCATCTTGCGGGACCACTTGGGTATATGAAGTCCACGGTTGACTCAAATGTTATGCAATGCATCACTGTACTTCCCTGTTCCTAGTCCTCCTTCCCACCCCACATCCATAAAACTTCAGCAGTCTTCTGTTCAGGGCTCCTTCAACACTGAGACAATTCACTGACTCTCAACCAACAAACTATTCCAAGGGGAAAAAATGGAAATGAAGGTGATTGGAGCTTTCTCCCATTTTAACCTCTTACTAACACTGTCACAGTAAGTGATGAAAGTCCTATCGCTTCTGTGTGGGCTTGTTGTTTAATCAGCTACTGACATCTCAGGTCCTCTAGCTTAGTTGAGCTCCTGACTCTTAGGAGACACACTAAGGCAAAACCATTTATTTTTAGAAACTATGTGAGATAGTACGTGAGCTGCAAAGCTTGGGGGTAGTTTGCTACACAGAATTAGATAGCTAATACTGTATCTTTTTCACTTTTCTTATGTACATCTGGACTTTCAGTCATTTCAAAGTGTTTTTCATATCCATTATCTCCTTTCTTCCTAAACAATAGCTAAAACTTGCAATATCTGAGTAAACTGCTCCAATAATTTATAACAATAAATTTATAAATATGAATTCATGAGAGTATACAATTACAGTCCTTTTATTACCTCTGCTTACAGGTGAGGAGATTGAGACACTAGATCAGGCATCCCCAAACTTTTTACACAGGGGGCCAGTTCACTGTCCCTCAGACTGCTGGAGGGCCACCACATACTGTGCTCCTCTCACTGACCACCAATGAAAGAGGTGCCCCTTCCTGAAGTGCGATGGGGGGCCAGATAAATGGCCTCAGGGGGCCGCATGCGGCCTGCGGGCCATAGTTTGGGGACGCCTGCACTAGATGTTAATAACTTGCCAAAAATTACATAAACAGTAGGAAATGCAGTGAGGATTCAAACCCTTCTTACCACTACACAAGATAATTGAGCCTAGAGCAGAGTAACTATTAGCTTAAGGCCACACAGCTGGCTAGTACTGAATTTGAGTCACTCGACTCCCCTTCCTCCAGGATTCTGAGATAGCCTAGGATTTATGAATAAACTTAGAAACCATTTTCAACTGTCAACCAGAAAGAGTGAGTTGCCCAGAGAATTGGTGGCAGAAACCCTACTCAGGTGTCCCAGTCTGATGCAACCCCTGTGTCTTTATCTGTGTACTGGGGATAAAAATCTGACTGGCTATAGAGTCCTTACATCCCGATGATCTGGATCAACGCTTTTTCTCACATCTCAATTACAACAGACAAAAGTCCCTCCAGCATGACAGGAATGATAGTGGGGCATAAGACACACACAACTGGAATTCAGCAGGGATTATTCCAAAAACATTGTTCTCTGTGAGAAGGTGTGCCCAGAGGAGTATGATGGAATTGTAATGAAATAGAGGGATTTAAGGAGACAGTTTTCTGTAATTAAAGGTTAATTCAGATTTATTAAACTGGAATTCATGATAATTCTGAGAAACATTGAGCTACAGGTACACATTATGGCATACAAGAATGTCTTTACTCACATTTACATACTATTGGTAGAAAGGATGCTTAACTATTTGAGAAAAAAAAAGACTTCAAATCCTTCAATTATTTGAAACACTTCAAATGCTATCTGTGGGCCAGGCATGGTGGCTCATGCCTGTAATCCCAGCACTTTGGGAAGTGAGGCAGATGTATCACCTGAGGACAGAGTTCGAGACCAGCCTGGCCAACATGGTGAAACACCATCTCTACGAAAAATACAAAAATTAGATTGGCATAGTGGTGTGCACCTGTAATCCCAGCTACTCAGGAATCTGAGGCAGGAAAATAGCTTGAACCCGGTAGGTGGAGGTTGCAGTGAGCTGAGATCATGCCACTGCGTTTCAGCCTGGGTGACAGAGCAAGACTACGTCTCAAAAAAAAAAAAAAATGCTATCTGTAGAATAAATTGGACAGGACTCTGAAGGGGAGTTCAGTCATCAACATCAGTGGCTCTCTGGGAAGCTTGCAGAAAATGCAGATTCTCTGGCTTTTCTTTCGGATCTGATTCCTTAGACCATTTGCAGTGCACCAGGTGATTCTAAAGCAATTGATTCAAGCACAATTGTTTGGGGACCTCTGCTGATGTGCTAATTATACAACCGTGCATCTTAATCTATTTATTAAAATGTCACCTAAGGACTTCTAGTCCCATAATAATTAGAATTTAGAAATGCTTTCAGAAACACTTTGTGAAATTTTGCAACTGCTAGGTTTTCACACTGGAAATTTATCATTTACTGATTTATCACCACTGCAATTATATTGGATTAGTAAAATTTCATTTGCAATTTGGCTTCACCTATTCCCCCACAGAACTTATCTCAAGACAATGTACCTGAAACCTGAAGACTTGGCCCCACTTCAGCTCTCAAAACAGTCCTTAATCAGTAAAATTTAAGAAACAAATGATTTCACAACTGTACCTCATGTCTGGATGTCCTGGAAACGGCCCCAGTTCCAGTAGCAGGATCTTTGTACTCTAGTCCCAGCACAAGGGTCTTTCCTGGTTCCTTTTCAATTTCTTCACTGATCTTTTTGTGTTGTGGAATCCCAAGGGCTGAAATTCCACCAATGAGCCAGCAGTGGGTCTTTTGAGCTTCCTGGCTTGACCTCCAACCTTTGCGTGCTACAAGATTCCCTGAATGGTTCACCTGTGCACTGACCAATGAGCCAGCAGTGGGCCTTTTGAGGGCTTGACCTCCAACCTTTGCGTGCTTGACCTCCGACCTTTCTGGCTTGACCTCCGACCTTTGCGTGCTACAAGATTCCCTGAATGGTTCACCTGTGCACTGATTACCTCGTATCATCCATTGAGAGAACTTCCTTAATCACCTGCTACACTCTGCTGGTATGGCCTGCCTCTAACCCAGCTCAAGTTCTAATAGTGATTGTGTTTCTTACAGCCTTGAAAATTCCCAAGCCTACAGGGTTTTCTGAAACAATCTCTCCGGCATATTTAAAATATATTAAATCTTTTTGTTTGTCACCACATAAAAATCACTTATAGAAAAAAACAGCTCTGAACCAACTTAAAAAATAAAATGAGCTAAAATCAAAACCTTCAGATTTTTAGAACTTTAATTTTCTGATTTTTTTTTCAAGAGAGCTCTTTGTATTTCATTCAAATTCATGAATAATGGATGACATTTCTTTTAAAATGTCTCATTATGTTTGCAGCGTACAAAGTTTCTTGAAATGGCCTCCTGTCAAATACATATGATCTCTATTTGTCTACTGTTAATGTAATTGACTAAACACTTGATTCTACTGATTATGCTTTCCCTTGTAAACCACTTACTTTATAGGCATAAGCAGCTGTGTTTATGCTTCTGTGATTTTCTGGTTTCATTATGAAGTTTTCAGCATGCAATTCAAGAGCAATAGGCAGTCTAAGCACCCAGGCACCAGCTGGCAAGATCTTTACTGAAAAAGGCAATATTCTGTCAACACTTGTAAATGTCATATAGAAGGATACACATATGCATATATAAAATCACTGCAACCACAATAATTGTGAACACGAACAAGAAGAAAACATTAACTTTTCAGAAAATAATTGATCAACAGTCAAAGACCTGAATTTAACCAACAGCACAACTGCTTCATCTTCTGCCCATCTCTCAAACTGAGAACTATGAAGAATTTTGTTTTTTAACTTGGGAGTTTGGTATAAATATTCAGACAGTGGAGTAATGAGAGCCAGGCAGAGAGAGGGGAAAGGGAAAAAGACTGGTAGAGAAAGCAGCTATTAAGAGGATAAAGAAGAAATATATACTGAGAAATAGCAAGAAAAGAAAAAGGAAGGAACTCGGGTCGGGGGAAACTGACTAAGGTATACAAGGAATAGAGAGTGGTAAAGAGGCTCAGTCATCACCAGGGAGGTGTTTGATATCAATGCCTCCATAACACTTTATTAAACAACAACTCCTCACATCCCCTCCACACATCCCCTGGTAACTACTACTCTATTGACTACTTCTATACATTTACTAGTTCAGAGGATATAAAGTTATACAAGTGAGTAAGCTCCAGATATCTGCTGTATAACATGCTGCCTACAGTTAACAATGGAGTATTGTGCACTTAAAAATTTGTTGAGAATAGATCTCGATTAAGTGTTCCTACCACAAAGCAACATAACAAAACTCACAAAGAGATATGGAAATGTTTAGAGGTGATGAATGTGTTTATTAACTGAATCATAGTGATGGTAACATAAGTATATACATATGCCCAAACTCACCAAATTGTGTATGCTAATTATGTAATCTCTATTTGTACATTTATTACACTTGAATAAAGCTGGAAAAATAACTAAACATTATACCTTAAAAACACAGTTTATTACATAACAAGTTTAATTATCCTTCTCATGAAGAATAATGCTAGAGAAAAGCTGGTTTGAGATCTGGTTCTGCTGTCTATCATTGGTGTGACCATACAGGACTTTCATGACCTCGTCAGGTTTCAGTTTTCTCGTATGTTAAATAAGAATGGTAGTACTTGGCCAGGTTTTGGTAAGGACACAACGAGGTAACAAGGCAGTATTAATAGCAAGGCAGAGTGAGTTTGAATCCCACTTTCCTACTGGTGACCATTAGCAAGTTACTAGCCTGCCTATACTTGGTTTCTTTTTTTCAGGACAGGGATAATAAAAATGTTGCCCATGAATATGTGGCTACTACAAGGATTGACTGGCAAATAAATATTTTAAAACATGAAGAACAGTGTCTTGGTTCTTGGTAGTTACTCAATAAAATGTTGGCTCCTAGGACAGCATTTTTGTTTCTCTCTTTTTGTAAATTCTGCTGTCTTGCTGCTGGTAAACACTGCAAGTCCTTGGCGAAAGTGTATCCTGCCATCAGAAATGATAGGAAGCTTTTCTCTCACACCTTTATTTGTTGTGTGCATTCCTGTATTAACAACACTTACCTAATTAGCCTTTTGTAATGCTAATTAGATGGTTATGTAGGTTTTTGGCTGCTCTTTTCTTTGAAAAAGATTTTTAATTGGATGAGAAATATATGAATACCTTCTCTTGGTTTAAACTTCTAAGTTGAAACTCTAGATTCTTCCCCAAATGCAACCATTACATTGATTTTGATGACTATTCATTCATGCCTTATATTTTACATATATATAAATTCATGTGTATGTAACTATATCACTTAGGGTTCTACCAGATAAACAGGTTCTTTTACTGTCCATGTGATCAGTAATAATGACCCCTTTTTCATATCTGATATTAGTAATTTACATTTTCTCTTTTTTCCTTGGTTTCTGGCTAGAGGTTGATCAATTTTATTAACATTTTCAAATAACCAGCTTTTGGTTTTATTGATTTTTCTCTATTGATTTCCTCATTTCAGTTAATTAATTTCTGCTCCAAATTTTATTATTTCTTTACTTCTGCTTGCTTTATATTTATATTGTTCATCTTCTAGTTTCTTGAAGTGGAAGCTTACATTATTGATTACAGTTTTTCTTCTTGTCTATTACATGCATTCAATGCTAAAATATTCCCTCTAAGCACTGCTTTTGCTGCATTCTTGATAAGTTGTATTTTTCCTTTTTATTCAGTTCAAAACATTAACAAATTTCTCTTAAGAGTTAAATTCACATTTTATTTAGAAGTCCATCATTTAATCTCCAAATGTTTTGGGATTTTCTAGTGCTCCTTTATTGACTTCTACTTTACTTAATTGTGGTCTAAGAGCAAATGAGAAATGAGTTATATTATTTTTAATTTGTTTAAGTGTTTTTATGGCCCAGAATTTGATCTACCTTGGTGACTGTTCCATGTGTAATTGGAAATAACGTATATACTGCTGTTGTTGAATGAAACAATCTATCTATATGTGTAAATCAGATCCAGTTCATTGATTGCTCTATTCAGTTCAACTATATCCTTAACTGGTTTTCTGCCTGCTGGATCTGTCCATTTCTGATAGAGATTCCTTTCGTTGGTGTAATATGGTGTATTTTTCTCCATCCCTTTACTTTTAAAATGAGTTTTTTTACTTAGACTGAGTTTTCTGTAGACAACATATTGTAGGGTCTTGTTTATTCATCCATTCTGACAGTCTTTGTCTTTTAATCAACATAGTTAGACCACTGAAATTTAAAGTGATTATTGATATAGTTGGATTAACATCACCATATTTGTCACTGTTTTCTATTTGTTGTCCTGTTCTTTGTTTTTCTATTTCCTGCTCTCTTGCCTGTCATCTTTGGTTTTAACTGAGTAATTTATATGATTCCTTTTTCTCTCCTCTTATAGAATATACTGATATTCTATGGTACTTCCCTTCCCCTGACACCAATGATTTGGTTGGTGTTTGTTATTAATTTTAGAAAATTCTCAACCACTTTCAAAAAGTATTTAAGTGGTTGCCCTAGATTTTGCAACATACATATACAGTTAATCCAAGTTCACTTTAAAATAATACTATACTACTCCATGGGTAGAGCAGATACTTTATAACAGAGTATTCCCAATTTTCCCTTCTTGTCCTGTCTAACAATGCTATCATCTATTTCATTTACCCATAAGCTATAATTACCAAATACATTGTTGCTATTATTCTGAACAAACTGTTATTTTTTATATCAATTAAAAATTTGAAAACTAAAATATTTTATATTAGTTTTATTTATACCGTCAACAGTTTTCCTTTCTTTGCAGATCCAAGTTTCTGAATTCTATCATTTTCCTTCTTTCTAAAAAACTCTTTTAGTGTTTCTTGCAAGGTAAGTCTACTGGCAACAAATTTCCTCAGTTTTTGCTAGTCTGAGAAAGTCTTCATTCCTCCTTCACTTTTGAGGGATAATTTTAGTAGACACAGAATTGTAGGTTGGTAGGGGCTCCTCCTTCTACAACCCCCAATGCCAACACTTAAGAATTTCACCCCACTCTATTCTTGCTTGCATGGTTTCTGATGATAAGTCTGTGTAATTCTACGTTTTTTCCTCTATAGGTAAGGTGTTTTCCCCTCTGGCTTCTTTCAAGATTTTCTCTTTGTCTATAGTTTGAATACCATATATGTAGGTATAGTTTTGGTTTGGTTTGGTTTCTGGGTTTGTGGGATCAGGGGAGTTGGCATTTATACTGCTTGTTATTCTTTGAGCTTCCTAGAGCTATGATTTGGTGTCTGTTATCAATTTTAGAAAATTCACAACCATAATTGACCCAACTATTTCTTCTACTCTTTTCTCTATTACTTTTGGTATTCTCATTATACATATGTTACACCTTTTGTAATTACTGGATTATTGTTCTCAGATACACTATTCTTTATTTTCATTCATTTTTCTCCCTGATTTTCAGTTTGAGAAGTTTATATGAACACATCTTCAAGCTTTCTTCAGTGATATTCAGTCTACTGATGAGCGCATCAATGGCATCTGTATTTCTTTTATACTGTTCGTTATTTATAGTATTTTCTTTTGATTCTTTCTTAGTGTTTTCATCTCTCTGCTTATACTACTTATCTATTCTTACATATTGTATACTTTTGTATACTTTTTCAATTAGACCCCTGTTATGGTTAGGCTTTATATTCCCACAGAAATATCATCTTGAATTGTAATCCCCATAATTCCTATGTGTCTAGAGAGAGACCTGGTGGGAGGTGATCAGATCATGTGGGTAGTTTCCCCCATGCTGTTCTCATGATGGTGAGTGAGTTCTTAAGAGAGCTGATGGTTTTATAAGGGGATATTCCCCCTTCATTACTCAGTCTTCTCCTTCCTGCTGACTTGTGAAGAGGTTACCTTGCCTCCCCTTTGCCTTCCACCATGATTGTAAGTTTTCTGAGACCTCCCCAGTCATGCTGAACTGTGAGTCAATTAAACCTCTTTCCTTTATAAATTACCCAGTCTCATGCAGTTCTTTATGGTAGTGTCAAAATCAACTACTACAATCCCTCAGCATATTATTTTAAATTTCTAGTTGATAATTGAAAAATCTCTACCATACCTGAGTCTGATTATGAGGCTTGGTTTGTCTCTTCAGACTATTTTTTGCCCTTTAGTGTACTTATCATATTTTGTTTAAAACCAGATGTAATGTATTGGGTACAAAAAACTGAAATAAACAGGCCTTTAGTGTGAGGTTTTATGTTTATCTGGGTAGGAATTCAGTTGTGTTTACTGTTAGAATTAGGTTGTGTTTGCTATTTGCTGTAACTATAGATGTCAGAGGCTAAATATTTTCTCTAATGTCTCCTGTGCTGTGCTTGAATTTCCCTAGAGACTCCTTCTTCAATAAAATCTGAGGCTTGAAGTTCTTTTAATGCTGTAATCCTCAGTTATTACACAGGAAGCCTGTTCATATGAAGAGAGGGGCAGTGGGCTGTGAGTTCCACAAGTGATTTTTAGCCCCACACACTAGATGAAACAGGAAAGTTAGAAGGAGCTTACGTTGGGTGTTTCCCTTCCCTGGACATCAAAGGCTAGTTGGGGTGTGTAGACTGAATAGCTATTTCTCCCACATTGATGAGGATTTGGTAAAATAGTTTCCCTGAAAGCAAGAGGGAATTTTTCCCCAGTCTTCATGCTGAGATCCTGGTGGGACTCCTGGAGGTAAAACACATGAGTTCTCCTAAGGCTGGATCCCCTAGGAATTTTAATATCACAAGATAATTCATGCTCAGTCTCCAACAAGTCAATTGTACTTTTGCTCCTAAAATGCTCTAGCTGTGGCTTTTTCTAGTAAGTTCAGATTCTCTGTATTTGACCATTTCTCCAGTTTCTTGGATGGTGATTTGCTCTGTAACCTCAATTCTCTGATGTATCTAAGAAGAGTTATCGATTTTCAGTTTCTTCATTCTTTTTTTCTGTGTAAATCCAGGAGTGATGACTTCTAAGTTTTTTAAGTGTCAGAACAGAAACCAGAAGTCACTGTCTTCACTTATTATAAATATCATCTTACAATGTTGTCATACTTTAGTTTGTTACATCACAAGAGATTTTGAAAAGAAAAAAACTAAAGTATTTATCCACTTTTATTTTTAAAAATTTCTGGTGCATTTCATCCCTTCAAATAAATCTTATTTTCAATTTGGCATAATTTTCCTGGAGAACATCCTTTAGCATATCTCATTCTGCAGCATTTTTGGTGACAAATACTTTCTGAAAGTGTTTGTATTTTACCACACCTTTGAAACATATTTTCACTGAATATGTAATTCTGGCTTGACATTGAATTTAGGGAATGAAAAAAGAGCATTGGGGGAGAGAAAGAATCTGAGAGTATTTGTGAGGCAGTGGCTAAATGGCAGTGCACTCATAAATTAAAAGTTTTGCTGTGCAGTATGACTCTTCAATAAACTAAGAAGATTCAGGAGTTAGGCTTTATATCTTTTTGGAATAAACAATAATGGCTTAGTTCTCATATTGTCATTATAACACATATTGAAAAGCCTGAGCCAGGATTTCTGGTTTAAAATTCATTCTTATACCATGTAATAGGTGAACTATTCCCAAGGCAAATCAATAAATATATGGATTTTAAAATATTCTGATTTAGAGTAATTGCTAGATTTCAGTGTTCTACTGATGCATATTCTTGAATGTTAGCAACTGACACATTAGTGCAAAATTTTGAACATCTTTTAAGTTTTGAGAAAATCTGTTTTTAACACTTTTTTTAAAAAAAAAAAAAACTTTGCTTTCTACCTAAGAATATGCTTCTGAGCATTTTAATCAATTAACCAATTAATTACTATTATTCTTTTTTGAGATGGAGTCTTGCTCTGTCACCCAGGCTGGGGTGTAGTAGTGTGATCTCAGCTCACTGCAACCTCCGCCTCCCGGGTTCAAGGGATTCTCCTGCCTCGGACTCCTGAGTAGCTGGGATTATAGGCACACACCACCATGCTTGGCTAATTTTTGCATTTTTTGTAGAGATGGAGTTTCACCATGTTGGTCAGGCTGGTCTTGAACTCCTGACTTCATGATCTGCTCCCCTCAGTCTCCCAAAGTGCTGGGATTACAGGCATGAGCCACTGCACCCAACCTAATTATTTTACTAATATACATACATTTGTACAATTTGATAAAATAATCAATTTAAATTTTAAAACACATTTTAGAAATATCATTTAGCCAGTCTTGTGCTTATAGCTATCCATTTCTGTTTTAATGTTCACTTAGCTGAGACTTATGTATAAAAATAAGGCTACTTTTAAAATCTAAACCCATTTTTCTTTGAGATAATTATATAAAGATACTGTCTAACAGGTGAGATTTCTAGAGTCTGCAGTTAATTTGAGTAAAAGCAGGTCATTATTCTTTCCTTCTTCCAATTTTTGTTTTTGGTTCAGGGTACATGTACAGGTTTGTTACATCGGTAAATTGTGTGTTACTGGGGTTTGGTGTACAAATGATTTCATCACTTAGGTAGTGAACATAGTACCTGATAAGTAGTTTTTCAGTCCTCGCCCTCCTCCCACTCACCAGCCTCAAGTAGGCCCTGGTGTTTATAGTTCCCCTCTGTGTCCATGTATAGTCATATACACATGTGTAACGCCATGTGTTTAGCTCCCACTTGTAACATGCAGTATTTGGTTTTCTGTTCCTGCATTAACTCGCTTAGGATTATGGCCTCCAGCTGCATCCACATTGCTGCAAAACACATGATTTCATTCTTTTTTATGGCTGTATAGTATTCCATGGTATATGTGTGTCACATTTTCTTTATTCAGTCTACCACTGATAGGCATCCAGATGATTCCATGTCTTTGCTATTGTGAAAAGTGCTACAATGAGCATGGATGCATGTATCTTTATAAAAGAAAAAATTGTATTTTAGTGGGCATATACCTAGCAATGGAATTGCTGTGTTGAATGGTATTTCTAAGTTCCTTGAGAAATCTCCAAACTTCTTTCCACACTGGTTGAACTAATTTATATTTCCACCAGTGGTGTGTAAGTGTTCCCTTTCCTCCGTAACCTTACCAATATCTGTTATCTCTCAACTTTTTAGTAAAGTTGAATAAAAAATATGAGCTATGTCTCATTGTGGTTTTGACCTGCATTTCTGTAATGATTAGAGATGTTGAACATCTTTTTACTTGGTTGTTGGCTGCATGTATTTCTTATTTTGAGAAGTATCTGTTCATATCCTTTGCCCAGTTTTTAATGAGGCTGTTTTTTTTTTGCTTGATTTGTTTAAGTTCCTTATAGATTCTGGATATTAGACCTTTGTCAGATGCATAATTTGCAAATATTTTCTCCCATTCTGTAGGCTGTTTACTCTGTTGACAGTTTCTGTTGCTGTGCAGAAACTCTTTTGTTTAATTAGGTCCTGCTTGTCAATTTTTTGTTTTGTTGCAATTGCTTTTGCCATCTTCGCCATGAACTTTTTGTCAAGGCCAATGTTCCGAATGGTATTACCTAGGTTTTCTTACAGTTTTTATAGTTTTAGTTTTTATAGTTTTTTATAGTTTTAGTTTTTTATAGTTTTAGTTTTTACATTTAAGTCTTAAGCCACCTGGGATTGTTTTTAAATATGGCTAAAGGAGGGGGTCTAGTTTTAATCTTTGGCCTATGGCTAGCTAGTTATCCCAGCACCATTTGTTGACTAGGGAGTCCTTTTCCCACTGCTTTTTATTGTCAATTTTGTTGAAGGTCAGATGGTTGTAGGTGTGTGGCTTTATTTCTGGGTTCTCTAACCTGTTGCATTGGTCTATGTGTCTGTTTTTGTACCAATACCCTGCAATTTTGTTTATTGTATCCTTGTAGTATAGTTTGAAATCAGGTAGTGTAACACCTGTTTCACAGAAAGCTTAGAAGTTTTTCTAGTTATCCTTACAATTTAAAAACTTCCTAGAATATATCTAAATACTATATATATATATATATATATATATATATATATATATATAATATATATACATCAATGCCATCAGGCACTTGACAAACATTCCAGTCTAAAGATTCAGACCTTTCTTTAGCTCAGGGACACTTTTTTCCTCTACTGGTTTCATTACAATATTATTTCAGTTTATGGTCTTACGTCTTTGCTGGAATGGCTATTGTTTCCATGTTTCATGGAGGTGTCATCCAATTCTATTCCCTTTTCTCTTATGATTTCTCTCATTATAATTTTGCTTTGTGCTTTGAGATATGTTGTAGATTTAATTGTATCCTCCAAAAAGATATGTTAAAGTCCTTAATGCCTACTGTGACCTTATTTGGAAATACAGTCTTTGCAAATATAAGTAAGCTGAGGTGAATCCTAAATCAAATGCTTCGTATCCTTATTGGGAGAGGGAAATCTAAAGATACAGAGATACACAGTGGAAGAAACTCATGTGATGGCAGAAGCAGAGGTTGCAGTGATGCAGCTAAAAGTCAAGAAATGCCGAAGACTGTTAGCAAGCACTAGAAGGTGGAAGAGACAACACAGGATTTTTCCCCAGGTCTTAAGGGAGAGCATTGTCCTGCTTAAACTGTGATTTTAGACTTCTAACCTCCAGAACTGTGAGAGAATACATTTCTGTTGTTTTAAGCCCCTAGTTTATTACAATTTTGTCACGGAATCCTTGGAGTGTCACTTTTCTGTGGCTGGTGGTGCCTTTGCCTGAGTTTTGCTTGGGTCCCCTGGGCCTGTTCTGCCTAAAAGGACTGGCAGGCTGCACTTGGCTCATGCTACCAGCCTGAATCCCATGCCTGCCAACAGCGAGCCAGGTGCAGAGCAGTGAGGAGAGTGTCAGCCAGTGAGTGTGGGGTCTGGTCACTGTGCACAGCCAGGCATGCTGGCTATGGTGGGGTGGGCAGCTCCAGATGCTAGCTCCCTGGAAGTCTGTGGTTGGACCAGGAGTACCACAAGCAACTTCCACTGCTGACACTAAGGAATATAGTGAGACCTGGAAGCTTGGAGGTACCAGAGACTGCAGAGCCCCAAAGATGGTGTCACAGCCCTGGCTCAGGGAGCTCCTAGGTCTGGGCTCTCTGAAGAACCACAACTCTTCTCTCTTTTTCTCTTCTCTCCTTCTCATCGAGCAAAGGGGGCGTTTCAGCCCTGTTTGTGTTACAGCTTTTTAAGCCTCACCACTGAGCAGGACCTGAGTTCTTGTCCCACTTTCAGGAAGAATGAGGTAGGTGGACATGTGGAGGGTAAACAAGTCAAAGAGGTCCTATAATGAGTGACAAACAGCTCAGAGGAGACCTGCAGTGCATAGCTCCTCTCAGCAGGCAGGTCATATCAGCGAGTGTCCAGCTCTCAGCAGATAGGAGAACCACCGTGGGTGGTTATTCTCCGCAGGCAGGTCAGCCCTAAGTCTGCCCGAGTCTGGCTAGGTCTGGGGGTTTTTATGGGCTTCAGTAGAGAGGAAGTGAGTGCTTACTGGTCTATGGGAGGACATGGGAGGGCCCAGAAAAAGCACCATAAGTTCCCATTCTCCTCAACGGAACTGGCAGACTGGCACTCAGGCTTCAGGCCCTCCCCTGCTTGAATGTGGGGCTTCAGTAGGGACCCACCACTTTTCACCAAGGAGCCAATCTGCCTCCTGCCACCACCTATCATGACTGTTCATGCCAAGGGGTGTCTGCAGGCCAGCCCTGAGCTGCCCTCAGCAGCCCCTTTAACTTCCCTCCTGTGCTCATTGACACCCCAAAGTCCAGAGGGGGCTAAGACAGGAGCCAGGTTGTGACAGCACTCGGGCTCTGCCTCAACTCTGCTCAGAAATTGGAGTGTGCTGCGAGCAGAGAGAGGCCAGACAGCAGGAGCGGGCACTTCTGTTCCTGTGGGGGCAGCTGGGATTCCCAGGTCTGAAAGTACAGAGATGCCTGGGTCTGAGGCCATGGCTAGGCAGCTGCAGCTGTTACTGGGAGAACAGGGTTCCCACCTGCTTCCAGCCCCCAAGAGCGCAGAGATGCTCTGATCTGGAGCTGTGCCTGGGCAGCCACAGCGGCACCAGGGAAGCCTGAGGCTCTAGCCAGCTGGGAAGAGGGTGGGGCTTACGTCTGTTCCCAGCTCCCATTAGCTCTATGGAGTGCACAGCCCCAGCCACACCTCTTCCACTGCAGCTGGTGTCTTTGCAATGGCTGCTCCAGATGGATCACTGCTGCCATCAATTTTGTTACAGCAGCCCTGGGAAACTAATACAATATAGTTCTGTTATATGTTCCAAGTCTACTTGGAATATACAGTTTGTATGCTTCATTTTATTTACAGAATTATTTAAATAAAGAACTATGTCTGTTACTGTTTATAAGAAAAAGTATCCTGTAACCTCTACTTGACTCTCCTTAAACCATACTAATATTTTATAGTTATGGTTTTAAAATTTTTTATTGATATATAATATATATATTATATTCAGGATAGATGTGATATTTTGATACACTCATCTAATGCATAAAGATCAAATTGGGTAATTGGGATATCCATCACTTTAAACATTTACCTTTTTTCTATTCTAGGAACATTTGTACACTAAATTATTGTTAACTATAGTCATCTTACTAATCTATCAAATGCTAGGTCTTATTTCTTCTAACTGTGTATTTTTATTCATTAATTAACCTCTCATAATTCCAGCTTTAATTTGTCTCATTGAACAGATTTATCTCACAAAGGATTTCTTTTTTTTTAATCTAACTTTCATTTCTGACTGCTAGTTTCTCTTAGGTGTCATCTTATTGTTGTTGCTGTTGGCCAACTGGAGCTCAAGTCTGATTTTAGGGGATACCCTAAGTGGTGGCAATTTCACAGGTGGTGGCAAGCAAAGTGACCCCTCCTCCTGTGGGCTGGTAATGATGGAGTAAGCAGGGAGACAATTTCCTGCTAAAGGATTTGGTAAAGGCCTCTCTGCTGCTTGGTCTTCCTATATCCTTTCCCTAGCATCGGGGCAGGGTAGGCAGGGCCTGTCCACCCAGCAACTTCTTCATCTCTTGGGAGTCAAGAAGACAGAATATGCTCATGCTAGACTAATGTTTGTCTTTCCATGGGGTCCCCAGCTTTCTGAGGTCAAGCTCTTCCCAAGGATCTCTACTTCAGGGTCCTTTCCTGGGAGTCTGCCCTACTCTCCAAGCTGCTTTACCAACCAAGAGGAAGAAAACTCCTGTGCCCCTTCAGGATTATTGTTTTTACCCTCAGTATTTAAAGTGCCTTATTTCTAAATTTTCAAGTAGTCAGAATAGAGTCCAATCAATACATGCATGCGTATGTTTAACAATAAATAACTTGCTACTTCTGGCATTCAAGGTCGTCACCAGCTAAAGTCTTCCACATAAGGCAAGTATAAGGGAACAGGTTACAAAGTAATACGGAATATCTTCTGCCTAGAAAATAGGTCAGAAAATGGGTGAGTATTTGTTTAAGCATCTGTTTGATAAACTCAACATCCTAGTCCCTTTGTTTTTTGTTTGTTTGTTTGTTTGAGACAGAGTCTCACTCTATTGCCCAGGCTAGAGTGCAGGGGCACAATCTCCACTCACTGTAACCTCACCTCCTGGGCTCAAGTGATTCTCCTGCCTCAGCCTCCTGAGTAGCTGGGATAACAGGTGCTCACCATACTCGGCTAATTTTTGTGTTTTTGGTAGAGACATGGTTTTACCTTGTTGGCCAGGCTGGTCTCTAACTCCTGACCTCAAGTGATTGGCTGGCCTTGCCCTCCCAAAGTGCTGAGATTACAGGCATGAGCCACTGACCCCAGCCTCTTTGTTTAATGAGTAAATTTTGCTTCTTCTTTAACATGAAAGAATTTTAGTTCTATATAAATTAGGTAGCCTCTTTAGAATAATGTAATTTTAAAATAAATCTGAAGGTTTTATTAACTGTGATCTTTTTGACCTTGGTATATATTTTCCTAGAATATAGTCTTTAAAAAAGATCTATCTAGTTATTTAAATACTTAGCACTGTGGGTAAGATGAGAGTTTATCATCCAGTGGGTATAGTTAGACTTCCTGCAAAATATGATTCTCTTTTAAAAATAAATTTGTATCTTTAGTTGAACCAAGATGGAAAATTTTCTTATCTCTTCCAACCTCTGAGAAAGAAAAAAAAAAAAAAAACTAAAAGTAATACATTATTACCAGCACTAGAAAATAAAAAAAGAGAATAAGAACATTTGAGAAATACCTGAAAAGTAAAAAGCAGGCAGGATCAGATCTCTGGGAAAATATAGGAAATGACAGCCCAGAATAAGCCCCAAACAGTAGATTGCTGCAGCCATAGTGATAGTTTCAGAGAAATTTCAAATGTAGGATGATAGGATACAAGGAATGAAAGGAAATCATGGGCTAATTTTAGAATGGTCAAATGCGTGCAGGTGGAGCACTGCCCCCTCCTCTGACTGCTCTTGCTGAACAGTGTGCATCTCCTAGCTGGGGTAATCTGTTTTGGTTTTTCTCTTTTGTTTTGTTTTGGAGACAGGGTCTCATTCTGTCACCCAGGCTGGAGTGCAGTTGTACAATCACAGCTCACTACAACCTTGAACTCCCGGGCTCAAGTAATTCTCCTGCTTTTGCCTCCTAAAGTGCTGGGATTACAGGCATGAGCCACTGTGCCTCACCTCATCATGAAGCTGATAAGTAATCTTCCTATAGGTTGAAATAGAACTGACCCTCTGGTATCAGTGAGACAAGGCTGTGCCCCAGTAAATTTTATTGTTTTAGTGCTAGTAATACTGCCTACCACCCCTCCAGGAAATGAGTGTCACCCCCCTCCAGGAAATTGTGGCAAGTTCTTTTCAGCATTATATCTTGCCCCTCCCCCACAATGACCAGAGGCAGCCTAAATAGAATAGCCAGACTGTCAGGTTGAAAGGTGTGCAGAGGTAGCACTTACTTACATTCCTCCTGACTCCATGCGAAGTTACTTGGGCTAGACTCACAGGGTCTCCTCTATGCCACATTGCCCACATACTTTTTCCATGACTTACCCAATTGACTTAGTGTCTGTTTAACGATCAGGAATTCCTATTTGCTTCTTGTTCATAGTATATCGACAAACCTTTTAAAATAGAACAGAAGTATATCAATAAACTAAAGTCAGACCCAGTCAAGTACAGCATAAAGATATTAACAATAACAGAGTTAAGCAATAGTTGGTTTTTGTCTCCTTTTAAAATGAGTTTGCTCAGGGGACATACAAATCTAAATCATTCCCAGTTTCTCTAACCATATCCAAGAGTTATATCAGCCTGTCTATTCATTACTTTTTATATATATCTGGAGGATAATATTCTGCTTCTATCCAGCAGGCAAGTAATCTGAGTGAGACAATTTACAAGATTTGGGACTCACTAGTCAAGAAAACACTTAAATATCTCTGGTGACACAGAGCTTTGCTAGACCCCTGTCTGACCAAGAAGTCTTTGTGCTTTTCTTGGGTAATCTTGGGAGTCAAGAAGACATGGTGTGCTTATGCTAGACTAATATTTGTCTTTCCATAGGATCCCCAGCTTTCCAAGGCCAAGCTCTTCCCAGGGTTCTCTAATTCATAGTCCTTACTTGGGAGTGTGCCCTACTCTCCAAGGTGCTTTACCAACCAAGAGGAAGGAAACTTCTGTGCCTCTGCAGTGTTATTTGTACCCTTAGCATTGAAAGTCTCTTATTTCTAAATTTTCAAGTAGTCAGAATAGAGTCTAATTGATACAAGTATGTGTGTGTTTAACAATAAATAACTTGCTACTTTTGGCATTCAAGGTGGTCACCAACTAAAGTCTTCAACATAAGGCAGGTATTATAGACGAACAGGCCACCAAATTGAAGTAGTTATGCATATTAAACATTTGATGATATGTTCAGCAGGGAGCCATAAGGATCCTACTGCAGTCTGGTTACCAATCTCAACTCGAATGTGTCCATGGACTAGAGGACAAATTTCATTTAAGACAAACAGCAGAAGGTAACACAAGCAAGATCCATTTCTTCTCAGTTTATCTAATCCCAATTCCTGCCTTTGCAGTTCAGCAAATTCTTTTTATCTTATTCAAGGGCTCCTTTTAAAATAATCACACAAATGATAAATGCACATAATCACCTCACCCAAGTCACCATATAAATGCATTTGTGCAGTGCAATCAATTCTCCAAATGCTTCCCCTACCTTGTTTTCATTCCTTACCAAATGATCCTTTCAAAAAAAATGTAGCCTGAGGACAGCCAGGAGACTAAGTGGAGGAAAACTGTAAACCTTAAGAATTAGGTTCACAGAAAGAAAATAAAAAGGTAGATGGCTAGATTTTAGGGATTACATGTTAGGATTAAACAATACCCCCTAAAATGCTTGATAATAATCTGGTAAATTTGAAAGAATTTAATGATAATTTGGTAAGCTCGAAAGAATGGCTTTTTTAAAATTAGCTTTCCAAAATCTATTTTTACTTCCTAACAACACACTCATTTTTTAAAAGTTTTTTTTCACAGCTTTTATTAAACACACACTGTCCAGAAGGCTGTTCTGCTCCAATGACTTCTCTAGAGACAGCTACACTGACTTCAGAGAGAGCATTTATTCAGTTTGAAGGGACAATTCTGTGCTCTCCACTGGAGTGGTACCTAAGGTCATGACTGCTTATGCTCCTGTGGGTGGCTGCTGATGATAGGAACCATTTTCGATGTCTGTAGGATGAAGGTGACTTTCACAAGAGAGTACTTGTATTAATTTGCTAGGGCTGTTATAACAAAGTGGCACAGCTTGGGTGGTTTAATCAACAGAAATTTACATCCTCACATCTGTGAAACCTGAAAGTCCAAGATTAACGTGTTGGCAGGGTTGGTTTCTTCTAAAGCCTTCTCGCCTTGATGAGACGATCATTTTTCCTTGTGTCTCCATATGTCATTACTTTGTGCATGCCTGTGCCCTAAACTCCTTGTCTTATAGGGACACACTTAATGCTGTAGTAGGGCTCACTGCTATAGTTCATTTTACTTTAATTACCTCTTTAAAGGCCTTGTCTTCACAGTCTCATTCTGAGCAGGAGTTCAAGACCAGCCTGGTCAACATGGTGAAACCTGGTCTCTACTAAAAATACAAAAATTAGCCAGATGTGGTGCACACTAGTAATCCCAGCTACTTGAGAGGCTGAGGCAGGAGAATCAGTTGAACCCAGGAGGTGGAGGTTGTGGTGAGTGAAGGAAAGGGAAGGGAAGGGGAAGGGAGGGGAGGGGAGGGGAGGGAAGGGAAGGGAAGGGAAGGGAAGGGAAGGGAAGGGAAGGGAAAGGGAGAGAGAGAGAGAGAGAGAGAGAGAGAGAAAGAAGAAAGAAAAAAAGAAAGAAAGAAAAAAGAAAGAAAGAAAGAAGAAAAGGAAAGAAAGAAAGAAAGAAAAAATTTATTCTAAGGGATAACAGAAAACTTCCCAAACCTAAAGAAAGAGTTTCCAAGTACAAGAAGGTTTTACAACATCAAGCAGATTTAACCCAAAGAAGACTACCTCAAGGCAATTAATAATTAAATTCCCAAAGGTCTCTTGCATCTAAAAGCAGCAAGAGAAAAGAAACAAATAACATATAAGGAAGCTCCAATATGCCTGGCAACAGACTTTTTAGTGGAAACTTTTGTAGACCAGGAGAGAATAGCATGACATATTTAAATTACTGAAGGAAAAAATCTTTTACCCTAGAATAGTATATCTGGTGATAATATCCTTCAAACATAAAGATGAAATAAAGATTTTCCCAGGAAAAAAAAGCTGAGAGATTTCATCAATATCAGACCTATCCTACAAGAAATGATAATGGGAGTACCTCAATCAGAAGGCAAAGGACATTAATGAGCAATAAGTAATCAACTGAAACTACAAAACTCACTGGTAATAGTAGCACACGGAAAAATAAACCAGAAGATTATAACACTGTAACTGTGGTGTGTAAACTACTCTTATCATAGGTAGAAAAACTAAACAATGAACCAATCAAAAATAATAACTACAACTTTTCAAGACACAGTACAAGAAGATATAAATAGAAAAAACAGATAGTTAAAAGGCTGGGGGGTTGGGATGAAGCAAAGAGTAGAGTTTTTATTAGTTTTCCTTTTACTTGTTTTTTTGTTTAGGTGAACAGTGGTAAGTTGTTATCAGGTTAAAATAACGCGTTATAAGATAGTATTTGCAAGCCTCATGGTAACCTCAAACCAAAAAACATACAATAGATATAAAAAAATTAAAAGCAAGTAATTAAATCCTATCACCAGAAAAAATCACCTTCACTAAAGCAAGACAGGAAAGAAAGAAAGAAAGTAGACCACAAAACAATCAGAAAACAAATAGCAAAATGGCAGCAGGAGTAAGTTCTTACTTATTAATAATAACATTGAATGTAAATGGACTAAACTCTCCTATCAAAAGGCTGAATGAATGAAAATACAAGACTCATTGATGAGTTTTCTGCAACACACTTCACCTATAAGAAGAAACACAGGCTGAAAATAAAGGGATAGAAAAAGATATTCCATACATTTGATGTGAGTATATAGGTACTCCTGCTCTTTTTTGTAAACCAAAAAAGAGCAGGAGTACCTATATACTCACATCAAACAAAATAGATTTTTTAAAAATTGTACTTTAGGTTCTGGGGTACATGTGCAGATCATGCAGGATTGTTGTGTAGGTACATACATGGCAAGGTGGTTTGCTGCCTTCAACCCCCCATCACCTATGTCCGGTATTTCTCCCCTCATTATCCCTCCCCAACCTCCCCACCCCCACTGTCCCTCCCCTAGACCCCCCTACTGACCATGGTGTATGATGCTCCTCTCCTGGTGTCCATGTGTTCTAATTGTTCAACACCTGCCTATGAGTGATAGCATACAGTGTTTGGTTTTCTGTTCCTGTGTCAGTTTGTTGAGAATGATGGTTTCCAGATTCATCCACATCCCTATGAAGGACACTAACTCATCGTTTTTTTATGGCTGCATAGTATTCCATGGTGTATATGTGCAACATTTTCTTTATCCAGTCTATTGATGAATGACATTTGGGTTTGTTCCACGTCTTTGCTATTGTAAACAGTGCTGCAATGAACATACGTATGCATGTGTCTTTATAATAGAACAATTTATAATCCTTTGGGTATATACCCAATAATGGGATTGTTGGGTCAAATGGAATTTCTATTTCCAGGTCCTTGAGGAAGTGCCACACAATCTTCCACAATGGTTGAACTAGTTTACACTCACACCAACAGTGTAAAAGTGTTTCTATTTCTCCACATCCTCTCCAGCATCTGTTGTCTCCAGATTTTTTAATGATCACCATTCTAATTGGTGTGAGATGGTATCTCAACGTGGTTTTGATTTGCATCTTTCTAGTGACGTGTTGATGAGCATTTTTTCATATGTTTGTTGGCCTCATCAATGTCTTCTTTTGTAAAGTGTCTGTTCATATCCTTCACCCATTTTTGAATGGGTTTATTTGTTTTTGTTTTTGTGTTTTTGTAAATCTGTTTCAATTCTTTGTAGATTCTGGATATTAGCCCTTTGTCAGATGGGTAGATTGCAAAAATTTCTTCCCATTCTGTTGGTTGCCAATTCACTCTAATGATTGTTTCCTTTGCTGTACTGAAGCTCTGGAGTTTAATTGGATCTCATTTGTCTATTTTGGCTTTTGTTGCCGTTGCTTTTGGTGTTTTAATCATGAAGTCCTTGCCTATGCCTATGTCTGGCATGGTTTTGCCTAGGTTTTCTTCTAGAGTTTTTATGGTGTTTGGTCTTATGTTTAGATCTCTAATCCATTTGGAATTAATTTTAGTGTAAGGTGTCAGGAAGGGGTCCAGTTTCTGCTTTCTGCACATGGCTAGCCAGTTTTCCCAACACCATTTATTAAACAGGGAATCCTTTCCCCATTGCTTGTTTTTGTCAGGTTTATTAAAGATCAGATGTGTGATGTTGCTTCTGAGGCCTCTGTTCTGTTCCATTGGTCTGTGTCTCTGTTTTGGTACTGGTACCATGCTATTTTGGCTACTGTAGCCTTGTAACATAGTTTGAAGTCAGGCAGCGTGATGCCTCCAGCTTTGTTCTTTTTGCTTAGGATTGTTTTGGCTATGCAGGCTCTATTTTGGTTCCATATGAAGTTTGAAGTGGTTTTTTCCAGTTCTGTGAAGAAGGTCATTGGTAGCTTGATGGGGCTAGCATTGAATCTATAAATTACTTTGGTCAGTATGGCCATTTTCATGATATTGATTCTTCCTAATCGTGAGCATGGAATGTTTGTCTGTCTGCCTGTGTCCTCTCTTGTTTCATTGGGCAGTGGTTTGTAGTTCTCCTTAAAGAGGTCCTTTATATTCTTTGTTAGTTGTATTCCTAGGTATTTTATTCTTTTTGTAGCAATTATGAATGCAGTTTGTTCTTGATTTGGCTCTCTTTAAGTCTGTTATTGGTGTATAGGAATGCTTGTGATTTTTGCACATTGATTTTGTATCCTGAGACTTTTCTGAAGTTGAGAAGCCTACTTCTCAAGAACATACAATGGAGAAAAGACAGTCTCTTCAATAAATGGTGCTGAGAAAACTGGATATCCATATGCAGACAAATGAAACTAGACCCCTATCTCTTGCTGTGTACAAATATTAATCAAAATGGATTAAAGACTTAAATGTAAGGCCTCAAACTAAAAAACTACCACAAGAAAACATTGGGGAAAATATCTAGGACAGTGGTCTCAGTAAAGAATTCTTGAGCGATACCCCACAAGCACAGGTAACCAAAGCAAATATCGACAAATGGGAACACATCAAGTTAAAAAGCTTCTGCATAGCAAAGAAATAGCCAACAAAATGTAGACAGAACTCACACAATGCAAGAAATATTTGCAAACTGCCCACATGACAAGGAATTAATAATCAGAACATGTAAGGAGTTCAAACAACTCTGTAGGAAAAAATATTTAATAATCTGTTCCAAAAAATGGGCAAAATATTTGCATAGGTATTTGTCAAAAGAAGACATAAATGGCAAGTAGACATATAGAAAGGTGCTGAACATCGTTGATCACAGAGACATGCAAATCAAAACTACAATGAGATTTTCTCTTACCCCAGTTAAAATGGCTTTTAACTGAAAGACAGGCAATAAAAAATGCTGGACAGGATGTGAAGAAGAAGAAACCCCTGTACAATGTCAGTGGGGATGTAAATTAGCACAACCGCAATGGAGAACAGTTTGGAGTTTCCTCAAAAAACTAAAAATTGAGCTACCATATGATCCAGCAATTCCACTGCTTGGTGGGATCTGGAAGAAAGAAAATCAGTATATCAAAGAGATATCTGCACTCTCATTTGTGTCAGCACTGTTTACAATAGCTGAGATTTGGAAGCAATCTAAGTGTCCATCAAAAGATGAATGGATAAAGAAAATTGTGGTCCATATACACAATGGAGTACTATTAAAGAAGGAGATCCAGTCATTTGCAACAACACGGATGAAACTGAAGATCATTAAGTGAATTAAGCCAGGCATAGAAAGACAAATACCACATGTTCTCAATTATTTGTGGGATCTAAAATCAAAACAGTTGAACTCATGGAGGATGGTTACCAGAGGCTGGCAAAGGTAGCGGGAGGCACTGGGGGAAGGTGGGGATGGTTAATGTGTACAAAAAATAGAATGAATAAGACTTACTATTTGATAGCACAAGAGGATGACAATAGTCAACAATAACTTAACTGTATATTTTTTAAGTAACTTAAACAGTATTATTGGATTGTTTTTAACTCAAAAGATAAATGGTTGAGGGTATAGATATCTCATTCTCAATGAAAAAACAACAACAATAACAACAAACCAAGATTGGCACTGCTGACATTTTCCTGAAGCAGTTCTCTCTCTTTGCTGTGGCCCTGCCTGCTCTTGGCTCTCTTCTCACAGCTCAGCTCTTGATCTACTCTTCACTCTTCAGCCTTTCAATTGATGATCTTACCTGCTTCAATGACTTCAATAAAAACCACTGTTCAAATATTTAATAAATCAATATAATTTGCTTTGACCTAAGCTGCTGACCCACATTGCCAACTACTCCCTGGTCAGCTCCACTTCGGTGCATGACTGGCACCATCCACACACCATGAGCAACACCAAATTAATCATTTCTCTCCCATACCTACACATTTTCAACAAATAAATTGGGATTTTTTTTAAGTAAGAGGAAAATATAAGAGAAACCTACAAATTCAAATAGATTTAAGAGACATAACAGCCTTGGAGATTATATGTTGAACCTGATTCAAACAAACTGGAAAAAATCATAATGCAATCAGGAAAATTTGAACACTATGTAGAATTATAGCTAAATTTGCTTAGGTGTGATCATGGTATTAAGTTATGGTTTTTAAAAGACCATTTTTCTTGAGGTACATGCTAAAATACTTATGGATGAAATGATGTGATGTCTGAGAGTTTTTTTTTTTTTTTTTTACAGTAATATGGCAGAAAAGGGAGTGGGGGTTACAAATGTAATAAGACTAGGCATGAAGCTGGTAGTGCTTACCTAGAGGTTCATGCACATACTTGTTTCTACTTTGGCATTTGTTTAAAGTTTTCCATAAAATAAAGACTGAAAATTAAACAAAGGTCAACAAGTACAATTAAATTAGAAAACCTGTATGTCTTCTCACTTTCCTAATTTTGACCAGTTCTTCTTTTTTATCTGTTATTTCACTATTCTTTGCCTTCTCCCTACAACCCCACATACATAGGAACTGGGTTAAGCCCAGTTTGTTTTCCTTCTAATGCATACTTGGTTTCCTTCCTCATTTTTTTATGTTTTCTAATCATTCCCTAAATGCACAGGACCTCATTTTCCTTCATCTGTGATAGCATCCTGTCCCCTAACCCTGTCTTTCCTACCGAAATAGTTTATTCTAACCAGAATAAATATTATTGTAATCAGAATAAAATAATAGTGTAATTCCACTTGTATTTCCAGGCCATTCCTTAGAATATACTTATTTGAGAAAATAGAACAACCTGTGGCAGGACTAAATACCTAGAATGAAGCATGAAATAACTCTGACTTTGGGGTGGTGGGACAGAGAATGGGAAAAGAAGCTTGGGACTTGCATTTGTATTCCAAACTTGGGTTACATTTTTCTAATAATTGTTAACTAGGCAGAGATAGCTGAATGCACTGGTTAAGAGCCAGACAGCCTCTAAGCTCCATGCCTCAGTTCCTTCCAAAGTGAAATGAGAAAATAATTGTACTTATCCCACAGGGTCATTATGAGGACTAAATGAGCTCATATTTATAAAAGTGTTTAAAATAATGCCTGGCACAGAGTAAACACTATATATAGTTGACGAACTATAACTTCTTTCACAAATTAGTAAATCCTTCCCTTAACAGACAAAAATTGCCACACCGCATTGGTTTTTAGAATATTCTCTTTTAAAAATAACCCTCAGGTTGTGAGGTTTTCCTAGGTCTTCAAAGATGGGTGCATTCCCAGGACAAGCATAAGATGATTTGGGCAGAGGATGTGCAGAAGAAAAGATGCCTCTTCATATTTTTGTTCTTAAAAAAAATACATTAGGCTTTTTCTGTTCAGTATTCAGAGAGACACTGGAGCCCCCATTCTTTCTCTATGTGAGTCTTTCAATATGGTAGAAAGATGTCTTAAAGGAAGAGTAAGTGTTCTGTAACATGATTGGGGAGTAGAGTGTAATAGCGTTATTTATCCCTATTCATTTAGCTTTCAGTGTGCTGAATATATTACAGATATGTGTGCTGGAAAAGGGAGTTTACAGATTATATTCTCTAATTTTAATAAAACTTACCTTTACAAAGTGAATAAACAGCTTTAAAATATTTCTGTAAAACAAACAAACAGGAAATAGGAAAAATGACAGTTCCAGATGGCCAAACAAAAATAGCTCCGGTCTGCATCTCCCAGAAAGATCAATGCAGAAGGCAAGTAATTTCTGAATTTTCAACTAAAGTACATGGTTTATCTCATTGGGACTGGTTAGATAGTGGGTGCAGCCCATGGAGGGTGAGCTAAAGCAGGGTGGGGCGTTGCCTCACCCAGGAAGTGTAAGGGATTGGCCAACTCCCTCCCCTAGACAATGGAAGCTGTGAGGAACCCTGCCATGAGGAACACTGCATTCCGGCTGGATACTACACTTTTCCAATGGTCTTTGCAACTCACGGACCAGGAGATTCACTCTGGTGCCTATACCACCAGGGCCCTGGGTCTCAAGCACAACACTGGGCGGCCATTTGGGCAGACACAGAGCTGGCTGCTGGAGTTTCTTTTCATAACCCAGTGGCACCTGGAATGCCAGTGAGAAAGAGCCATTCATTCCACTGGAAAGGGGCTGAAGTCAGGAAGCCAAGTGGTCTAGCTCAGCAGATACCACCCCCATAAAGCCCAGCAAGCTAAGATCCACTGGTTTGAAATTCTCACTGCCAGCACAGCAGTCTAAAGGCAACCTGGGATGCTCCAGCTTGATGCAGGGAGGGTCATCTCCCATTACTGAGGCTCGAGTAGGCGGAATTCCTTCCACAGTATAAAAAAAAAACGGCAGGGAAGTACAAACTGGACAAAGCCCACCTCAGCTCCGCAAAGCTACTGTAGCCAGACTGCCAGTCTAGATTCCTCCTCTCTAACCAGGACATCTCTAAAAGAAAGGCAGTAGCCTCGATCAGGGGCTTAAAGAAAAACTCCTATCTCCCTGGGACAGAGAACCTGAGGGAAGGGCTCAGCTGCAGCAGACTTAAACATTCCTGCCTGCTGACTCTGAGAAGAGTAGCAATTCTCCCAGTACAGCAGTCGAGCTCTGCTAAGGGACAGACTACCTCCTCAAGTGGGTCCCTGAACCCCATGCCTCCTGACTGACAGACTCCTCCCAACAGGGGTCGACAGATACCTCATACAGGAGAGCTCTGGCTGGCATCTGGCAGGTGCCCTTCTGGGATGAAGTTTTCAGAGAAAGAAACAGGTAGCAATCATTGCTCTCCTGCAGCCTCCACTGGTGATACCCAGGCAAACAGGTTCTGGAGTGGACCTCCAGCAAACTTCAGCAGACCTGCAGCAGAGGAGCCTGACTGTTAGTAAAAAACCTAACAAACATAAAGGAATAGCATCAACATCAACAGAAAGGATGTCAACACAGAAACCCCATCTGAAGGACATGAACATCAAAGACCAAAGGTAGATAAATCCATAAAAATGAGTAAAAACCAGCACAAAATGGCTGAAAATTCTAAAAACCAGAAGGCCTCGTCTCCTCCAAAAGATCACAACTTCTTACCAGTAAAAGAACAAAACTGGATGAAGAATGAGTTTGATGAATTGGCACAAGTAAACTTCAGAGGGTGGGTAATAACAAACTCTTCTGAGATAAAGAAGCAAGTTCTAACCCAATGCAAGGAAGCTAAGAACCTTGAAAAAAAATTAGAAGAATTGCTAACTAAAATAATCAATATAGAGAAGAACAGAAATGACTTGATGGAGCTAAAGAAAACACAGTATGAGAACTTAGTGAAGCATACATAAGTATCAATAGCCAAATAAATCAAGTAGAAGCAAAGATATCAGAAATTGAAGATCAACTTAATGAAATAAAGCATGAAGACAAGATTAGAGAAAAAAGAATAAAAAGGAAAGAACTAAGCCTACAAGAAATATAGAAATATGTGAAAAGACCAAACCTAGATTTGACTGGTGTACCTGTAAATGATGGGGAGAATGGAACCAAGTTGGAAAACACTCTTCAGAACATTATGCAGGAGAACTTCCTCAAGCTAGCAAGACAGGCCAACATTCAGATTCAGGAAATAAAGAGAACACCAAAAAGATACTCCTAGAGAAGAGCAACCCCAAGACACATAATTGTGAGATTTGCCAAGGTTGAAATGAGGAAAAAAATGTTAAAGGCAGCCAGAGAGAAAGGTCAGGTTACTCAGAAAGGGAAGCCCATCAGACTAGTGGATCCCTTGGCAGAAAACCTACAAGCCACAAAAGAGTGGGAATCAATATTCAACATTCTTAAAGAAAAAAATCTTCAACCCCAAATTTGATATCCAGCATAACTAAGCATCATAAGCAAAAGAGAAATGAAATCCTTTACAGACAAGCAAATGCTGAGAGATTTTGTCACCACCAGGACTGCCTTACAAGAGCTCCTGAAGGAAGCACTAAATGTGGATAGGAAAAACCAGTACCAGCCACTGCAAAAACATACCAAATTGTAAAGACCATCGACACTATGAAGAAACTGCATCAATTAATGGGCAAAATAACCAGCTAGCATCATAATATCAGGATCAAATTCACACATAAGAATATTAACCTTAAATCAAAAGGGTTAAATGCCCCAATTAAAAGTCACAGACTGGAAAATTGGATAAAGAGTCAAGACTCATTGGTATGCTGTATTCAGGAGACCCATCTCACATACAAAGACACACATAGGCTTAAAATAAAGGGATGGAGGAATATTTACCAAGCAAATGGAAACCAAAAATAAAAGCAGGGTTGCAATCCTATTTTCTGATAAAACAGACTTGAAACCAACAAAGATCAAAAAAGACTAAGGAAAGCATTACATAATGGTAAAGTGATAAAAGCAACAAGAGCAGCTAACTATCCTATATATGCACCCAATACAGGAGTACCCGATTCATAAAGCAAGTTCTCAGAGACCTACAAAGAAACTTAGACTTTCACACAATAATAGTGGGATTCTTTAACACCTGGGGGTCAGTAGTAGACAGATCAATGAAACAGAAACATAACAAGGATATCCAGGACTTGAACTCAGCTCTGAAGTAGGTGGACCTAATAAACATCTACAGAACTCACTAACCCAAATCAATGGAATATACATTCTTCTTAGCACCACATTGTACTTATTCTAAAACTGATCATATAATTGAAAGTAAAACACTCTTCAGCAAATGCAAAAGAATGGGAATAATAACAACAGTCTCTCAGATCACAGTGCAATCAAATTAGAACTCAGGATTAAGGAACTCAATACTGCACAACTACATAGAAACTGAACAATCTGCTCCAGAATGACTACTGGGTAAATAATGAATTTAAAGCAGAAATAAATAAGTTATTTGAAACCAATGAGAACAAAGACACAACATACCAGAATCTCTAGAACATAAATAAAGCAGTGTTTAGAGGGAAATTTATAGCACTAAATGCCTAAGAAATAACTAAGATCAGAGCAGAACTGAAGGAGATAAAAACATAAAGTCCTTCAAAACATCAATGACTCCAGGAGCTGGTTTTTTGAAAAGATCACCAAATAGATAGACTGCTAGCCAGACTAATAAAGAAGAAAAGAGAGAAGAATCAAATAGATACAATAAAAAATGATAAAGGGGATATCACCACTGATCCCATGAAATACAAACTACCATCAGAAAATACAATAAACACCTCTATGCCAATAAACTAGAAAATCTAGAAGAAATGGATAAATTCCTGCACACATACACCCTCCCAAGCTTAATCAGGAAGTTGAATCCCTGAATAGACCAATAATAAGTTTTGACATTTAGGCAGTAATTAATAGCCTACCAACCAAAAAAAGCCCAGGACCAGATAGATTGACAGCCAAATTCTACTAGAGGTATAAAGAGGAACTGGTACTATTCCTTCTGAAACTATTCCAAACAATACAAAAAGATGGAGGCCCCCAACTCATTTTATGAGGCCATCATTCTGATGCCAAAACCTGGCAGAGAAACAACAAAAGAAAATTTTAGGTCAGTATCTCTAATGAACGTTGATACAACAATTCTCAATAAAATCCTGGCAAACCAAATCCAGCAGCACTTTGAAAAGCTTATCCACCAAGATCAAGTGGGCTTCATGCCTGGGATGCAGGGCTGATTCAACATACACTAATCAATAAATGTAATCCATCACACAAACAGAACCAATGACAAAAAACACATGATTATCTCAATAGATGCAGAAAAGGCCTTTAACAAAATTCAACAGTCCTTTGTGTTAAAAACTCTCAATAAACTAGGTATTGATGGAACATGTCTATACATCATATGAGCTATTTATGACAAACCCACAGCCAATATCATACTGAATAGGCAAAAGCTGGAAGCATTTCCTTTGAAAACTGGCACAAGACAAGGATGCTCTCTCTCTCCACTCCTATTCAACATGGTATTGGAAGTTTTGACCAGGGAAATCAGGCAAGAAAAAGAAATAAAGCATATTCGAATAGCAAGAGAGGAAGTCAAATTGTCTCTGTTTGAAGATGATATGATTGTATTTTCAGAAAACCCCACTATCTCAGCACCAAATCTCTTTAAGTTGATAAGGAACTTCAGCAAAGTTTCAGAATACAAAATCAATGTGCAAAAATTAAAAGCATTCAAATACACCAAAAAAAGACAAGCAGAGAGCTAAATCATGAGTGAACTCTCATTCACAATTGCTACAAAGAGAATAAAATACATAGGAATACAACTTACAAGGGATGTGAAGAACCTCTTCAAGAAGAACTACAAACCACTGCTCAAGGAAATAAGAAAGGACGTAAAAAAATGGAAAAACATTCCAAGCTCATGGACAGGAAGAATCAATATCATGAAAATGGCCATACTGCCCAAAGTAATTTGCAGATTCAATGCTATCCCCATCAAGCTACCATTGACTTTCCTCACAGAATTAGAAAAAAAATACTTTAAATTTTACATGGAACCAAAAAAGAGCCTGTACAGCAAGACAATCACAAGCAAAAAGAACAAAGCTGGAGGCATCACACTACCTGAACTCAAACTATACTACAAGGCTACAGTAACCAAAACAGCCAGTACTGGTACCAAAACAGATATATAGACCAATGGAACAGAATAAAGGCCTCAGAAATGATGCCACAGATCTACAACCATCTGATCTTTGACAAACCTGACAAAAATAAATACAGGGAAAGGATTCCCTACTTAATAAATGATGTTGGGAAAACTGGTTAGCCATATGCAGAAAACAGAAACTGGACCCCTTCCTTATACCTTATACAAAAATTAACTCAAAATGGATTAAAGACTTAAACATAAGACCTAAAACCATAAAAATCCTAGAAGAAAACCTAGGCAATACCATTCAGGACATAGGCCTGGGCCAAGACCTCATGACTAAAACACCAAAAGCAATGTCAACAAAAGCCAAAATTTACAAATGGGATCTAATTAAACTAAAGAGCTTCTGCACTGCAAAAGAAAGTATCATCAGAGTGAACAAGCAAACTACAGAATGGGAGAAAACTTTTGCAATCTACCTATCTGACAAAAGGCTAATATCCAGAATCTACAAAGAACTGAAACAAATTTACAAGAAAAAAAATAAAAAAACATCAAAAAGTGGGCAAAGGATATGAACAGACACTTCTCAAAAGAAGACATTTATGTGACCAACAAACACATGGAAAAAAGCTCATCCTCATTGGTCATTAGAGAAATGCAAATCAAAACTACAATGAGATACCATCTCACACCAGTTAGAATGGGCAAAATAACCAGCTAGCATCATAATATCAGGATCAAATTCACACATAAGAATATTAACCTTAAATCAAAAGGGTTAAATGCCCCAATTAAAAGACACAGACTGGAAAATTGGATAAAGAGTCAAGACTCATTGGTATGCTGTATTCAGGAAAAATAGTTAAAAAGTCAGTAAACAACAGATGCTGGAGAGAATGTGGAGAAATAGGAATGCTTTTTACACTTGTTGGTGGGAGTGTAAATTAATTCAATCATTGTGGAAGACAGTGTGGTGATTCCTCCAGTATCTAGAACTAGAAATACCATTTGACCCAGCAATCCCGTTACTGGGTATATACCCAAAGGATTATAAATCATTCTACTATATAGACACATGTACATGTATTTTTATTGCAGCACTATTCACAATAGAAAAGACTTGGAACCAACCCAAATGCC
This sequence comes from Saimiri boliviensis, assembly GCF_048565385.1. NCBI lineage: Eukaryota > Metazoa > Chordata > Mammalia > Primates > Cebidae > Saimiri > Saimiri boliviensis. The sequence continues at coordinate 44,055,737 of NC_133458.1, forward strand.
CATCAATGATAGATTAGATAAAGAAAATGTGGCACATATACACTATGAAATACTATTCAGCCATAAAAAAGGATGAGTTTATGTCCTTTGCAGGGACATGGATGAAGCTGGAAACCATCATGCTCAGCAAACTAACACAGGAACAGAAAACTGAACACTGCATGTTCTCACTCATAAGTGAGAGTTGAACAATGAGAACACATGGACACAGGAAAGGGAGCATCACACACTGGGGCCTGTCATGGGATGAAGGATAGGAGAAGGATAGCATTAGGAGAAATACCTAATGTAGATGATGGGTTGATGGCTGCAGCAAAACACCATGACACATGTGTACTCATGTAACAAACCTGCAAGTTTTACGTGTCTCCCAGAACTTAAAGTATAATAATAATTTTTAAAAAAGAAAGAAAGAAAAAGAAAACAGGAAACAGACTGGGTTAGGTGGCTCAAACCTGTAATCCCAACACATTGGGAGGCCAAGGCAAGTGGATCACTTGAGGTTAGGAGTTTGAGACCAGCCTGACCAATATGGTGAAACCTCATTTATATTAAAAATACAAAAATTAGCTGGCTGCGGTGGTGTGCACCTGTAGTCCCAGCTACTCAGGAGGCTGACACAAGAGAATTGCTTGAACCTCGTAGGTGGAGGTTGCAGTGAGCCAAGATCATACCACTGCACTCCAGTCTAGGCGACAGTGTGAGACTCCATCTCAAGAAAAAAAAAAGAAAAAGAAAACAGAAAATAAAAGTAGAAACAATAATGCAGATACAGGCAAACAGTAAGAAAATGACAAATCTGTTACTTGGATTCCTGGTAAAAAGCACTTCGCAGCTGCATTACAAGTTAAAAAGAATGATGATGAACATAGATCTGACAAATAGTACTATGGACTGAATTGAGTCCTTCTGAAATTCATCTGTTGAAATCCTAACTCCCAATGTGATGGCACTGGAAGAGGGGCCTTTGTGGGGTAATTGAGTTCAGATGACATTATGTGGGCTGGGCTCCTATGATGAGATCAGGGCCCTTATAAGAAGAGACTCAGAGTTAGCTTCTTCTGTCTGCCAGAATTTAGTATGATACATCTGATACATTCTGCAACATGGATGTATTTTGAAGACATTATGCTAAGTGAAAGAAGCTAATAATATAAGCCCTCATATTATATAATGGCATTTATGTGAAATGTTCAGAATAGGCAAATGTATACACATAAAAGGTGTGTAAGTAATTGCTAGGGGCTATGGAAATGGGGGCATAAGGAAATGATAATTAAACAGTATGGAGTTTCATTTTGAGGTGATGAAAATGTTCTAAAATCGACTGTGATAATGGCTGTTTATGTTTTCATGAATATAAATAAAATCTATTGAATTGTGCACTTTGGGTGAACTATATGGGATGTGAATTGTATCTCAAACTATTTTTTTGAAATAGTGGGAATTATGTTTCATAAATTTTGTTGCTGGTGGCACACGATCAGAAAAAGTTTGAGACTACTTATTAGATGTTCTTGATGGATGCATGTCTTCCATATATACCTTAATTCATGACATCTGTATCACTCTTTATAAGTTATAAAGTAGCCTCATCTATAACTATTGTTGTTTATGGTGCAGTACAAGTTCTGGTAAAGAAGGATAAAACTATTTCCAATTTTATTATATACAAAAATGGGGGGGCTCACTCCTATAATCCCAGCATTTTGGGAGGCCAGGGTTGGTGGATCATTTGAGTTCAGGAGTTCAAGACCAGCCTGGCCAACATGGTGAAATGCTGTCTCTACTAAAAATATAAAAATTAGCTAGGTGTTGTGATGCACACCTGTAATCTCAGCTGTTCAGGAGGCTGAGGCAGGAGAATTGCTTGAATCCAGGAGGCGGAGACCGCACTGAGTGGAGATCATGCTGCTGCCCTCCAGCCTGGGTGGCAGAACAAGGCTCTGTCTCAAAACAAAACAAAAACCAAAACAAACTCTTTAGATGCAGTCTAAGCAACATAATGCCTACTAACTTTCTAATTTTCTTCACTAAATTCTAATGTTCTTGGCCAGGCATTTACAGCTCAGTAAGATAGACTTGCCAACCATCTAATTTATTTGTTATCTAAGTTAATAACCAGGCTTTTTTTTTTCTTGGTCCTTAAGTTGGATGCATAATCTGTGGACAAGACTATCTTGGAGCAGGAGTTAGCAAGCTTTTTCTGTAAACAGCCAAATAGTCAATATTTTAGGCTTTGCAGGCATGCTGTCTCTGTCTCAGCCACTCAGCTCCGGTGTTACAGCACAAAAGCATCCATAAACAATCCATTAGTGAATGAGCGTGGCTGTCTTCCAAAATCTCTAGTGTGAAGTCTGAAAATTGAATTTTATATAACTTTCACACAAAAATTATTCAGGATAGTTTTTTAAAAATCATTTAAAAATATAAAAGCATTCTTATATTGTGGCCTTATAAAAACAAATGACTAATTGAATCTGACCCTGGGCCTTAATTTGTCAACTCCTGTCTTTGACTATAACTGAATAGAGATAAAACTAAGGAAATCTTCTAAAATAATTAGTATCCTTTAAAAATTTATTTCTGGCTGGTTGTGGTGGCTCCCACCTGTAATTCCTAGCAATTTGGAAGGCCGAGGCGGGGGAACGCTTGAGGCCAGGAGTTCCAGACCAGCCTGGCCAACACAGTGAGACCCCCATATCTATTTTTTAAAAAAGATTTTAAAAAATATTTTCTTTTCTTGAATATAGGGCTCATGGTGGGATTGGCGAGGTGGTGAAAGCTCAGAAAATTACTAAAAGCTTTGCATTTGTGACTTTTACACTTAAAATCTCTCAAATCTCATTATATACAACTGAAGTTAATTCTATCATTGTCTGAGAACATAAATACAAACAACCCCCTAAACTGCTTAGTAATCTTCTTGGCAAGCTTTTAAATTAAAAATTAATTTTTATCCTCCTCAGCTGAGTGAATTTCATAGTCACTATTATCTTGAAAAGTAGGTACTGGGGGAAAAAGATTATCTAGCCATTCCCAGGAACCAACATAAAAACTTTCTTCCTTTCCTTCCTTTCTCTTTTCTCTCTCTCTCTCTCTGATTGATCATACATAATTTTACACTTCTTATCACCACGTTAATTTCAAACACACAGATTGTAGCAAAGTAACACAAAAATAATCAGTTGAAGAAAAGTGAAAAGGTCAACCTACCAAACTATCACTTCTACATTTACACAATAGTTTTACTGGATTTTCAAAACTGAACTGGTCGGCCGGGCGCGGTGGCTCAAGCCTGCAATCCCAGCACTTTGGGAGGCCGAGGCGGGTGGATCACAAGGTCAAGAGATCGAGACCATCCTGGTCAACATGGTGAAACCCCGTCTCTACTAAAAATGCAAAAAATTAGCTGGGCATGGTGGCTCGTGCCTGTAATCCCAGCTACTCAGGAAGCTGAGGAATGAGAATTGCCCGAACCCAGGAGGCGGAGGTTGCGGTGAGCCGATATCGCGCCATTGCACTCCAGCCTGGGTAACAAGAGCGAAACTCCGTCTCGGAAAAAAAAAAAAAAAAAAGAAAACTGAACTGGTCATCATTGATCTTACACTCAGTTGGGGCCCAAATTTGTGTGTGTGTGTGTGTGTGTGTGTGTGTGTGTGTGTGTCTGCCTATACTTCCAGTAGTTTTGCTTCTAGTTGTGAAAATATATTCCCTTTTTTTACTGAGTCATTAATATGGATTTTCTAATTAATATCTATCCCCAACTTTAAGCATACATGCCTAGGTTGAAAGATATAATGCTGAAAAATGAAATATGCTTTTCTGTTAGCTTTACCACTGTGATTATGTGAGGGACATCCAGAGACCACAATAATCTAGAAGAAAGACATTTTTTTTTTTTTTTTTTTTTATATATACACACATTCACATGTATTTATTTTTTCTTTAGCAATGTAAGGGTATTGTTTGCTTCTAAAGTTGGGTTACAGAATTTTCATTTTGTGTAAGAATAGCATATATTTTATTTTTATTTATTTATTTATTTATTTTTGAGACGGAGTTTTTCTCTCGTTACCCAGGCTGGAGTGCAATGGCGCGACCTCGGCTCACTGCAACCTCCACCTCCTGGGCTCAGGCAATTCTTCTGCCTCAGCCTCCTGAGTAGCTGGGATTACAGGCATGTGCCACCATGCCCAGCTAATTTTTTGTATTTTTAGTAGAGACGGGGTTTCACCATGTTGACCAGGATGGTCTCGATGTCTTGACCTCGTGATCCACCCACTTCGGCCTCCCAAAGTGCTGGGATTACAGGCCTGAGCCACCGCGCCCGGCTCAAAATTTTAAAATTAATTCCATTATTGAAAGTATGTCTATTTTTTTTTTTTTTGGAGAAAGTTTTGCTCTTGTTTCCCAGACTGGAGTGCAGTGTTGCAATCTCGGCTCACTGCAACCTCCACCTCCCGGGTTCAAGCAATTCTCTCATCTCAGCCTTTTGAGTAGCTGTGATTACAGGCACCCACCACAATGCCCAGCTAATTTTTGTATTTTCAGTAGAGATGGGGTTTCACCATGTTGGCCAGGCTGGTCTTGAACTCCTGACCTCAGGTGATCCACCTGCTTCAGCTCTAAAGGTGCTGGGATTAAAGGCATGAGCCACTATGCCTGGCTGAAAGTGTGTCTCTTGATTATATAGATATTTAAAGTGAACTCTCTGTATATTCTTCTGAAACAGAAAAACTTGCTAATATTATTTTATTAATTCTTTGATTCTTGTCTCTTAGTCCCTTTTCTCTCTTTCTTCCTTTGTGTCTTTTTGATTTTTGTATTTATATGCTTTTCTTTCTTTCTTACTTTGTTTTGTGAATCTACACAAATATATTCTTTGTGGTTCCTTGGGGATTCCATAAAACCTCTTTGACTTCAGCAGACTCAAAATGTCATTCCAAAGTACACCACCATTTCTTTCAGCCCTTTCTGTCATGGGAGACAGAAACCAATGTCTAAGCGTGGTGGCACACAGCTGTAGTCCCAGTTACTCCGGAGGCCGAGGCAAGAGAATCGCTTAAACCTGGGAGGCGGACGTTGCAGTGAGCTGAGATCATGCCCCTTCGCTCCATCCTGGGTGACAGAGCAAGACTCATGCATCACTCAGTATTATCAGTTAACCACAAGAGCCTCTCCACCTAGATTTCATCATGCATCTTTCATTTTAATGTTCTTACTTTTCCACAGAAAAGGTAGTAACGCCCACAGTAAAAAACTGAAGTCCAAAGAAGTGAACAGGCTGGGCGCGGTGGCTCACGCCTGTAATCCCAGCACTTTGGGTGGCCGAGACGGGTGGATCACGAGGTCAAGAGATCGAGACCATCCTGGTCAACATGGTGAAACCCCATCTCATGTCCGGGCTTCAGGCGGTCGCGGCGTCTCAGCCGCGCATCTCCCAGCACCTGCGGGTCACGGGGCCGCCGAGACCGGGCCTCCGGGAGCAGCGGACACGGAGCACCGAGCAGAGGAGCGGGCGCGCCGGCGGCGGCCGCAGACAAAGGCCCCGCCAAAAAAGAAAGACATTTTTAATAAACCAAATGTAATTGTTTTCTTCCTTTCTTCATTTTTTTTGTTATGATACAAACTTAATACCAATCGCAATTTTTAAAAATATTAAAGCTAGAAGAAATTGGCATCTTCTCCAAGCACAATTTAATATAGCAACAAGAAAGCAAATTATATTGATAAATCACACTGGGTGGCAATTGGGTTATGAGTCATGTCCTATTTAATTCTACTGTGGGATACAATGTATTTGCATGCATTTTAGTGAAAATTCCTAAGCCTCTTTTCCATGGGTTTACTGAAGTGTGTTTTCACTTTTCTGGTATCATTATCCTTTTCTCTTTCCTCATTTCTTTCTCTAGGCTTTTTGGACAAATTTAGAACAGAATGTGCTGTAACCATGGTGAGTAAGGGGTATAATCAATGTAAAATAAATTATCAGGATGATTTTTTAAAAATATTTTTGACAATCCCTTCAGTATACTGATATCTTTATGAAAACAGTTAATGAAATCTTAAAGCTAAATGACCATTGGTGGGAAAAAATGCAAAATAAAAGTTTGACAAGTAGCATATGGATAAGACTCCAGCTTTTTTGGGATTCAGAAATGCTAACAGAGAATACTGAATTATGAATTTCTTCCCTAGGCAAATAAAGCTCTAACTTTAGGAATTTCTGCAAGAAAACCACAACTTTGCATTATTTTCACTCTGAAGCCAAAATATTCTTCTGAATGTTGGCTTTCAAGCTTATATAATATTCCTAAAGTCATCAGATACCAAGCTCAGGGATGTGGCACACGTTTAATATAGATAAAGTGTTAAGTCCTCCAAAACTGGTGAAGACGTGAATTTATATATATTTCTTTATATCCCTTTTTCCTTTTTTTTTTTTAGCATCAACAAAGCAAAGGTAAACAAATGGACATACATTTAAGAAGTTAATTGAAACAGAATCTCTAACTGTTCTAGTGATTGAATAATCATGTCCCTATATATGTTTTCTCTAAACATATATTCAAGACATTTGCAACTGATAGCTCTGATATACAGTTCAAAACTCTAATAGTAACTCAAAGATAAAATAACCATTTGATGATGGTCTAAAATCATGATCAAGAGTCCTCAATTTTTTTTAAAAGCAGGAAATCCTAATGTTAAACAAAATTGTATACAGAACTCCCAAGATAGAAAGTATATTTTTAAAATAAGAGCTTATTTCATAAAACACACAAACAAATAAGGCAAATTCTCTAATCAGAAGTCACTTGTTGAGACTAAAATGTCAAATCAGGTCCACCACCTAGTTTTACACTGCCTAAGAGTTAAGAATGGCTGTTTTTTAACTTGCTGAAAACTATTAAAAGAATATTTCTTCTTCACGTGAGAATTACTTATAAAATTCAGATTTTAGTGTCCATATATAAAGTTTTATCAAAACACAGCCACAGTCTTCTGTTTACCTATTATCTATGGCTGCTTTTGCATAGGCCACAGGTCAAACTTGAACAGTTGTTACAAAAAGACTATGCTTTACAAAGCAAAAATATTTATTATCTGTGCCTTTATAGGGAAAAAAAAATAAATGTGCCAACATTCTAGCTCACTTCCCAAAAACTTGTTTTTCAACAATTTACTTTCCTCTAACCTGTGGGCATACTATTACTCTGCCAGCTGCACATGTCTGTGAGTATTAGTCGTCATGCCTACTTAAAGTAGATTCCATCAATGGTCAGTTGCATATGCGCTTGCCCATGACTGTGCTTGGCCCTGTGGTGAGCTCTGAATGAATGTAAGTTGTAACCTCTACACTCAAGTAGCTTAAAATCTAGCTCAAGAGAAAATAATGTGCTTTTCTGCATTGAATCAAATGTGAAACTCAACTAAGGTCTGTGATTTCTAACAAAAAAAAAAAACCATTCATACTAAGTCTGTGTGTCAGGAGCAAATCAAAGTGAAAATTGGAGACAATGGAGACCAGCAAAAAAAAAAAAAAAAAAAAAAAAAAAATTTCCAATTGAGTACTGAACAACCCTATTCTTAAACCATTCCACCTTGTTGCCTGACCCTCCCCTTCCTCCCTTCTCCTCTCTGTCATTCCCAGTTCTCTCCATCTCCATCTCCATCTCCATCTCTAATGCAAAGAACTTAGCTATTTTTCTTCCTTGGATGTTGCAACCCATGCTTTCAAGGTTCCACCTCTCACTCCAAGCACACCTTATCAAAATTTGTTCTCTAAACAAACATGATTCTCTCCATAAGAGAAACTTTGATGCCACTGTTAAGATAATGCTTTTAAAACTGCAACAAAAATGCACTTCAACTGAGCAGGGGAGGGGAGAAGATAAGCACCCTGGGTGAGAGAAACATAGCAAAGATTTGGAGACAGAGGCATGGGGCAGTGAGGAAACAAGCTAAACAAGAGTGGAGTTTCAATACTAGAGGTTAAAAGAAAGAAAGGTCAGGGCCGGGCGCAGCGGCTCACACCTGTAATCCCAGCACTTTGGGAGGTCGAGGCGGGTGGATCACGAGGTCAAGAGATCGAGACCATCCTGATCAACATGGTGAAACCCCGTCTCTACTAAAAATACAAAAAATTAGCTGGGCGTGGTGGCGCGTGCCTGTAATCCCAGCCACTCAGGAGGCTGAGGCAGGAGAATTGCCTGAATCCAGGAGGCAGAGGTTGCGGCAAGCTGAGATCGCGCCATTGCACTCCAGCCTGGGTAACAAGAGCGAAACTCCATCTCAAAAAAAAGAAAGAAAGAAAGAAAGAAAGGTCAGAGAAGCAAGCATGATATGGCCAAAGGGCCAGGCAATGAAGGTAAAACTTAGAGACAAAATCAAGAATCAAATTAAGTATTTGAGCACAGGACTGTCCTGATGAAAGTGGCACTTACTGAAAATAAATATTGAGGTTGGATTCAAGGGGACACACTGAAGGCCAGTAAGTCAGATGGGAGGATACCATAATAATCTAGATGTAATATGGTAAGATCCTGGACTACAGGGCAAACAATGGGGATGAAGGAGGAAATGGCTATACACATTTTCTCGAGAAAAAAAAATCAATGGGACATAGCTTTCAGGAATGAAGGGAAGGAAAAATAGAGGATTATAAAGTTTGAGCCTGAATGTCTTGAAAAATGGTAGAGATATTATCAAACATATTACTATCTTTAAAATAAATGTGTAATCTATTTCTTTCCTATTTCCATAAAAGAATTTGATCTTATAAAAAAGGCACATAGTCATACACAGGGAAATAAAGTTAAGACAGAGCTCTAAGTTAATACAGAAAAAGGAAACTGGGGGTGATGTAATTCTCTAAGTATTAAATTTAGCTCTGACATTCCTTGCAGGTGAGGCAGATAGCTTCACAGCTGTGTAACTATCTATAACGTTTTCTCCAGAGACTATCACTTGCCTAACTGTAAGTTCTGGAACAAATCACATCAATCTTTACTATACTGGGTAATGTAACAGATATGGTTTTAGTAGGGGGTGCTTAAAGATGTAGAAGATGCTCTTTATATATCTGATCCATTGATCAATACCTCAGAAAATCTGGGATAATGGTCTTAGGTCCGTTTTGTAAATGCTTTTCTAAAATAAATGAGGCTGAATGGATCAAGTAGGGTGAGAATTGAGCCTGGTGTTTGGATTCATAATAATTAATTATCTAGAATTTTGTCCTATTAATTTTGAGTAGAGTTGCATTAATGTTATATTAAGAGAGATTATATTAATAAAGAATATTTGATATTATTGTTAATATCCAATCTCCTTCTACTTCCTCTACTCTGTAGTTCTTCCCAAAGTCACAGAAATCCCTACCATCTCTCTACCCTACATTATAAAGAAAATTAATGACAATGTGGCATTTATTGAATGTTTATCAAGTGCTAGCTTCTGTCCTAAATACCTCATAACTGTGATGCCATTTAAAACTCTCGCCAACCCTATGAGGTAGGTAGTTATTGTCTTTAATTACAAAAGAAGAAAAAAGGCAAATAATGATTTTTAAAAGTGCACAAGGACCAAGACTACACCTATGGCTGTGTAGACTGTGCACTGTACAACTCCCATGTGTGCCATTCTAAACCCTACATTATATGTACCCTATAGCTACCTGCCAAGGTTACAGAGCTTGCTTTGCCTTGCACTGCTGAGGTCACACAGCAATTGGCACAGCTAAGGTTCTAAGCCAGGAACTCTAGCTACAGACCTTTTTAAATTTTATTTTTTATTTTTAGAGACAAGATCTTGCTCCATGCGGTGGCAGGACCCTAGGATTGAGGAAGAAGACCCTTAATCCTCTTAAGCTGCTAAGAGCCCTTCCCCCTATACTTCTATATTACATTTCAGTAGGAGAAGTAAAGGCAGGCAGCCCAGGCACCACCCTTAATTGCCCTCCTAGAGATCACAGGCATGGTATGGAGGAATCTTTCCGGAAGGCATTGTTTTTGCTTAAACACAATCAAACCCCCACCAAGTCACGTACCCCACACCTACTTCATGGATCAAGACTCTTTCACATATAATATAGAGAACTCTGAGCCTTTAAAAGGACAAGGATTTTCTTTGTTGAGGAGCGAGGCTGTTAAGGTACTTTCACCTGCTGCAGCTCCCGGCCGAATAAATCACCACTTCTTTCCCTGTTCGCTGCTGAAGAGATTTGCGGCTGCTCCTGCTTCAGGATCACAGATCACTGAACCCTCAAACTCCTAGACTCAAGCAAGCCTCCTGCCTCAAACCTCCCAAGTAGCTGGGACTACAGGCACACGCCTCCAAGCGTATCTTGTCATTAAGAACAAAACAGAAATCTCAAACTTCCTCCTAGCATTAACGAAATCATTTTATAAATTTGTGAGGAGGAAAGGAACTACTTTACTTAGCGGAATTCTGGTTTAGGTTAAAGAACGCCCTCTGCTTTTCTCAGCTTCCACCAGTGATATGCTGGTCACAGTCCCAGTTACTTGAAGGTTCTTTTTAAGTAAAGTTTAAGACTTACTTAAATTCATACCTCCATGGGGTATGAATTATGTGAAAGGAAATAGTCTTGGATTAGTATGATTAATACTAATTCCTCTCTTTCTCCTTAGGAATGTTAGGAGTACGAATCCCTCCCTCAATGTTCACTGTTGGTAAGTTCCCGATTCTGGCAAGGTATTTTAGTATTATTTGGGGACTGTTCATCATCAGTCTTAAATTTTACTTAAAAAGAACCTTCAAGTAACTGGGACTGTGACCAGCATATCACTGGTGGAAGCTGAGAAAAGCAGAGGGCATTCTTTAACCTAAACCAGAATTCCACTAAGTAAAGTAGTTTTTTTCCTCCTCACAAATTTATAAAATGATTTTTTTAATGCTAGGAGGAAGTTTGAGATTTCTGTTTTGTTCTTAATGCCAAGATATCAGAGAATAAAACCATAGGAGAAGATAAAGCATGGGTTTATTAATAACATGTACTCATAACAATTAATATACATTATATTGCACTTGTTCTTGGCTGAAAAAATTTTTTATTGATACTTAAAACAAACAAATACAATACGACTGACTTTAGCTGCCTTTTGCCTTCAAATACAAGAAGAATGGGGTTTAATTTCTAGAAGAGAAAGCTACACTCTCCAAATAGAAGTCAGGAACTGAACTAAGGAAGCAAAGCCTCAGCAGTCTTAAAATTCAAAATATCCACACAAGTGTTTTTTTAGGGTAGAGATACCAGGTAGGTGGTCTTTTGTTCAGAAAAGCAGTTTAGAGTATTGCTCAGAAAAGCAGTTTAGAGTATTGCAGTAAATGTGGTTTGCCAACCACAGCATTATTGACATTCTGGGCTGGATAATTCCTTTGTGGGGGGATGGCTTGTGCATTGTAGGGTGTTCAGGAATATCCTTGGCCTCTCCCCAGTTGTGACAACCAAAAATATCTCCAGACATTAGGGGAGGGGGGCAAAAATGAACCCAGTTGAGAATGCCTGAGATGGACAAAGGTTCATCTCAGAAATAGATCAGAATCAGAGTTGGATTGCTCCTGTCCAGTGTTTCTGAATGTCTAGTCCTTGGGCCAGCAGAATTGCCAGGGAAGCTTGTTGGAAAAGCAGAATCTCAGGCCCCACCCCACACCCATCACTACTGTTTGAATGTTTGTCCCCTACAAAAATGGTGTTGAGACTTAATCTCCGTTGTGATAATATGAAGAGGGTGAAAAATGCAACCATAGTATTTGAGAGGCAGAACATTTGGGGGAGGTAATTAGGATTAGATAAGGTCGTAAGAGTGGGGCATAAGAATCCTGAGCTGGCAACTCAGCCCCCTTACCATGTGATGCCCTGAGACACCTTGGGACTCTGCAGAGTCCCCAGCAGCTAGACGGCCCTCACCAGAAGCGTCCCCACAACCTTGGCCTTCCCAGCTCTCAGAACTGTAAGAAATAAATTCTTTTTCTTTATAAATCATCCATCTCAACTATTCAGTTAGAGCAACAGAAAACAGACTAAGACCCACTGAATCAGAATCTGTATTATAATACAATCTCTAGGTGATCCATATGCATATTAAGTTTGAGAAGTACTGTTATATCTGTATTAAAACACAGGCATTTCTGAAACCATCTATGTGCAGAGAGAAAGGGATTTCAGAAAGCTCAAAGAAGTGGAGACTGACAAAGGACTGGAAAAAAAGTGAAGAGAAGAGGAATATGGTAGTGGGCAGAAATTTTCTTTTTTCTTTCTCTTTTGTGTGTGTGTGTGTGTTGGAGTCTCACTCTGTCCCCCAGGCTGGAGTGCAGAGGCACACTCTTGACTCCACCTCCACCTCCTGGGTTCAAGTGATTCTCCTACCTCAGCCTCTAGAGTAGTTGGGATTACAGGCATACACCACCATGCTCAGCTAATTTTTTATACTTTTTGGTAGAGACATGTTTCACCAGTGGGCAGAAATTTTCTAAGGCAGGGTAGCTGAAGACCTCTGGAAAAATAATGCTTAATATTCAATTAAATTGTGTGCTGTACTGTGATGTAATCCCTACTGCACCTTCCATGTCTGCAAACCTAGATTACTACTCTGCTACATACCAGAACCTATATTTATATGACTTTGTGGGATTAAAGAAAAGTGAACCATTCCATGTTTGTGTTGATGTTGGGGGCACACACATGAGGTCAGCTACAGGACTTAAGACACAAAGGACATCAGAAGTACAGTGGAAGCAGGAATTTAAAGCAAGAGACAACTAGGAGAAACATGAGCTCCAAAATCTTTCATAATATGGGAAGAGGCAGGGAGGAGGCTGGAGAATGGGAGCTGCTGGCTCTGTATCTGGAATGGGAACTATAACTATTTTTATGTTAAAGGAAGAATGACTTTCCCTGTCCTTTCTTGTTAAAGGAAGAAAATCTCCTACAGAAAGGGGAGCTTGGTACAGGCATCTGTAAGTTTATAGCCACCTCTCTATGTGTGTGTGCTTCCAGAAATATATCACTTTTTTAGGCCCCTGTTTTCAATTAATCTGTATTTGTAACTAAGTAATCTATATACATAACTAAATTCTCCATATAATGAGATACCCAACATGGATATTTTAGTAATGATCTTTCCATTAACCTCAATATAAACAGGGGAAGAGGCAGAACAAATGACTGACATATTTTTTCTATAGCCTTGCAATGAAATGGATGCCTTGGATGAATAATGAGATTATATTTGGCATATTAGCATGAAATACTTTGAAAAAAATCTATTGGTATCAACTATAGCATGTCAATCAGAAGTACTAAAACATTCATTAATTAATGTGAACAATATTCCCTGTCCCTCTCACTGTGCCCCAGGAATCAACTGTTTTAAACAGTGTATGTTAAATTTTATGTTGAAGAAATGTTTGTTTTGTAAACAATTTCCTTTACTTCTATTTTTGAAAACAGTTTGGCAGTTTCTTAAAAAGTTAAATATATACTTACCATATGATCCAGCCATCCACTTCTAAGTATTTACCCAAGATAAATGAAAAAATATATCCATACAAAGACTTGTACGTAAATATTCCCGGCATTTGTAATGAGCCAAAAATGAGAGAAAAAACACATTTCCATCAACAGGTGACTAGATAAACAAATTGTAGACTACTCATCCAATGGAATACCACTCAACAATAAAAAAAACACTATTTACACCCATTAAGAGCAGGGCTGAATCTCAAATTAATTGTGCTGAGTGAAATAATTCAGACAAAAACAGAGTATTTATTCTATTTATATAAAATTCTAGAAAATGCAAACTCATCTATAGAAAGCAGATGAGCACTTACCTGAAGAATAGAAGAGTATGAAGAGAATTACAGAGGAGCCTTAGAAATCTTTTAGGGATTATTAGTCCGTTTTCATACTGCTATCAAGAACTGCCTGAGAGTTCTCACAAGATGTGTTGGTTTTATAAGGGGCTCTTCCACCTTCCCTCCCCAGCCATGGTGAACTGTGAGTCAATTAAATCTCTTTCCTTTATAAATTACCCAGTTTACTGAGAGTTAGATACAAATGTAAAGTTTACTGGCTAATTTATAAAGGAAAGTGGTTTAATTGACTCACAGTTCACAATGGCTAGAGAGATCTCAGAGACTTACAATCATGGCAGAAGGTAAAAGGGAAGCAAGGCACCTTCTTCACAAGGCGGCAGGAAAGAGAAATGTTGAACAAAGGGGCAAGAGCCCCTTATAAAACCATCAGATGTCACAAGAACTCACTAGCACAAGAACAGCATGGGGGAAACTGTCCATATGATTCAATTATCTCCACCTGGTCTCTCCTTTGTCACATGGGCATTATGGGAATTACAGGGATTACAACTCAAGATGAGATTTAGGTAGGGACACAAAGTCTAACCATATCAGGGACTAATGGGTATGTCATTATTTTGATTGTGGTAATGGTTTCATGAGTGTACATGTATGCCAAAGCTCATCAAATTGTACACTGTAAATATATGCCATTTATCATATGTCAATTAACCCTCAATAAAGCTGTAAGAAAAACATTAAATCAAAAACTCTTTTTAAATGATAATCAGTCATAAATTAATTACAAAAAGAAGCATATGTGCTAAATATATTTAACGTTTTTAAAGCAAAATTGAGCTGTACTTTTCTACTTTCTGGGAATCTTTTCAATTAATCTTAATCAGCAGTGGAGCTTGTTTTGCTTTTCAGTGGCACTGTCTGATGCTCAGTGGGTAGAGCACTGCAATTTTGGCTATTAGCATGTTTTCTGTGTTTTGCATATTAATTAAACCTATTGTTTATATTGCAACTAATACCTGCTTACTTAAATTTTTTATTGAAATAGGCCTTGGTATAGAAGTCAATACCTATGGTTGTAAGAGAAGAGATACATACCCTTACTTACTGATGGCATTTTGTTTGCCAAAAGAGCTAGTTGCATGCATGCTGCACTCACTTGTACATCTGTTTGTCAAATGAGATAAATCTTCGAGAGCACTTTGTAAATTGTAAAATACTAGAGCAGTAGAAATTGTTACTGCTACTTCTCTGCTGCTATTAATTAATTAGATGGAAATTGTGATTACTAATTCATTTGCTCAATACAATTAGCTAATTTAGAAGGCTCTAACTCCAAAGTCAACCAATATATTAATAACAAAGTTAGCATAAAGCTGATATGAGCAGACGAGGTATATTTGTCATAGAAACACATCCAAGATGGGTGCAGCCTGCACTATTTTTTTCTTCTCTAACAGAATTGTAATATAATTATATCACAATAATTGTAATAATGCATAATAATTATAATTCAATTACATAATTGTAATATAATATATATTGTATTACAATTATGTTAGAGAAGGAAATAGTAGTGCTAGTTGCACCCATCTTAGATGTGTTCCTACAAAGAACACACACACACACACACACACACACACAGATGTATGTGCACACACATTTAGCAGCCTCAGGGATTAAGATTATAAAGAAATGATAAAATTTAAGGGGCAAACTAGGGATTTTGCATGTCAAATAAAACTCTGGTTAATGAATGTCATCAACACTTAACATGAAGTCAAATAACCCTCAGAAATAATAAATCCTCTCCCAATTTCCCACATATTAGAGAGTATTATCTTTAAACAAAGATAGCCTATAATCTCCTGTTCTATGGGATCCTCTGCAGCTTCCTTTTGACCACCTATATTTTACCTCCTTTTCTGTTTTGTTCCCTAACCTCCTTTATTTAATTCTCTTTACTCTGTTGTGCTCTTGTACTAAAAATCAAAAATTCAATTTTTTCTTCCTCATTCTCTTCCCAGGCTTTTTCTTTCCTGTGAGAATCGATGTCAATCAAATGCTTATAAAACTCCTTTCACATTATTTTTTTCCAGAGAAATGCTACAGTTAGAAGCTTGCTAGGATTTGCAGTGCAGTTTTTCTTGCTCATCCTGAGCACTTCACAGACACAAGGATCATTGGTTTGTGTATTCTACCTTACACATTCTAAAGGATTTAAAATGAAAAAATATTGTCCTGTCTCTCAGCTGAGTCCTTAAAAACCTGGGATATCATTAATTCTAGCCTATCTTTCATTTCTGAGGCTAAAGAAGGTCTGGGATTATCTCTCTTGGGCCTAGATTTCCATTCTTATTGTATCCTATAATGAATTTTTAAAAAGATGATCATTAGATTACTAATTTAATTAGAAGACTAGAGACCAAAATTTATGAACTATATGTAATGGTCAGGGTTCTCTAGAAAAACTGAACCAGTGGGAGATAATGCATACATATGATGGTATTTATTAAGTTGTTTCTCAGGTTACTATGGAGTCTGAGAATGTTCACAATGTGCAATCTACAAGCTAGAGACCCAGAAAAGCTGTTGATGTAGTGCCAAGGTCCAAGAGCCTGAGAGCGAATAGTATAGATTCCAGTCTGGGTCTAAAGATTGAGTGCCAGGAGCACCAGCAGAGGAAGATTGACATCCCAGGCTAAGTAGTCAGGCAGAGTTAATTAAACCTTCCTTGGCCTTTTTGTTCTATTCAGGCCCTCAATGGGCTGGTTGATGCCCACTCATACTGGGGAAGGCCATGTGCTTTACTCAGTCTGCCCATTCAAATGCCAATTTTTTCCAGAAACATCCTCAGAGGCACGTGGGCCTGAGAAATAATGGTTAGCCAACAATCCATGACACCCACAACCCAATCAAAATGATATATAGAATTAACCATCACAATGTTATATGATGATGTAAGTATTGGATTGAATTTTGAATAACACGAATACCGAGATGAAGCAAAGAGTAGAATAACTGAGTAATCTGGTAGCAACTGGCAAGAACCAAAATACTCCTGTTAGCCTCACAAAAAGGGACACCCTCTCCCAGTATGAGTTTGGGATAGCAGTATTCTCTTTGGCCAGCTATGGACACTTATCTGTCTGCTGAGACAGTGACTAAAGAGGCTACACCCTCTAACTGAAAGAAGTATAACACAAGATCCTGGCGCCCTTCAGGCTGCTTAGACTGTAGCATAGACCACATACCACCCGGCTAGAGAGACTTCAGGATGCACCTCCTCCTGAGGAAAACTCCCACTTCCTCCCAGGGCCACAGGAGGAAATAACAAAACATGCTTTTAATGTGAACACATGTGTATATCACTGCTCTCTGTTGCAAGGCACAGCCTAAAAGGAAAATGTCCAAAGTGACAGCCCCTGGCCACCATCAATACAATCCACAAACCAATCTAGATTCTTCTGATTTTCCTTCAAAATAACCATTTCATTCATGCCCATTACTGTATCTAGCTCAGGCTATGGTTTTGTCATGTGTAGATTATGTAACTGTCGTATCTTGAAGGCCTGCCACATGACAGGCACTTCGCATACATCATTATCCTCACAGTAACATTGAACTTAATAATAAAGCTATTTTATGGATGAGGAATACAGTGGAAAGCTGTTTTTGTTTGGTTGATACGTCTTCCTTTCCCACATCTTCTTTTGAGGCTCTTGCTCTGCCCCATTCCTGTGATGCCAATGACAATGCTCTCATTCCTCCTCCCAGATATATTTAGGTCAAACTCTGGCCACAGAAATGTCCCAGAGGTGAGACAATGACAATGATCAATCACACAACAATAACAGCTTTGTGAGGGCAACTATTCCAAATACTTTAAATATTTTAAGCCATTTACTCCTTAGAACAATCCTGTGGTTTTCCCCTTTGGCAGAAGAGGAGACAGAGGCACAGAGATTTAAGAAACTTGCCTAAGGTTACAAACTAGTCTTTTGTCAAAACTTCAGGCCAGGTACGGTGGCTCACAACTGTAATCCCAGCACTTTGGGAGGCCAAAGCAGGTGGATCATGAGGTCAGGAGATTGAGATCATCCTGGCCAACATGGTGAAACCCTGTTTCTACAAAAAATAGAAAAATTAGCTGGCTATGGTGGTGCATGCCTGTAATCTCAGCTACTCAGGAGGCTGAGGCAGGAGAATCCCTTGAACCAGGGAGTCAGAGGTGGCAGTGTGCGGAGACTGCACAACTGCACTTCAACTGTGGAAAGAGTCCTTTTCTCTTTGGCAATGAAGCTAAGAAGAGATGAGCACAAAGTTTTGAGTAGTCATGTCCCTTACCCCACTGTGAAACCTTTCCCACCTTCCTCAGAGAAGAAAAGATAATTCTGGCAGGTTTTAAATCTCTAGCTCAATTTCTTGAGTTCCCCCAGCTGTCTGAGTTCATGTTTTCCCAAAGCTTGACTGTTCAGCTTTGTGAGGCCAATCCAGTAATTATCCAAGAAATTTCTTCTTTTGTTAAATTGAGATTGAGTTAGAATTTAATTACTTGCCAGCAAAAGATTCCTGATTTATACGAGAAGTAGGCTAAGAGAGGCTAGATGATAAAGGGAGAGTTACTACCAGCCTTTTCTGACTGGAAACATGCTCTCTACTCCATCTGACCACATTCTTTCCTTGGAAGCCTCCTCAGTGGGCCTGTTATTATAGGGTCTTGTCATTTGAGTCCCTTCTGTTTATCACTGCAAGGTTAGCCTTTCTTCTTCTTCTTTTTCTGATAGAGTCTCACTCTGTCACCCAACCTGGAGTGCAGTGGCACAATCTCAGCTCACTGCCACCTCCAATTCCCTGGTTCAAGCAATTCCCCTGCTTCAGCCCCCTGAGTAGCTGGAATTTACAGGCACATGCCACCACGTCCAGCTAATTGTTTTGTATTTTTAGTAGAGACGAGGTTTCACCATGTTGGCCAGACTGGTCATGAACTCCTACCTAAATTAATAAGAAAAAAATTATCTTGTTTTTAAATAATGAGCAGAAGCCTTGAGCCAGCACTGCACAAAATAGAAAATCCAAATAAACATCAGCTTTGTGAAAAATAATGAATTTATTAGTAATCAAGGAAATGAAAATAAAAATACATTATCAGTAATCACCTATTAAAATAGTTAAAATTAAAAACTCAAAATGCCATATTTGAAGAACTAGATCACTAGAATACATTACTGATGGAAGCATAATTGTTACTACCATTTGGAGAAACTTGTTGCATTATCTACAAAAGTCAAGAATATTCATCCTATGACAAAACAATCCACTTCTGAATATATAACTTAGAATATATAACTTATATTTCTTGTGCACATAGAATATATAACTTATATTTCTTGTGCACGTAGAAATATGTGCACAAAAGTGTTCATAGAAGTATTATTCATAATAGCCCAAACCTGGCTATAAACACAAATATCTATCAGGAATCAAATAGATAAATCACAATATGTTCTATAGTGGAATACTCTACAAAAACAAAAACAAATAGCTGCACACAAACACACAAACATATACACACAAACACACAAAAATACTATGTGATTATATTTATAGAATGCTAAAAAATTAGGCAAAATTAAACCATAAAGTTAAGATAGTAGTTGCCTTTAAAAAAGAGAATACATTGAGCTGTACAGTTATGATTTGTGCATTTTTTTCTACATGTATATTAAACTTTGATTTAAATATATTTTTCAAAATTATTGGCACTGGCAATTAGAAAATCATTAGATTTCTCTGAAAATTTTCAATAGACTAATTTAACTAAAAGACTGATTTAAAGTTTTTATATAAAATGGAAGTGAAGAAGAAATGGAGGCACTTGGTATATAAACATTGAAAAAATTGAAGCAACCAGTAACAGCTCACCAAAATATACATTATAATAAGCATATTTGTTTATATGTACATTAAACTTGCTTGTTCCTCAATCTTTAATTTAGCTTTAGTGTAAATCTTCACAAAGATGATTCCCATTGTTTAACCACAGTAATCCATAAACTCAGTAATGAACATCCATACTCTAGCTACAGAATTGAGAAGCAGTTTCAGTTTTGTGAACAAATGGCTAATCTTGGAGGACTGACTTTGTTAGTTTTGACTTTGAATTAATAGTATGTCTGGCTTGAAAATTTGTTTTTAAAATAATAAATATTGAAAATGAGTTTTAATTATCAATGCACATAGTATATCTCCAGTTCTAATAGCAATGTAGCTTCAGTATTCATATTCTATTTTTACATTCTAAGTGAGATGACCCAGCAATACCTATTGTAATTTAAAAATTAATATAAATATGAGAAATGTGCTCCATTTTAAAAATTAAAACAGAGGTAAATAGCACAAAATAAATTTTTATTCAAGAAAGTAATAAATTTGCTATGTTCATAAGTCTGGTTTTCTTATTAGAATAACTATTTAGTATTCCATTTTGAAACTTCCTTACTTTCTTTTTATATAACACAAAATCATTATCATTTAATTAAAATAATTTCATTAAATAGGTGACCTTTCACTTCATAAGACTTGCCACTAAGTCTGATTTAGATTCCAAGTCAAAAGCACTCTCAGCTTAGGCAAAGGAATATTTGTGAGCTCAAGCTTCAGAGAGAGGTTCTACACCACTCCCTGTATTAAGGTTCTCTGCCTAAATCAGTTGGGAGGGATTACTGCAACTCTAACTCACAAATTTGATGAAGAGTTTTAAGTCCTATGGTCATAAAGCCATCAGATAAATATATTGAAATACTAATTAAAGTTTAAAATTCACAGAACCATAATTTATGAAGGTATTCTCAAAGTGAAACTCAAGGTTTGATATATTTTGAAATTTTACCAAAAAATGTAAACTTAACAAATAAACTTTTTCATTGCTGTAGGATTAAGATTACTAGGTTAAAAAAATTATAAAAACCTTGGAAGACAACCTAGGCAACACCATTCAGGACATAGGAATGGGCAAAGACTTCATGACAAATACACCAAAAGTAATCACAACAAAAGCAAAAATTGACAAATGGGATCTAATTAAACAAAAGAGCTTCTGTACAGCAAGGAAACTATCAACAGAGTGGACAGACAACCTACAGATTGGGAGTAAATTTTTGCAAACTATGTAAAAATTTGACAAAGATTTGCTAATATCTAGCATCTATAAGAAACTTAAACAAGTTTACAAGAAACAACGTCATTAAAAAAATAGACAAAGGACATCAACAGATACTTTTCAAAAGAAGACATACATGCAGCCAACAATCATATGAAAAAAATCTCAGTGTCATTGATCATTAGAAAAATGCAAATCAAAACCACAATCAGATACCATCTTACACCTGTGAAAATAGCTGGTATTAAAAAGTCATAGATACTAGCGAGGTTGTGGAGAAAAGGGAATGCTTACACACTGTCGGTGAGAGTGCAAATTAGTTCAACCATTGTGGAAGGCACTGTGGTGATTCCTCAAAGACCCAAAAGCGAAATTACCATTCAACCCAGCAATCCCATTACTGGGCATAGACCCAAAAGAATATAAAACATTTTGTAATAAAGACACATGCATGCATACGTTCATTGCAGCACTCTTCACAGTAGCAAAGACATAGAATCAACCTAAATGCCCCTCAGTGGTAGACTGGATAAAGAAAATGTGGCACATATACACCATGGAATACTATGCAGCCATAAAAAGAATGAGATCATGTCTTTGGCAGGGACATGGATGAACTGGAGGCCATGATCCTCAGCAAACAAATGCAGAAACAGAAAACCAAACACCACATGTTCTCACTTATAAGTGAGAGCTAAATGAGAACACATGGACACATAGAAAGAAATAACACACACTGAGGCTTATTGGAGAATAGAGGATGGGAGGAGAGAGAGGATTGGGAAAACTAACTAATGGGTACTGGGCTTAATACCTGGGTGACAAAATAATCTGTACAACAAACCCCCATGACACAAGTTTATTTATATAACCTGCACATATACCACTGAACTTAAAATGTAAAGGTTACTGGGTTAAAGGGCATAATAATTTTCATAGCTATTAATACATGTTGCCAGACACCTTCTAAAACAGGAGCAGTAAGTTCTTTTCTGTGTGCAAAATTTTGTATTTGGATTTTTTCATTTGGTCTTTTAAATTATATTTAGAATATTAAGATGGGGCATTAATCTCTCAAATACATGAAGCAAAATGTCTCCAGGGCACACTGAGAAGACTGCTACCCAAGATCCTGAGATGGCCCTGGTTTTTGTTCCTTCTGAAATCTGGTCAGCCAATGTTTCACATTAATACAGTTGTATTGGTCTGTTGCTTGCCATCAACTTCTAACAGATATATCTCCCCATATGTAGAGCACTTCCAGACAGTTTACCTGCCTTTCTACCTGGATCTGAAGGCAGTAAAGGTAAATTATGATAAGACCCAAAACAGACAAGAGTAAATATTTGACTATAGAATTCCATTTCTCTGATGGCCTGGATAAGAATGGATGAATGGACTTGCAGAGTAGTGTTCTCTGGTCTAGACAGGTGTATTAGTCCACTTTCACACTGCTAATAAGGACATACCTGAAACTGGGTAATTTATAAGGAAAAAGAGGTTTAATGGACTTACAGTTCCACATGGCTGAGGAGGCCTCATAATCATGACAGAAGGTGAAGGCACATCTCACATGGCAGCAGACAAAAGAAGAGAACTTGTGCAGAGAAACCATCAGATCTCGTGAGACTTATTCCTATCATGAGAACAGCAAGGGAAAACCCACCTCCATGATTCAATGACATCCCACTGGGTCCCTCCCACAACACATGGGAATTGTGGGAGATACAATTTAAGGTGAGATTTGGGTGGGGGCACAGCCAAACTATATCAACATAATATTTAAAAAATTACTAAGGATTTGGATTATCTAAACATGAAAGAGATAGGGGCACTCCTTGAGAATCAAAAGTAGTTTGATGAAAAAAACAAGTTAGCATTTTATAGGATAAGTGCTACAAGAATGTAATTTCTTTCTCAGAAAGAGTAAGTTTTTAGATCAAGCAAGAGAAACAGTATAGTAGAAGTTTTCATTAGAGATATACTACATTTTTCTTTTTTCAGTAATATTAACTTTTTTAATCTTCTATTTGTGAATCTATTTTTATATACACACAAAATTGTCATCCTTTATTCAAAAGTAAATATAGGTTTGACTAGGTATGGATGATAATAGAAGAGAAATTGGTTGGGATATTTATGGATGCTAAGCCTACAAAGAATCTAGGGACTTTTGTATATGTCATCTCACCCTAACTTCTTTTCTCCATGCTAGGCCCTTGCTTCAGTGGCCTCCAACTCCTCTTTCAGTAAACCCTTAATTCTACAAGACCCTGATGTGTCTGCCTCTCTGGGACCACATCACACCACACCTTGCCTGATCCTGCACTCCAAGCCATACTGACTTCTTTCAGTTCCTTACATCATCCTGCAGAGCACAGTGCCTTTGCACATGCTCTCCCATCTCCCAAGAACATCCTGCCTCCTACTCTAGAATCTCCCTTTCCCAAATTAATTTAGCATAAACATGGCTCCTCTGGGGAGTCCTGACCACTCCAGCAACCAGGCCGGGTTCTTTTGTTCCCCACTCTCATAACACTGTGTTCACTCAGGCTGTAAGTGTACATGTAATTGTGTATATTATTAAAGATATCTTCTAGACTATAAGCTATGTGACAACAGAAACCACATCTGGTTTTACTTACAATTTTATCCCCTACAACTAATATAGTGCCTGGACACATCCTTGGCACATAATAATTACTTAATAAATTTAAAAACAAACTAATTGAATTGGTGCCAATGTCAGAGGCAGATTCCTAGGCTGGAGAACAGAAGTCTGAGATTTTTGTACCTGCACATTTTTTCTGATGCCTATGTATTGGGTTGAAAGTGAAACTGCTTTTGTAAAAATTAGATCAGTGAAAAAATTATGGCAGTAAAACAGGTATGATTTAATCCACCCCCTATCTTGCCTTTCCCTTAATTATTCCTGGGCTTAGGCTAAACTGACTGATATGGTTTGGCTCTGGGTCCCCACTTAACTCTCTCATCTTGAATTGTAATCCCCGTAAACCCCAGGGTATTGAAGGTGAAAGCTGGTGGGAGGTGACTGGATGATGGGAGCAGTTTCCCCAATGTGGTTCTCACAATGGTGAGAGAGTTCTCACAAAATCTAGTTGTTTGATACGTGAGGGACTCTTTCCACTTTGTGCAGTTCTCTGTCACCTGCTACTGTGTAAGACGTGTCTTTGCTTCTCCTTCACATTCTGCCATGATTTTAAGTTTCCTGAGGCCTCCCCAGCCAGGAGGAATTATGAGTCAATTAAGCCTCTTTCTTTTATAAATTACCCAGCCTCAGGTATTTCCTTACAGCAGTGTGAAAACAGACTAGTACACTGACTTTGGGAGACGTTTAGTTTATAGTTTAAATGATAACAGGCTTTCCCCCAAACTCGTCTACCTTTGTAAAGATAATGCAAGGCCATCAGGCTCGGGGAGGAGAGGAATCTGAATTCCGTGAAGGTATGGACATAGTTTGCCAGCCATTCCTGCAGATAACAGCACTGTTACACATTGGCCCCCTTGTTTTTAATGTATTTTATAAATATTTTATTTAAAAATATGGAATGCTTCACAAATCTGTGTGTCATCCTTGCTAAGGGGCCATGCTTCTCTGTATCGTCCCAATTTTAGTATATATGCTGTCGAAGTAAGCACACAGATAGGCCTTTTGAGATACCTTTTCAGGGATTTTTTTTTTTTTTTTTTTTTTTGCATGTCTGACATCCATGGTTCTACCTGGATGCTTCCACTTGGACATGCCAACCTCATTCCTGTGGCTCCACCCAGAAGCAACTCAGTGCACAGGACAGCTTCACAGAACCACAATGATTTTATCTCTGCCACAACCAAACAACAGCAAGCCTAGCCACTCTCACCCATTACCCCAAACTGCCTTTGTAAAACCCCTAATCTACAAGCTTTGGATGAGACTGTTTTGAGTACTAACTCCATCTCTCATGTGACATGGCTGGCCTCATGTCTATTAAACTCTTTTTTTACTTCAATGCCATGGTCTTTGTGCAGAAGGCAGGAAGAACTTCTTGGGCAGTTACAAAAGAAATCTGTGCAGTGCAGCGTTTTGCAGGTTTGCACTTCCGCAAATACCTACAGGACCTGGTAAATGTGTAGGTAACATTCCACGCAATTCTCTCTCCTCATACCAACTGTAGGTAGACTTGGAATATTTGGTAACGTGTGGCTGACCTCAGATAACCATCCTTCCTCTCTCAAAGAAAGCATACAGGGCTGATGCCCACAAATGAGGCATGCTCTGACATCCTTCAAGTGATGCTAGAAGGAGGCAAGTAATGAGAAAGTAATGCTTCTGCATGTTTCTGTTTCCTTATTTCATTATATCCCAGATCACACATCTAAAAACATGAATGCAGAGCCTGGTTCCAAGCAAGCCGCAGAGAACAAAGACTGCCATCAATAGAAAGATGAAGCAGTACTTTGTTTTTTCATAGAAAGTGGAATTAGCAGCCTATATGAATGGAAAATGAAATATAATGAAAGTGGAATGGAAAAGCACTTGTTTTAAAAACAACAATACAGACTTTTAATTTTTATTGCAAAAATCTTGACATTAGGAATACAATCTTGAAAAGATATTAGGTTACAGTAAGCATAGCAATTTTTCCCAGTTCAATAAATATTATAGTTAACTTTTTCCTTGGAACAACTATTTAGGTAAAACACATTTTAACAACTCTAGATTATACCATTTATGGCTACATCTTAGCATATATTCCTAGTATTTCATACATGTAACATTCATTTTTAAAGAGGAAGGGAAAAATAGTAGCTAAATAGCAGAAAAAGCTGTTAAATTTAATGAGAGTATTGCATTAGAATAGTTAGTGTGAATCTTTTACTTTAAGTGCATACTAAGGAGACATTTAAAAATTTCTAACCACACAACATTAGACACTTAGGTTGCCAAATATTTATGTTTTTTTATATCTCTGAAGCCCAAAAATTTCATGCAAAATTTCCATTTGCATTTCAGGCAAAATTTCAAAAACATTTTGCTTTTAAAAAACAATCAGCAATCTGTTCCTCCAATCTGTAGGGAATAAATGTAAAGACTTCTCTGAACTTCCAACTCCATTATCAATAATCACCAAGTTCTGCAGAATATATTGGCTGTAGTTTTCATGTTTGTCTCCCAAAACTCATGTTGAACTTTGATACCCAATGCTGGAAAAGAATCCCTATCAGAAGGTGTTTGGGTCACTGGGGGCAAATCCCTCATGAATGACTCAGTGCCTTCCTCATCATAAGGAGTGAGTTTTCATTCTATTAGTTCCTGCAAATGATGGTTGTTAAAAAAGAGCCTGGCACCTCCCCATGCCTCTTGCTTCCTCTTGCCATGTGATCTCCAAACATGCGTGCTCGCCTTTGCCTTCTGTCACAAGTGGAAGCAGCCTGAAGCCCTCATCACAAACAGATGCTGGTACCATGCTTCTTCCACAGCCTTCAGAACCATGATCCAAGCAACCTCTTTTCTTCTCTGTGGCCCAAGGTGGAGTGCAGTGGGCTACTCATAACTCACTGCAACCTCAAACTCTTGGGCTGAAGTTATCCTCACATCTCAGCCTTCTGAGTAGCTAGGACTACAGGCATGTGATACCATGCCTATAAATTTTTCTTTTTAGTGAAAATGAGGTCTCACTATATTGCCCAGGCTGGTCTCAAACTCCTGGGCTCAAATAATCCTCCTTCCTTGGCCTCCCAAAGTGTTGGGATTACAGGTGTGAGCCACCACACCCAGCTAACCTCTTTTCTTTGTAAATTAACCAGCCTCAGGTAATCCTTTACAGCAACACTAAACAGACTGAGACAGTATCTACATGATTTTTTTTAACCCAATTCATCAAATCAGGTTGCAAATTCACATAATTTGTATTTATTTTCTTCTCTCACTAGACCTAAGCTCTTTGAGAGCAGGGTTTATCTAACCTGTGATTACTCAAAGCCAGACACACAGCAGATGAGCACTATACCTTTTTGTTTGGTCAATGCAC
This sequence comes from Saimiri boliviensis, assembly GCF_048565385.1. Taxonomy (NCBI): domain Eukaryota; kingdom Metazoa; phylum Chordata; class Mammalia; order Primates; family Cebidae; genus Saimiri; species Saimiri boliviensis. Next base: position 44,082,773 of record NC_133458.1, read on the forward strand.
ACATGATTGCTCATGTTGAGAAAAAATATTATGTGATTTAGGAAAAGCTTTTTCTATGTATTTTGGAGAGGAATCATATATAAGTATTTAATATTTAGCATATAGTATTCCTTCTGATTCAAATACAATGCACAAAATTCTTCCTTTGCAATTCAGGGGATTAAAAATTTAACCATCCTAAAAAATGAGCATGGGAAGAAGTGCTTCTAATCTTCCTAAATCTCTGGGGAAACTATGCTGAGATCTGACAACACCCTGATAATTCACTTTCTACAAAAAGTTTGTTCTGTGTGCCGAAATTAACTCTATCAAACATGCTATAAACAAATTAGTAGGATGTACATTCTGCCTGTTCCCTGTTATACGCTAGGAAAATACAAGGTGACTATGGGCCTAAAGTCTCTAATCTGTCTGGCTTATTTCACTTAGTATATCTTCCAGGTCCATCTGCATTGTTGTAAATGACAGAATTTCCCTTTTTTTGTGGGGAAATACGGTTGAAGAGTTTTCCTTTGTAAATGTGTGTGTATGTGTATGTGTGTGTGTGTGTGTATGTGTGTGTGTGTATAGGCCAGACTACTGACGGCAATATGTGTGTGTGTATGTACACATATTGTATGTGTGTATATATGTATATATATATATATATGCTATGTGTATATATATACACACACACATATATATACACATATATATATATACGTACATACACACACACACACACACACACACCCCCCACACACACACACACACAAATTTTTTTTGCCCATTCCTCCATCAGTGGATGCTTAGGTTGATTCCATGTCTTGGCCATTGTGGATAATGCTACAATGAACATGGGGATGCAGATATCTTTTCCAGAGACTAATTTTATTTCTTTCAGATATATATCCAGAGATAGAATTGCTGAATCAAATGAATGATAGGCCTATTTTTAATTTTTTGAGAAAACTTTATACTGTTTTTTTATAATGACTGCACTGCTTTACATTCCCACTGACTGGCTTGCTGCCAGCGTCTCTGGTTGGGCATGGCCAGTGCCTGTGTTATGAGATCAACTCAGGGCTACTGGCTGGAGTCCTTGGTCAGGTGAGTCTACTAGCTATGCTCTATGGTCAAGCAGGGTGACTGGCTGGACTCTGCAATTGGGCATGGCCATAGTCTGTGCCTCAAAGTTGGGCAAGGTAACTGGTTAGGTCCCTTGCCTACGTAGGGCTACGAACTCTTCCATGGATGGGAAGGGTCACTAACCAGGCTTCTTTTTCAGGCAGGGCTATAGGCTGTGCTCTGCTAGTCAGTTTGGTCATAGTCTAGGCTCTGTGGCCTGGCCAGACAATTGACAGCAATCTCAGCTGGGCAGAGTTCTGACCATCCTTGTTGGCCAGTTGGGGCAACTGGTTTAGTTCTGTGGGTGGACAGAGCCAGTGGCTGTTCTCTCTAGTTAGTCAAGGCTGCTGGCAGGGATCTAGTGCCAGCACCAAGATTTGTCTGCTGATAGCTCTAAGCTCTGCCTCCCTTTTTTTATACTTAGCTCACCCCTTGTGTTCTAGCCATGTGAATTCCTCCAATGTTCCCCTGAAGTGAGATATAAGTGGGCCTCCTGGGAAGCACTCTAAAATGCTAGGGAAGCTGACTACCTCAGGCTCTTTTTTTCTCACTGGAGAATCCATAAGCCCCAAGGGTCCGTCTTGGAGTGGCACTCTGCCAGCCTGTGAGAGGGGCAACATGGTCAAAATGAAGCCACTTATCTAACCCTTGTAATGTAACTTTTCTTAGCTTTTGTACTCCAAGGGAGTGGTTCAGTCTCACCTCCCCTGACCCTTCTCCCCACAACCTCCTCTTGGGTTCTGGTATTTTTTTTTTTTTTTTTGAGACAGAGTTTTACTCTTGTTACCCAGGCTGGAGTGCAATGGCGCAATCTCAGCTCACCACAACCTCCGCCTCCTGGGTTCAGGCAATTCTCCTGCCTCAGTCTTCTGAGTAGCTGGAATTACAGGCACGTTCCACCATGCCCAGCTAATTTTTTGTATTTTTAGTAGAGACGGGGTTTCACCATGTTGACCTGGATGGTCTCGATCTCTTGACCTCATGATCCACCCGCCTCGGCCTCCCAAAGTGCTGGGATTACAGGCTTGAGCCACCGCGCCCAGCCTGGGTTCTGGTACTTTTCACAAAGGCATTCTTGTCTGTAGTTAGTTGCTAATCAATATTTCTGTGAAAGAAACTAAAGTCGGTGACCTTATATTTTGCCATCTTATTAACCCAGACAAAATTCTGAAAAAGTGATTACCCTCAGCTTGGTCGGAAAAATCTGGGTATGTGGGAATCTCTGAGAAAAACAAATAACACCCTAAGAGGAGCCCTTCTTCCCTATGATAAGTGGACAAAGACTCACCCTGACCTGAAAGAATCATAGAGATCATGCTTTTTAAATATTCCTACCAGCAGAAGATAGGTAGAAAAAGTATAAGGATAAGGACTTTGAGGATAATGATCATGACGAAACACACAAGCTTGACCAGATGAAGGGAGGAAAAACAGGAGTAAGCCAAAGCCTGAAGCCATAGAGTCTTGTGCATCAGATCAAAATTAGTCCTTCCAGGGAAAATATAGGCTGCAATTCATGGAGTGGACTTTTTGTGGATTTGGAATGTGATTTTACATTAAAAGAACACAGATGTGATATAGCTGCCCAGGCCTCAGTCTTCTTTACTCCCAGGTTCTCAGGTTGATTCACAGGGCTTTGTGTTCATGCATATTTATACTAATATAATGAAAAAAAAAAAGCCTGTTTTACTAAAACGATACATTTTTTAAAGTAGATTAAATTTGTGTCATCTGTTCTAGCACTTACTTGTCATAGAAAGCAGTCATTTTAGGACTTTTGAAGTGCATAACATTCAAGAAACACTTATGAATTGGACATATTTTTACAAACCTATAAAAGAAAAAAGATAACATTCAACTATACTATGTGAGTTTCTAACACTTCATTAATGATACTTGAATGCAATGATCACTAAGTGAACAAAAGTATGAGAAATTTTTATCTCAAAGTCACTGCTGTTTAATGTTGTATGTTTGTTACAGCAATTATATTATTCTTATTATTCAAAGTCTATTTCTGTAGTATAAAAAGTTGTTTTACTATTACAAGCAATCTAATAAATGAATCCAAATAATCTGATGGTAGTGTAAACATCCAGTGATTAGTTATTTTATAAAGCTGATTGATTCACTTCAGTAAAAAACCCAGCTGCTCAGACATATAGACATACAGAAGAAATTAGTTAGACCTGCTAATTACTAACTTGTTTAGAAAAGAGCATGTTGAATTTTTCTACTTATAACTCCATAAAACCTCAATAACCTGTTTTATTTACTTAATTGGAGCAAGGATTTCAGCAGCCAGAGTTTATGATTGGATAGTTTCAATAACTCTACATACCACTGTATTGTCAGAGGCCATTCATTTAATTCTAATATTTTCAATGCATGAAAACTACATAAGTGAAATTTTTTCTAATTTTTCCAGATTTCTTTCTTCTTGAGATTAATAATAACATTCTTTTTAGTTTTCTACCATTCTCAGTTCTGGCAATTATTAAATCTCAAAATTAGGGTCAAATCTGATGTTCCAAGTCTCATTAACTCAAATTAGAGTGTTTCGTTTTAGATGGCTTTTTATTCTTTCTTTCTCTCTCTCTCTCTCTTTCTCTCTCCCCCCCCACCCCATGTGTGTGTGTGTGTGTGTGTGTGTATGTGTGTGTGTGTGTGTGTGTGTGAATATTCTATATAGAAGAATATTTTTATAAGTCTCATCTGAATAGCAGAAAGTTGCTTAGACTTTGAAGATAAGCTTCAAGTACAATGAAGTCACAGTAAGGAAGAGGTCAATGTGTTAATATATGGTAAGATCATCAAGATGAACTTCAAAGTCACAAAATAATATTATTGCATATTCCTATTTGGATTTGAATATCTTTTTTAAAATATAAATTGTCTTATATAAACTATCAGCTTATACCTCGTGGAAGAATACATCTTATATCTCCTGGAAGGATACATCAGAAACTACCACTAGGGAGAAGACTGGAAATATAGAGTAGAAAGAAGATTCACCTTTCATTACATATTCCTGAAACTGAATTTCTCCATTTCTTCCTACCTTCTTATCTGCTTCTAAAATCAGCTTTGCAAAAATCACAGCAGTAAGGAAAATTGAGCACAGGCTAAAATGCTTGTGCTGATCCTTGTGGAGAGGCCTTTCCTTGAACTTACCTCCTCCTTGTTCAAAGATTAAAACCACATTTGTAAGTACTAGTAAAAGGCCACAGTGTTAGAGTTATGGTAGGGGTCTAAACTTTGCTAAAGAATAAGCATGTAAAACGATAGCCATCCACTGCTTGCTTTGCTTAGCTTACTTTATTATAGTTGCTTACTGCCCCAGAGGTCACAAGATGTGTAACTTCTCCGGCTGCTCTTATAGAGAAATCACTATTGTGAGACCTAAAGGTCTGGTTTTTAATATATTTTTCAGAGTTATCATTTTGGCAGACCAAGAGATTCCACCCATACCAAAGAACTGATTCAACTGGTCCTGTGACCTCTGGCTGGGAACTGACCCAGCTGCAGCTTCAACATGCCTGCAGTTATATCCTCAGCCAATCAACTGATTCAGTTTCCCAGCCTCCTGCCCACCAGTGTATCCTTAAAAACTCTAGCCTATTAATTATTGGAGAGGCAGATTTGACAAATATTTCTCATTCTCCTCGTGCAGCTGCCCTGTGATTACTAAACTGGTTCTCTGCTGTGATACCTGTTGTTCTCAGTATATTGGTGTTTTTCTGAGCAGCAGGCAAGAAGAACTAGTCAGACTATAACACTCATTCTCATTTTTTTTTACTTATTCCTTTTACTGTGTTCAAATTCTGAACATTGGTTTACCTTAGAGCTTATCCTAAATTCCCTTTTCTTCTCCATTCTCTATTAATGACCTAATCCAGGACTATACCTTTCAATATCTTCAAATGCTGATGACTCTCAAGTTACCCATTACTGAGCAGATAGCCAAAGGATTATAAATCATTCTACTATAAAGGCATATGAATACGTATGTTTATTGCAGCACTATGCACAAGAGCAAAGAGTTAGAACCAACCCAAACGCTCATCAATGATAGACTGGATAAAAAAAAAATGTGGCACATATACACCATGGAATACTATGCAGCCGTAAAATACAATAAGTTCACATCCTTTGCAGGGACATGGATGAAGCTGGAAACCATTATCCTCAGCAAACTAACATTGGCACAGAAACCAAACACTACATGTTCTCACTAATAAGTGGGAGTTAAACAATGAGAACACATGGACACAGGGAGGGAAACATCATACACCAGGGCCTGTCAGGGGTGAGGGGCAAGCAGTGGGAGAGCATTAGGACAAATACCTAATGCATGCAGGGCTTAAAATCTAGATGATGGGTTGATAGTTGCAGCAAACCACCACGGCACATGTATACCTATGTAACAAACCTGCATGTTCAGCACATGTATCCCAGAACTTAAAGTAAAAATTTTTTAAACCCATTATATAACCACATACACACACAAACACACATGCACACACAAATTTCTGTCCCTGAAATCTTCAAAATTTTGGATCATATAGCAAATTGGCCACTTATTATAAGCACATTATTGACTAATGGCATCTCAGAGGTTCCAGAAGAAGGAGGAGTCACCCATCCATCTTTGCTGCTCTCCAGCCTCCTTAAGTGACATCTCTGGACACAGGAATAAGTAAAAAAAAAAAAAATGAGAATGAGTGTTATAGTCTGACCAGATAAATAGAAACTGAAGTGAAAACCCAGCAAATTGCAGCAGCCTTACAGAAGAGGGACCAGACTATTGAAAGCAACACAAAAAAGCAGAAAGCAACAACAGCATCAACAACAAAAAGGCCCTGACAAAAACTCAATTCAAGGGTCAGCAGCTTCAAAGGCTGAAACTAGAGAAACTCATGAAGATGAGAAAGAATCGATGAAAAAGTGTTGAAAACCATAAAGGCTAGAGTGCTTCTTTTCCTCCAAATGATTGCAATGTCTGTCCATCAAGAGCACAGAATTGGATGGAGGATCAGAAGGATGAGTTGATAGAAGTAGACTTCTCAATTTCAGAAAACTCTCAGGATACAAAATCAATGTGCAAAAATCACAATTATTCCTATACACCAACAACAGAAAGCCAAATTATGAGTGAACTCCCATTCCCAAATGCTACAAAGAGAATGAAATACCTAGGAATACAACTAACAAAGGATGTGAAGGACCTCCTCAAGGAACTACAAACCACTGCTCAAGGAAATAAGAGAGAACATAAAAAGATGGAGAAACTTTCCATGCTGATGGTTAGGAAGAATCAATATCATGAAAATGGCCATACTGCCCAAAGTAATTTATAGATTCAATGCTATACCCATCAAGCTACCACTGACCTTCTTCAAAGAACTGGAAAAAAACACCTTAAACTTCATATGGAACCAAAAGAGAGCCTGCATAGCCAAGACAATCCTAAGCAAAAAGAACAAAGCTGGAGGTATCATGCTACCTGACTTCAAACTATGCTACAAGGCTGCAGTAATCAAAACACCATGGTACTGGTACCAAAACAGACATATAGATCAATGGAACAGAACAGAGGCCCCTAAGTAATGCCACACAACTATAATCATCTGATCTTTGACAAACCTGACAAAAACAAGCAATGGGGAAAGGATTCCCTGTTTAATAAATGGTGTTGGAAAAACTGGCTAACCATGTGCAGAAAGCTAAACCTGGACCCCTTCCTTACACCTTATACAAAAATTAACTCCAGGTAAAAGAAACAAGCATAAGAGTGAACTGGCAACCAACAGAATGGGAAAAAATTTTTTTGCAATCTACCCACCTGACAAAGGGCTAATATACAGAATCTATCAAGAACCTAAACAAATTTACAAGGAAACAACAAACAACCCCATCAAAAAGTGGGCAAAGGATATGAACAAACATTTTTCAAAAGAAGACATTTATGTGGCCAACAAACATATGAAAAAATGCTCATCATCACTGGTCATTAGAGAAATGCAAATCAAAACCACATTGAGATACCATCTCATGCCAGTTAGAATGGCAATTATTTAAAAATCTGGAGACAACAGATGCTGGAGAGGATGTGGAGAAATAGGAATGCTTTTACACTGTCAGTGGGAATATAAATTAGTTCAACCATTGTGGAAGACAGTGTGGTGATTCCTCAAAGATCTAGAATTAGAAATACCATTTGACCCAGCAATCTCATTACTGGGTATATACCCAAAGGATTATAAATTGTTCTATTATAAAGACACATGCACATGTATGTTCATTGAGACACTGTTTACAATAGCAAAGACCTGGAACCAACCCAAATGCTCATCAATCAAAGACTGGATAAAGAAAATGTGGCACATATACACCATGGAATACTATTCAGCCATAAAAGAGAATGAGTTCATGTCCTTTGTAGGGACATGGATGAATCTGAAAATGATCATTCTCAGCAAACTGACACAAAAACAGAAAACCAAACATCACATGTTCTCACTCACAAGTGGGTGTTGAACAATGAGAAAACGTGGACACAGGGAGGGGAACATTATACACTGATCTGTTGGTGGGTAGGAGGCTAGGGGAGGTATAGCAGGGAGTGGGGAGATTGGGGAGGGATAACAATAGGAGAAATACCTAATGTAGGTGAAGGCAGAATGGAGGCAGCAAACCAATATGGCATGTGTATACCTATGTAACAATCCTACAAAATCTGCACGTGTACCCCATAACTTAAAGTAAAATTATAAAAAGGAAAACCTCATCATCTTAGCCCAAAAATTTTTGAACTCATAAGCATCTTCAGCAAAGTCTCAGAACAAAATCAATGTGCAAAAATCACAAGTATTCCTATACACCAATAATAGACAAGCAGATAGCCAAATCATAAATGAATTCCCATTCACAATTGCTACAGGGAGAATAAAATACCTAAGAATACAACTTACAAGGGATGTGAAGGAACTCTTCAAGGAGAACTACATACCACTGCTCAAGGAAATAAGAGAAGACACAAACAAATGAAAAAATATTCCATGCTCATGGATAGGAAGAATCAACATCATGAAAATGGCCATAGTGCCCAAAGTAATTTATAGATTCAATGCTATTCCCATCAAATTATTATTGAGATTCTTCACAGAATCAGAAAAAAAAAAACTATTTTAAATTTCATATGGAACCAAAAAAGAGCACGTATAGCCAATACAATTCTTTTTTTTTTTATTGCATTTTAGGTTTTGGGGTACGTGTAAAGGACATGCAAGATTGTTGCATAGGTACACACATGGCAGTGTGGTTTGCTGCCTTCCTTCCCCTCACCTGTATCTGTCATTTCTCCCTATGCTATCTCTTCCCACCTCCCCTCCCCACCGTCCCTCCCTCATTTCCCCCCAGTGGACCCCAGTGTATAGTGCTCCATTCTCAGCAAACTAACACAAGAGCAGAAAATCAAACACTGCATGTTCTCACTCATAGCTGGGTGTTGAACAATGAGAACACATAGCCAATACAATTCTAAGCAAAAAGAACAAATCGGAGCCATCATGCTACCTGACTTCAATCTATACTACAGGTCTATAGTAACAAAAACAGCATGGTACTGATACCAAAACAGACATATAGACCAATGGAACAGAACAGAGATCTTAGAAATAATACCACATGTCTACAACCATCTGATCTTCAACAAACCTGCCTCTCCTCTGAAGTAAATGGTGCTATGAAAACTGGTTAGTCATATGCAAAAACTGAAACTGAACCCCTTCCTTACACCTTATACAAAAATTAAGTCAAGATGGATTAAAGACTTAAATGTAAAACCCCAAAGCATAAAAACCCTGGAAGAAAACCTAGGCAATACTGTTCACAACACAGGCACAGGCAGACTTCATGGCAAAAATTCCAAAAACAATTGTGACGAACACCAAAATTGACAAATGGGATCTAATCAAACTAAAGATCTTCTCCACAGCAAAAGGAACTATCATCAGAGTGAACTGGCAACCTACAGAATGGGATAAAATGTTTGCTATTTACTCATCTGACAAAGGTCTAATATCCAGAATTTACAAAGAATTTAAACATATTTACAAGAAAAAAAAACCCTATCAAAAATTGGGCAAAAGATATGAACAGACACTTCTCAAAAGAAGCCATTTACACAACCATTAAACATGAAAAAATGATCAACATCACTGATCATCAAAGAAATGCAGATCAAAAACACAATGAGATACCATCCCATGCCAGTCACAATAGTGATTATTAAAAAGTCAGAAAACAATAGATGCTGGTGAGGCTATGAAGAAACAGGAATGTTTTTAGACTGTTTGTGGGAATATAATTAGATCAACCATTGTGGAAGACATTAAGGCAATTTCTCAAGGACCTAGAACCAGAAATATCATTTGACCCAACAATCTCATCACTGGGTATATACCCAAAGGAATATAAATCATTCTACTGTAAAGACACATGCACACGTATGTTTATTGTAGCACTATTTACAATAGCAAAGACATAGAAGCAACCCAAATGCCCATCAATGATAGATTGGATAAAGAAAATGTGGTACATACACACCATGGAATACAATTCAGCCAAAAAAAGAAATGAGATCATGTACTTTAGGGGCATGGATGAAACTGGAAGCCATTATCCTCAGCAAACTAACACAGAAATAGAAAACCAAATACTGAATGCTCTCACTCATAAGTAGGAGTTGAACATTGAGAACACATTGATGCAAAGAGGGAAACAACACACACCAGGCCTGTGAGGGGGATGAGTGGGGTGAGGGATAAGGGGAGGGAACTTAAAGTACAGGTCAAGAGGTGCAGCAAACCACCACGATACATGTATACCTATGTAACAAACCTGCACATTCTGCCCATGTATCCCATTTTTTTGTTTTAGAAAAAATAAATAACACAAAGATTGCATTTACCTCTTTATGATCTTTATTCTCTTCAAACTGCTCATTTACATCTGTAATAGATTTGATGATGGCCCCTCTAAAAATTAAAGTACAAATGTGAGAAGGATTTAGTCTGAGACCATAGTTCAAATCATAAATGGTTCTTTTGATTTCTTTGCATGAATTCCACACAAGAGCTCTAACATGGTATACACATCTTGGAAAACACAAAGGTCATCCAAAAAAAAGTAGTTAATCTTTAAACTTCAAAGAAATGGAATGAAATCAAATAGGGTTGTGCTAATCGTACAGCCATGCAGATTGTGCACTGGAAACCCAGAGGAGCCATTCACATGATCTAAACTTAGACATAACTTTAACCAATCAGTTTTCTGAATTTCAGTGTCCTCAACTATAAAATGAGAAAGTTGGAACAGGTATCTTCCAGGCTTCTCCAGCTATAGAACTACAATTATCTTCTTCATGCATTTACATCTATTACCATTAGCTCTGCTTTTCTTTTCAGTAAACTGCATATACCATTTGATGGAAGGTCATTAATAATATTAATGCCACATTTTATCAACATATTTCTCTGAAAGTGAAGTTATTTTTGATAAGGCACATTTTATGGAGATGATGTGCAGAAGTGAATCATCTATAAAACAAGTTTATTGGTTACAAACATTCTTTAACTTACTTAAGTCTTCCTAAACTTAAATTTTGCATCCCACAATATAGTTCCTACTGACTTAAAAACTAGTCAAGAAAATATACCATGGCACAGACATACATAAAAATAGAGATGAGTAATTATAATATGTAAAGATTAGCAAGCATACTGATAAAGAAAAAAATCATCATAATGCACCATCATTTGTCATTTATTTTGCAATTAAAATGTATCAAACCTACCAGGTTCAGATTGTCCAAAGAAATTGCTTTGTTAGCATCCTTTATTGTTTCTTTCATCTGTCATAAATCATTGTAGAGAATGTCTAGAGTAAGCATATTTTTCCATAGTTTTCCTTTACAATTTATTTCCAAAAGTAAACTAGATAATAAATGCATATAATATTCTAATTAATATTCACCTATGTGGCATGTTCAGAGATAGTTGGAATTCACTTAAAAGGTGCCACATATTTATAAAGTGAGAAAATTATTTTTAAAATAAAAATGAGCTATCAGGATGATCTAAAAGCAGCTGATGGTAGTAAAAGGCATTTCACCTCAAACTAGACAAGGAGAGTTGGCTTTGGACATAGCTTATATGGGAGATAAAGATCAGCACATATAAAAGGGCAAAAGAAAAAAGAAAGTAGAAGATTAATCTGTAAAACTGGCTTTAATAATCTTTTACTTCTTCAAACTAATAGAAAATTAATAAAATACTTGATGAGGCTTTGACAAATCTTGATAAAGTAAAACATAATTGTCTCCCCCTTGAAAAATAATTTAACTGTTTACATAGATTGCTGGAGATTAAAGTGGAGATTATCAGGGGCTTCTGCTTCCTGCTATTGTATCAGTTATCTGTTGCTGAGTAACAAATTACTACAGCACGAAGACCTGGCCTGAGCTAGGTTCTCATCTGCAAGCTCAACTAGGGAAGGATACATTTCCCTGCTCATGCTGTTATTGGAAGCATTAATTTTCACCTTCCTGTAGCTATAGGATCCATGGAGGCTTACAATTGTTTAAAAATAAAAAGGCAGAGAGACAGTATGCTAGCAAGGCAGACTAATGTAACATAATGAAATTATAGGAGTGATATTCCATCACCTTTGTCCCATTTTATTGGTTAGAATCAAGTAAGAGGTCCTGCCTGCACTCAAATGGAGGTGATTACAACAGGGAGGCTCAGTCAGAGTAGAATCTGCTTCCCTGCTTATAAGTGGTTGTTGGCAGCATTCAGCTTCTTGTGGCTACAGAAGGCATGGCAACTTAATTTCTCAAAACCAGCAAGAGGAGACAGGGAGTGAGTCTGCTACAAACATGGAGTATTATAGGATGTAGTATAATCATAGGAGTAATATATCAGCACAATTCAATATTCTGTTAATTAGAATGCAGTCACTGTTTTTGCCCATACTTAAAGAGAGAGAATTACATGTGAACACCAGGAGGCAAGGACCATGGGGGTCACCTTGGGTCTTTCACCCTTTCCCAAAAGTCACTAATCCATTTCTATTGCTCCCTCACAGGGTATCTTCACACCAATTGAAAGTATTGAAAATCTCTCAAACGTGATACACACTTTCACATCTTTGAGGCTTTGTACATTCTGTTTCTTCTAACTGGAATGTCATTTGATCCACTGCTAGTTGTCAATGCATGTATGTGTTTGTTAAGTTTCTTAATATTCAAGAGCAAAAGCCAGCCCTGCCCTCAACTCTGCTACCTGTCAAACTGCGGGGTTCTACTTCTATCAGTAATTACAGATTCTATTTCAGGTTCTTAGCAGAACATATAAATTTGGCCCATCTGCATCAAGAAAAGCTATCTATGGGAGGTTCCAGGAAATAGGACACAAGGTCTCTGTTCCTCTAATCATATTTAGTTATAATCTTGACTTAATCTTTAACTCCTGACCTTGAATGCAGCTCCTACCATATTCCCAGTTTAGCTCTGTTCTTTCTAGCTTTAGTTAGAACTGCTTGTGAACAGTCAAAGCCCTGCTTCCAGGTCAAGTCTGAGACAAGTCTATAGTCTCTCCCCTTCCCAGCATCTCCCCATCCAAAACTCCACACCTATGAAAACCAAAGACTCATCTTTTTGGAGGGTCACATTAACTTAATCTGCATTCTACACTATCAGATTAATCATTTACTCACTTAATTAATGTATCTAGACTCTTTATCCTCTGCTAGATGATTGGTATACAGTGATAAACAAGACATAGTCCCTGTTCTGAGTGACTCATAATGTAAGGAAACATATATGAGCAGATAATGGTTATATGTCATGTACCACAGAAAATATTTTAATACAAGGGCATGGAATCAAGCAAAGGCCTCTTGGAATTAAAGAAATGAAAACAGTGGACTGTGCCTAGGTATGAAGTGCATGAGGAAGAGGTGAAAAAATAAAGAAACAAGAGTTAAAATGTGGGTGACCACTTACCAATATATTTTTAAAACAATCAACTTTTGGGGAGATACCAGAGAGTCACAGGATCCTCAAAGTGTAATAAAGAGTGCTGTGTTTAAGTGCCCCAGATCTATTGACAAGGCTTGGAAGAGTTAGTCCCAGACATGAGAAAAAATTTAAGCACTAGATGAATTCTAAGATCAGATTACATTATAGCAGCTAACTGTTGAAGTTTGGCATCATTCACTTAAAGTGTATAGGTGATTTTAAAAACTTTTCAAAGGATATTTATGAGTAGCAATTAGAGATAAATTTTTTTAAATTATAGTTCTGAAGAAAAATCTTTTCCTATTATCTCCATTTACATGCAAGGCCAATGTACAAGAAGCTTGCTAAGTCACAATTTAAGATATCACTTTTTATTTGGAAAAAAATATATGGATCACAGAAGCAATGACTAAGAAGAAACATTCAGGCACTATAGGGCTAATCCTTCAATTTCCAAATACATGAAGATATGCTAAATTTCACAAAACAAGATCACAGTTTAAATCTGAAATAGTATGTAAGAAGTAAGCATTAATCATTTTTATATTAAAAGTGTACAAAAGGGCAGTAAAGAATCTTTATTCAAATAAAATACTGTACTGTTCATGAAGCAGTATGAAAACCATGACTATGATAGAAAAGGACTATGTTTTGGGGTCTGACAAGGATTTTTTGAATAATAATGTCTGTACTTAATAGCTATGTGATTTTAGACAAGCTACTGAACCACTTTTTTTTAAATGTACTTTTTTTCTCCAGTGTTTTTATTGTGGTAAAATATACAGAACAAAATTTATCATCTTAACCACTTTTAAGTGTAGATTTCAGTGGTATTAATTACATTGATAATGTTGTAACAAAAAGAAAAAAAAAAGAAATTGGACTTTATCCTGCAGACAGTAAAGAATCACCAAATATTTTTTAATATAAAAGCTAAAAAATATATATTATTTTCTTGAGATGGAGTCTCCTTCATCACCTGTGCTGGAGTGCAGTGATGTGATCTCAGCTCACTGCATTCTCTGCCTCATAGGTTCAAGTGATTCTCTTGCCTCAGTCTCCCAAGTAGCTGGTATTACAGGCCCATACCACCATACCTGGCTAATTTTTGTACTTTTAGTAGAGATGGAGTTTCACCATGTTGGCCAGGCTGGTTTGGAACTCCTGACCTCTAGTGATCTGCCCACCTCGGCCTCCCAAAGTGCTGGAATTACAGGTATGAGCCACCACACCCAGGCAAAAGCTAAAAATTTTAAAATAATGTTTGAAAAAGATGAGTCTAGAAGAAGCTATCAAAAAGCTAATACAATATTTCCGGTATAGAAAGAGACTCAACTCAAGAAGCATTTTTTAGAGGTTCAGTTGATAAAAGCCAATAGATAGTCTCTCAATGAAGGAGAGAAAGGAATCTGGAATAACTTCTAAGTGTTTCTCTTAGGAAAATGCCTGGAAGACAGAAACATGAATCAAGATGGGGAACAGAAAAAGAGATGCAGGCTTAAGAAGAAAAGCTCAGAAATGTGGAATCTTCTATAAAATTGGAGATAGTTTAAACTCAAGCTATTTGCATTTAAAAATCTAGAAGGTGAATGATAGAAAGTGCTTTTTCTCTATCTTACAAGGCATGAAAGCCTTTAAGTATATCTTGTTGGCACATGTAGCATGGCTTTCCTAAGTGGTGAAAAATCAGTGACCTTTCTTATAAACATGCATTCTGCAATTGAACCTCTGCGTTGAATTGTCTCCCAGGCATGTGAAGATGCTGTCTCAATGCATTTTTAAAATCCCAGTGCTTTAGTCAGGCTGACTGCTTGTGAATTGTGAATGTATAAAAACATCTGAGTATAGGAAGCATTTGCCATTTCAAAATAATAGTTTTTTGTTAACTATTGCTTATGTATAGTAAGAGTAAGGTCGTTAATGGCAACTTACTTTCATGGGAGAACAGGTTTGTTAGCTTGAAAATTATCAGCCCAGTTCAAAGAGAAATGATGCAACTTACCACACACTGCATATGAATATGCCATTCTTGAAAATACTGGTGTGTAAAAGAAGGTTTCATATTTACTCCCAACATTACAGCCATTCTGGAATTAAGGAAATAGTAATAAGACACTATCAATTACATTTTCATTGTTAAATCATTATAACAACATTGAAGATTATATATGGAAAGTAAAAATAAAAGATCTATAATCCCACTATCTCTAAATAACTTACAAATCTTTAAATGTTTCCTTTCAGTCTTCTCTAAATAATTGTATATAGTGACAATAGCCTGCATTCTATTTCATATTTCACTAATTGTATATAGTGACAATAGCCTGCATTCTATTTCATTTTTCACTAAGGATTCTAGTTAAGGCATTTCTATGTTGCTATGTGAATTTTATTATCATCATTTCTATCAGTTGCATAATCTTCTACCATGAAGATCCACTCTAATTTACCTAACACGACTTTATTTATTCATTGTTAGATCTTTTTCTTCCTATATTTTTTGTGTTCTAGACAATATTGAAATGAACATCTTTCCCAATAAGGGTTTTCCCTTATTTTAGTTTACTTTTAAAAAACAAATTTCTGTTAATTGACTTACTAATTATAATAGCTATTTTAGTTTACCTTTAAAAAACAAATTTCTATAAATTAACTTACTAATTATAATGGCATAAGCCTTTTCATGGCTCTTGATTCATATTGCCAAATTGTTTTTCAAGAGGGTTGCATCAATTTGTCTTCCCACTTGCAAGATATAAAAATGCCATTTTCATGACATTTTCTAAATCATATCCTTTCATTAAGTGGAAAAATAAGTTATTTTGTCTTAATTTACATTCTATGATTACTAGCAACCAGAAACATTTTTACTGTTTCCTCAATATTTCTACCTTTTATTCTTTGATGAAATTGTATTATTTGCCAATTATATTGGAATACTACTTTTTTCCTTATAACTAAATGTACTCTTTGTATGTAATCTTTAACTCTGATTATATATACTAAAATCTCTTTGTCTGCTGTTTTCTTAATGGAATGATTTTAAAAATAAATTTAATAATTAACTAGAACTGCTATATATAAAACTTCTTCCCAACAAATTTAACAATATTTTTATACCATAATGGTATTTGCATAATTGGTTATTTATTCTAAATCGCCACCCTTATTTGTCTTGACAGGACTCTACAAAGTTCCTTCCAGGACTTTAGCTATTCCTTTAGGGCTGACTTATGACATCATCCCAAATGTGTTTCCTATAATTGCACTCAGTTCTTAAAAACAACATGAAAACCCAAGTGGCTAGAAAGGGAGCTGTAACATTAGCTACACATTAATGTACATTAATTCATATCCTTAGAGATTATAATTTTTTAAACATATTCAACAGACACAAAATTATATTGAACAGCAAATATACTCTCAAAACACAAATACATCAAATAGAAACTTTTATAAAAATAAAAAATCGGCATTCATTTTAGGTTCATCCATCAGTGGATGTATTTTCAACATCTGTCCATTTGTACAAGTGTGATCAGTAGCCGGAGAAAACAACACAACTGCCAGGCAAAATGAGAAGATCACAGACCCTAGAATCAGAAAACCTGAATACAATCTAAGCTTTGCCAATTGGCAGCAACAGAGTGAAACCCCATTAAATCACATCTGTTTTCTCAACTATAAAATAAAATCATAGCTTCATGTATGCCTGTGGAGCTCTGCATACTTCTCCCACATGCTTGCATTGTCACTATCAGGCAGGAATTACAGCTTCCATTTTACAAGGAGAGCTCCTCTGACTTCATTATTTAAACAATCATCTCCCCCATACACCACACTTCCGTTCCCTCATATTTGTTGAATAAATAAATAATCTATAATAACTGCTGCTAACCTAGGTTTCTTGTATCATTTTTCTAAGCCATTTATAATTTCTTTAAAAAGTTATTTTTATGGGCAAACACATATTCTAAGTGATAACAGATCTGTTCATTTTTTGATTTAGTATTTCATTGATAAGTGGGAGAACACTTTGGAAAAATTTTAGTAATAGGCTTGAATTCCTCCACACATTTAAAAAAATGCTATCCCTTTTAAGCTAGACTGTCGAATCTACTCTTCCTTGTTTATTGTAAACTGAGACTAAACATTAAAATGTTAAGACATCAGATTATGCATTCAGTACAATCCTTAGACATTATGCTGAGTCTCTGGTGAAATCTCCAAAGCTGGACATCAGTCCAGATTAGCAGAATTCTATAGATTCATTCATTCATTGAAAAAGCCTTCCAATCCAATTTGTGCATTGTCTTGTGAAAATTTACCAAAATGGGCAACGCATTTTGATCTTACAAAGTCAGATGGGGGAAAGAGATGTCAAAAAATTTTTTCTCTCATGTGGTCAAGTAGAAATGACAGCTTTGGAAACAGAGAAAGCAAAGTCATTTTTCTAGCTCTCCCACTTATCAGCTGTGTGACTTTTAATAAAATATTTAGTCCCACTAAGCCTAAGTTTCCTTCCACATTTGTAAGTGGCAATGATATTTGTCTTGTGAGGCTGTGAGAATTGAACACAATCAGCATGTGAAGTATCCAGCACAATTACTTACCTAATGGAGAATCTCAATAAATCAGCATCTTCCCTCCATTCCTTTCACATCTAAGATAGTGGTGATGATTTCAGAGAGCTGGGGTTGAATCCTATCTCCCACATGGCCTTGTGCAAATTATATAAGCACTCTGAGCTCCCACTAAATGATTGGTAATCAGTTACTGGGGACAGTGCCAGGCTCCTAGGTTTTTCACTAAGAGAGAGCGCTTATGTGCAGTGCTTAGCATTCAGCTGACACATGCTAAGTGCTCAGAAAGAAAGCTTATTATTAGTTAGTAATAATAACAACTATGTAAGTAAAATGACATTGAAGAACAGCAGGAAGGGCTAATTTCTCCCTAACTTTATTCTGTTAGACACAAATTTAATGGCAAAGAAAAAGTAAAATTCAGTTTTTATCAAGAGTCTCTTTCATTAACATATCTGAGAGTGTTGTCATAGCTTTAGTAAATCCAGAAGGCACTGTGAGTAGTGGAATTTGTACTTCCTTTATTTTCCACATTTCCAACAATGAGTACATATAATCTCTGCAGTCAGAAAGGGGTTAAAAAAAGAAAAGCACAAAGCAGCAAAAAATATTCAGAAAAAAATGGGTTGTGTTACTGCCTGATTAAAAACAAAGCAATGTGCTGTGTTTTCTTGGCTGGTCTATTTACATGATATATGTAGTCATGCACTGCCCCTGGAACCATCCTACCACTTGCACATTTTTGAAAATTCTAAGCAATAGCTCCCAGGTTTACCTTTATTGCAAAAGCAATCCTTGCAATACTTGTTCATTGCTGTATGGCTCTCTCGTGGAGATTCGGGTTTTGGAGCGGTACTGCTAGATGAAAATGAATCGCATAGAGCTGAAAAACAAAAACGGTGTCAAAGTACTTAAGTTTGGTTTTTTTTTTTGGCTTTTAAGTAACAAGTTTTGGTTAAGTTTAAACTCTAAAATAAAAGCTTTTTCTACCACTTCAGTAAGGTCGCTGATGAAGTGAGGTAAATTGCCTTATCTCCCCACAGACGTTAAAAATAGACCAGTTCAAAGACACAGACTCTGTGATCTCTGAGCACATGATCCTACAATCACACTCTATGTATGGGTCCTTGTATAGGGCAGTCCAAACTCTCACTAGTCTAAGTGTTTAGTGGTTTGAAATGGCAGACACATATTTTTATAATAAAAAAATATATAGCTCACAGTTTCCTCTAGAAACGACACTTCCTACGGGTTCCTGGATACAGTAAAATTTTTGGTTAGTCAGCTTACTTTCCTCAACATATTAGATCAAATCTTCTGTCTGATGAATAAAAAGATGCATCAGGAGCCAAAAAGACAGGCAGTATAGGTAGAAAATCACAGATGTGGCTCCAGCCTATGCTATGCTAAACCACAGAAATTTATTCTTAAAATCCCAACCACAATTATTTTCAATATTTTTCAGTGGTACAAGTTAAATGTCATAATTTTAAAGTCTTTAAAGAAAAAAGTATGAATTTTATTCTGATACTACTGATCCTAACTATGCCCCATTACATTTAAAAGAGGCATCAAGGCACCAAAATTGTGGGTCCAAACAAATTGGACGTGGCTCAGTTTTCTGATTCAACAATTAAGGATTTTTAAAAATCTCTTTACTTGGTCTAGGATATCCTTCCATGATACAGCATTGAATTTGCAAGTTGAGATATATGAAAGTCGGAAGGAAGCATAAGGTTTTTAGTTAACTGCACCTGCTGTTTCAAAGCCACATTGAGATACATGAGAGAGCACAGACCTGGTTTCAGATCAGACCTCCAAGCCCATCTCAAGAGCCTTCAGCAGTAGAAGTCACTCAACCACTCTGAGACTCAGTTTCTCCATAAATAAAATGAAATGAACCAGGAGGAACTCTTGAAGTCCTTCTCATTTTTGACATTCTGTGGTTCTCTGACTTTGCCAGTACCTAAGTTCTGGCCAGATTTCTGGGATTTGGCCCAGACATATTTGGATAAGCAATAATAATTTATTCCTTCTATCTACCAAAAACAAATAATAAAACATCAGATATGAAAAAATATGTAAACAAGACAAAATAGAGTGTAGTACTATCTCTGGTTATTTATACTTAATATTTGTAACAGTTTGTGGTGGAGGGTGTCAATACCACCATTCTCCAAAATTGATTTCTTCTTGCTCATCACCCTTGTCCATTTCTCTAAAGGACACAACCCTCTTTTCTTTATGCTCATCTTTTGGGAAGTTTTTTCTAGCTGGGATTTTAACCCTTCTCTCATTATCCTCCTACCTCTATCATTGTTTCTCTCTGACCTGAGCTTCTCTTCTTTTACCCCTGTCTTAACTTCATATTTACCACAAAGTTCAGTGCCATCTTTTCTGATTTTCTTTCTGTGTATTCACTTGCTTGGAGAAATCACATTTTCTCATCTAATAGCGTACATTTTCTATGTCAAAGATTCTCCAATTCACATCCATAGTGCAAGTTTCTTTCCCAGCATATGTCCAACTGCCTATTATATAAATATTTACATATCCTGATATCACATCATTCTAACATGTCCAAAACAAATTCATCATTTCCTTTCATTATCCATTTGCCGAGAAAAATCCAGGCTACATCCTATGTCCAGTTCTTTCATTATCGTTAATAATACTGATCTTCTCTCAAGAAAGAAGCCTTAAAAACTTTGGACATTTCTTTGTATTTTGCTGTGGTTAAGGGGGAGTCAAACTGCCTAGGTTCAAATCTTAGCTAGTCATCTGCTAGCTTTGTGATCTGGGCAAGTTATTCCACCTCTCTCTGTCTCAGTTACATTTGTAAAAATGGGGGTGATAATGATACCTGCCTCATAAGGGCAAACCGTTAATATATCATAAAGTGTTTAGCACAGTGTTTGTCATAAGCTAAGTGTTGAGTAAATAATAGCTAACCAAAAAAACAAGCAACAAACCACCAACATATGGATAACTTCAGGAAAAGCAATAAGAAAATATAATAATAAAATACTATGTGTGGTTCATAATAAGTATGTCACTGAATATGGACTTAACCAAAAGTTGTGAAATAACAGGATAAAAGGAATGGAGGGGGGGAAGTATATATGCAGTTGGGAGTGTGTGTGTGTGTGTGTGTGTGTGTGTGTGTGTGTGTGTGTTTGTGTGTGTGAGAGAGAGATATTCTGTGGATGAGAGAGATGCTAAATCATCATCTTCCAGGATAGAAAGCCAATATGTAACACCTATAACAAAAAGACCAGAAAGTAGCAATACACATAAATTATTGAGAAATATAGAGGTAAGTGCTAAGAGAAAACATTAAATTAAAAGACTAGAAGCAGGAATCAGGGTTGGGATGGGATATATCTGAGGGCTACTCTTTGTTCCTTAAAACATTATGTTTATGTATTACTCAGATAAAAATAAAATTTTAAAAAGTAATTTATTATATCATGGAATGTGTGTTTAGAGGTTACATAAAATCTAGGGAAAATGCTGCTGCATAAAGAACCTATTACTTCTACATTTTAATTTCCCACACTATAATTTATAGTCCATGTTAAACATATAAACTGATTTTAAAATGCTTAGAGAAATTTATGATAAATTTATAACGAAGGCTTTAAAAAGGTAGGAATATCTGAGTGACAGCTTAGTCTGGGCCATATCTTGAAATGCAACCATGACCTCTGAAAAATATTATTTATCACCTTCAGGAACAGAAAACCAGATTGCAAGACTCTAAATCTGACCTACAATTTAACAAGCAGGGTTTCTTCAAGTGTGAATATTTATTCAAATGGTGGTCAGGCCCAAATTGGGTTTGGTAATATTATTCAAAATATTTTGGTTAAGAATCTCTTCCATTAAAGCATAACACTTGCCATTTTTTCTGGTTTGTATCTCCATCAGGTATCAGTGCCACCAACATACTTGGAACAGTATTTATAAGAACGAATTATTTGCAAAGTACATTGAATTTCACAAATTAAAACTATGGCTTCAGCACAGTTTTAAAATCCTCTAAGTATGTGCTGCTTCATAAATTTAGATGGATTTGTTATTCTTTCCTAAAAATGTGAAATCAATAGAATTGATAGTATTTTATGAAGGTGAGGAAATTCTAATTAATAAATATTAGCAATTAATGGTTTAGAAGATGATTTGTTAGAATTGCTTAAACCCAATTTGATAGCAAGAGGACCAGAAGAATCTTGAGAACGCCTTGTGGCTAATTTCTGCTTTAAGGCATAGTTGGTTCCAGTGAGCTTTTGAATATCAGTCATATCTCAGAATCATGAAAACTTCACTCTACTGTGGAGCCCAGAATGGGTGGGGTGGCTTTCTGAGGAAGATATGAATCACTATGATACTAAGGGAAGCTCTGGTTGGTAAAACAAAAAGTATCATCACAGAAGAATACTTAGAGCCAGCTCTTAAAGTGTACATTTAAGCATTGGTAGCTTTGGTTCTATATCTATCATATATTTAAGAGGAAAAAATAAGTTAATCACAGGAACTATAGCATCCTAATATGTGAATACACAAAAATTACTTGAAGAAAAAAAAAGTGAGTGCTTCTACAATCAATGCTCTAATGCCTCCACAAGAAAGCCAACAGGCTATGGTAGGACTCCTTTCCACACTCAGGTTTCCAGGCATGCTCACAGGCATGTTTCTGGAGACTGCCAGGAAAGAAATTTGTTTTCTCAGATGTTTCCTGCCCCTAGTCTAAGAAATTGGGCTATGAAGTATCACAGTCAATTAAGAAATGTTACATATAGCTGCATTGTCTAAAAGTCACACCATTTGATTCCTCATTCTTCCTTTTCTCAGTCAGTGAAACAGTATTAAAAGAACTTCAAATTTGCTTCTGTGATCTCCACATTTAAATCTGCATTTGTTCAGCCATTGTGGAAACTAATGTGGTGATTCCTCAAAGAACTAAAAACAGAACTACATTTGACCTAGCAATCCCTTTATTGGGTATATGGCCAAAGGAATAGAAATCATTTTACCATAAAGACACACGGATGCATATGTTCACTGCAGCATTATTCACAATAGGAAAGATATGGAATCAACCTAAATGCCCATCAATGATAGACTGGATAAAGAAAATGTGGTACATATACACCATGGAATACTATGCAACCATGAAAAAGAATGAGACTATGTCATTTGCAGGAGCATGGATAGAGTTGGAAGCCACTATCCTTAGCAAACTAACACAGTAACAGAAAACCAAATACCACATATTTTTACTCATAAGTCAGAGATAAATAATGAGAAGACATGGTCAGAAAGAAGGAACAACAGATATGGGGACCTACTTGAGAGTGGAGGGTGGGATGAAGGAGAGGTTCTGATATGGTTTGGCTCTGTGTCCCCACCCAAATCTCACCTTAAACTGTAATAATCCCCACGTGTCAAGGGCAGGACCAGGTAGAGATAATTGAATCATGTGGGCAGTTTCCCCCATATTGTTCTTGTGATAGTGAGTTCTCATGCAATCTGATGGTTTTATAAGGGGTTTTATAAGGGGCTTGGTTCTCACTTCTCTCACCTGCCACCATGTAAGATGTTTCTGTTTTGCCTTCCACCGTGATTGTAAGTTTCCTGAGGCCTCCCTAGCCATGCAGAACTGTGAGTTAATTAAACCTCTTTTCTTTATATATTACTGAGTCTTAGGTATGTCTTCATAGCAGCAGACAGATGGACTAATGCAGGTTCAGAAAAAAACGTATTGGGTACTGTGCTTAGTATCTAGGTGACAAAACCTGTACACTAGACTCCCAAGGCACAAGTTCATCTATGAAACAAACCTGCACATGTACTCCTTAATGTAAAATAAAAGTTAAAATATGTTTTTCTTATTTCATCACATTTATTTTTCTTATCTTTTTAAAGAAAATTATTCTTTTATAGCTAAAATCCTCATAATTTGTGTACTATTAATAATGTCAGAATATTCCATTTTTTTCTCATTGTTCCTTTTTGAATGTGACTTATACCTTATTCTGTAAGTCAGTGGAAAATAGAATTTTTTTAAATATATATTTTATTGTGTTTTAGGTTTTAGGGTACATGTAAAGAACATGCAAGATTGTTGCATAGGTACATACATGGCAATGCAGTTTACTGCCTTCCACCCCATCACCTATTTCTGGCATTTCTCCCCATATTATCCCTCCCCAACTCCTCACCCACCACTTTCCCTCCCATAGATCCTCCCAACAGGCCCCAGTGTGTGACGCTCCCCTCCCTGTGTCCACATGTTATTGTTCAACACCCACCTAAGAGTGAGAACATGCGGTGTTTGATTTTTCTGTTCTTGTGTCAGTTTGCTAAGAATGATGGTTTCCAGATTCATCTATGTCCCTACAAAAACATGAATTCATCATTTTTATGGCTGCATAGTATTCCATGGTGTATATGTGCCACATTTTCCATGTCCAGTCTATCATTGATGGGCATTTGGGTTGGTTCCAGGTCTTTGCTATTGTAAACAGTGCTGCAATGAACATTTGTGTGCATGTGTCCTTATAACAGAATGATTTATAATCCTTTGGATATATACCCAGTAATGGGATTGCTGAGTCAAATGGAATTTCTATTTCTAGGTCCTTGAGGAATCACCACACTATCTTCCACAATGATTGAACTAGTTTACACTCCCACCAACAGTGTAAAAGCATTCCTATTTCTCCACATCCTCTCCAGCATCTGTTGTCTCCAGATTTTTTAATAATCATCATTCTAACTGGTGTGAGATGGTATCTCAATGCAGTTTTGATTTGCATTTCTCTAATGACCAGTGATGAGCATTTTTTCATATTTTTGCTGGCCTCATATATGTCTTCTTTTGTAAAGTGTTTGTTCATATCCTTCACCCACTTTGAAAATTTTAAAAATTCAAATAAAATCTACATTTGTTTTAAACTCAGTCTCAGCTCTAAGGCTATAAATGTTTAAAAGAAAGACATTCATTAACCAAGTGCTGCATTCATGCTTAATTCTCCAACTTTACTGCCCATTGAAATGATCTGGGGAGCTTTTAAAAAGGCACATTGTGGATTATACCTTCAGAGATTCTGAAGTACAGCCTGGGCCTCTGAACTTCTGTATACTCTTCAGGTGAATCTAATGTGCAGTCCCTGATGAGAAGTTCTGCTCTCAGAACCAGTGCTCTCACAACTACAAAGTTGACTTCATGTTTATCATATTCTTTAGACTGTGTGCTCTTTGAGTAGAGTGGATTGATTTTTGTTTTTCTATCTGCTTCTTTGGCTTCTATTTTGTTCAATTCTTTGCAAGGGTGAATCCAAGAGAATGATGCTACACACATGATTTGAGGAATGCTAACTAAATAACCCATCTATTTCTGATCATGTACCAGTGGTTTTCCTGAGTTACAAACAAAAGAATCTACCTTATATCCATGAGAAAATATTTTATAGGATAACAATCATTGATAAAACTCAATAATAAAAATCATTATACATTTTGTGCTTTTCATTCCAGAAACTCAACTCTGTTTTAAGGATCGCCTTATTACTACCCATAATATATTTCTTTGGAAAGAAAGTTAAAAATTACCAATTGAGCTAAAAGAATGTTGGGGTCAGATATCAGGTGTATTTCTACTTAGTTTAGTATGTCCAGCAGTTTAGTATAATATTCAACAATCTAAAATTGAAGGAAAAAGGAAGATATTTAACAAATTACCTGGTTTGGTCCTACTGATTTCTAGAGTTTGATATTCACCCTTATAATTACCATGTCAGAGCCTTATTTTAAGAGCTGTGGGTGGTCACTGAGTATCTTTAGTTATAGAAATAACCTTGTTTTCTCATAGGAACTTGGAAGGAGACCAGATAGAAAAACCTAAGTTCAATTTTGGGCTACTGAATTCGAAATGTCTTTGAGACATCCAAGTAGTAAGTGTCAATTTAGTTAGTTGGCTGTGCTGCCAGAGGAGAAGTAAATTTGCAAATCTCTACAGGCAGAAAATAACTGAAGTTATAGGCAAGATGAAGGGGGTTTGTGAAAAAGTAGAGAATAAGAAGAGTGAGTAACTCCAACATATATGGTCATATAAAAGAGAATTTCAACTAAAAGGGAAAAAAATGCAATAAATATACCTTAATCTCTTTCACATTTCTAATTACTTCATGTGTAATACTAGCAGTGGAATTGTTAAGTTTATAACATATGTAATATATATACACACTGATATAGCTCACATGGCTTACCCATATCACTGCATCTCTTCCGCCTAGTTATTAAAAAGAATTGAGTTGTTTATAATAAAGGTGACATCTTTACTAATAAAATTGTACCTTTTAAAGAACTGTTCCTATGGCTACCATTAGAGCCTTTCAAAGTTCTTTGTCCCTGGACTTGCACTACCATTGTAGCCATGATGCTACATGAAACCATGTGACTAAAAAAGGTTATTTTTTACTAATTAAATCTATTTAGATGGTGAAAAAAAAATTAAGAGCATTTAAAATTTCCTGATTCATACCGACAGTTTTTTCAAAAACTTATACCAATTTTCCTCCCCATCACCAGCACTAAATATGATCTTTGTCAATTTGGTTGACAAAACATTATCCCATTATCTCAGGCAACTATATGAAATAATTTATATTATGGCAGCATAAACGGTGTTGCTACATAAATGAGACCAAAAGACTCCCAAATACAGATTTGTGTTTAAACTGAGACTGTGCAAAAAATATAGTAAATATCCAGTAAATCTGCTAAATTAAGTTGAAACCAAAGTATAGCTACTTGTTTTCAGAAAGCAAAAATTGTCTAAGAGCAAAGATTCCAACATCTGTTTCTTTGGCTGTGGCTGGGGAGGTCCCAAGACTGCTTAGCTAATTAGTTCTGGTATAGCCTCTCAGATATCTTTCAGCTGGCAGGAACTTCCAGGATGCAGCTCAGGGTGATGGGAACTCGATAATGGTGATTTTTTTTGTTTGTTTGCTTTTTAAGATGGGAATTTCAAATTTATTTTATTAACATAGCTTGAAAAGCAAGCATTGCCTAACATATTCTTTGGTCAACCAATTACTATAAATTCACAGGTAAATATATGCACTCTATTTTCTAGCTTGTTAACCCCAAGAATAAAGCACTACACTACTGAATGTATCATGATTATGCTCAAAGCCTTTTGGTTTCGTTGTCTTATCTTAATGTGATTAGACCCAGATTCATTCCAATTGATGTCTTTCTGATATTAATGCACATATTTTTCTTAAAATAATTGCAGTTAACATATCTGTATTTTTAACTGAGTCCATTGGAGATATTATAAACTGAAAGCATATTTTTAAATAGGGACTGTGTTTTAAAACTAGTTCCTGCTCTGTATATTACTTTCAATTCCTGTTATTTTCTGCTCCCTACTGCCAGAGGCATTTGAACCAGAACAACTCCACCTCTAATAAGGACTGAGTAAAATAAGGCTGAGACCCACTGGGCAGCATTCCCAGGAGGTTAGGTATTCTTAGCTACAGATGAAACAGGAGGTCAGCAGGACTAGTATCACAAGATACAAGTCACATAGACCCTGCTGGTAAAACTGGATGCAGTAAGAAGCCAATCAAAACCCACCAAAATCAAGATGGTAACCTCTAGTCATCCTCACTGCTTATTATATGCTAATTATATGGCATTAGCTAAATGACACTCCCACGAGTGCAATGACAGTTTACAAATGCCATGGCAACGTTCAAAAGTTATCCTATCAGGTCTAAAAAGGAGAGAGACACTAAGTTCTGGGACTTGCCCATCCCTTTACAAGAAAATTCATGAATAATACATCCCTTATTTAAATATAATCAAAAAATAACCATAAAAATAGCCAACCATCAGCCAACAGCGCTGCTATGGCTATGAAGTAGCCATTATTTTACTTCTTTACTCTCTCAATAAACTTGCTTTCATTTAATGGATTCGTCCCAAATTCTTTTTTTTTTGAGGAGGAGGAGGAGGAGTTTCGCTCTTGTTACCCAGGCTGGAGGGAGTGCAATGGCGCGATCTAGGCTCACCACAACCTCCGCCTCCTGGGTTCAGGCAATTCTCCTGCCTCAGCCTCCTTGAGTAGCTGGGATTACAGGCACATGCCACCATGCCCAGCTAATTTTTGTATTTTTAGTAGAGACGGGGTTTCACCATGTTGACCAGGATGGTCTCGATCTCTTGACCTCGTGATCCACCAGCCTCGGCCTCCCAAAGTGCTGGGATTACAGGCTTGAGCCACCGTGCCCGGCCCCAAATTCTTTCTTGAGTGAGATCCAGGAAGTGGAAAGGGGTCAGGATCAGGACCTCTTTCTGGTAACACTACCACTTCACTTTAAAGGCAACACATACACTTCTGTAGAAATTAAAGAACTCCCAATTTGTACTCGATCAAGCTTGTTGATATTGCCTGCTATGAGCCTGTCCCAGCATTTGTCTTGATAGGTTGCCTCAAGTTTGTATCTTCAAATTATGCAATTGTTTCTGTTTGCTTTCTTTGGAGAATGGGTAAGTACTTGGATCTGAATCCCATCATCACCCTTTACAACCTGCATGATCCCAAGATTATTCAACCTCTAAGGTGCCACAGATTCTGCATCCGTGCCCAGGTGATACTAATAGTATATCACATAGGCAATTAAGCAAGCACTGCAGGTGTTATGATAATCGTCTTGCCTGGTTGTTTCTGCCATTGCTGTTGTTACTGATTTTCATTTATTTGCTTGGGTTCACATATCTGTAAACACAGGGATTAAAACTCAGTCTCCCCCTCCGCACACATACAAATGGATAAGCCATTGAATCATCTCTCCTCCCGCTTCTTCTCACCCTCCCCTCTTTCCTCTCCTCATCTCTCTAGTGGAAGAATGGAGAATGAATTTGAGAGCAAGCCTGAGACTGGGAGACCAACTGGAAAACTAGGGAACCCAGCTCCAGGTATCTGTGAGGGGAGGGGTGACTGAGTACAGAAAAAGGAAATGATGCATTTATAGCATGAGAAGCATCAACAGTACATTTTACATCTTTAACGTACCTTTTAAAAAGCACACAGGACGTTCGGTATGGGGACTGGGGCTATAATTTCCAGATCCAAAGAACAGGGAGGGCTTTGTGGGAACTGGGATGGCCACCTGGGAGCTGGATCTACCCCGCGTTGGTTACCTTCGCCCAGGAGAGTGTGTGCTGGGTGACCAGGGCCACGAGCAGCGCCGCCGAGGCCGCGCCCTGCGCCTGGCTGCGCCCCGACCGCTTCCTTCACTGCCTTGAGCCAGGCGACCTGCTAGGCAAGGACATCTGACTTCCTGGGGTTGGGTCCCAAGATGGGAAGCGGGAAGCCGCCTAGCTTGGGGTGGAAAGGTCTGGGGTGAGGGGTGGGAGGGAGTCATTGTCATATCTCCCTCGTAGGCGTTTTCATCAGCATCACAAAGGGACCCAGTTCACCTGGGGAGGGGCGGGACCCAGGGAAGAGACAACCTCCTTCTAGCTGATGATCTCGACCCCGAAGGCAGGGCCTGCAGCTGCCACCCTGAATTCTTACAAGGGCAAACAAAACCTCTTCCTCTATGATCATCAGTATGAGTATTTCCGTTGATAAGCCTTACTGCTGCTCTTCCATCCTCTTAATGATAAAAGACAAACCATTGGTTTTCACTTGCTGTGTTTTTCCCTCGCATTCTCTTATGTTCTCCTTGCTGATGTTCCAGGCATGGGCCTTCAGGCTGAGGGGTCAATTGAAGTCTTCCTTCATTGCTCCTGGCCCCGGTGCTTCCAGACCCCTCCTTCAGTGCGGGAGCCCTGCCTTTATGTTGTGAACTTCTTCCAGTATCTCATCAGTTTCCAGCCAGAATCCTCACTGATCTTCCTATATTTGCCTGAAATTCTTTAGTTATGTAGTCTGAAATTCACCTACTAGCAATAAGCTTCCTTTTTCAAATGCAGGCCAGGAGCAGTGGCTCACGCCTGTAATCCCAGCACTTTGGGAAGCTGAGGAGGGTGGATCACTTGAGGCCATGAGTTTGAGACCAGCCTGACCAAGATGATGACACCCGATCTCTACTAAAAAATACAAAAATTAGCTGGGTGTGGTGGTGGGAGCCTGTAATCCCAGCTACTCCCGAGGCTGAGGCAGAAGAATTGCTTGAACCTGGGAGGTGGAGGTTGCAATGAGCTGAAATTGCGCCACTGCACTCCAGCCTGGGTGACAAAGGGTGACTCTGTCTCAAAAGAAAAAAAAAAGAATAAAATGAAGATGTTACTTCATGGGTAGGCAGTCTCTCCTACCCAAATTAGAATTGCTCCATCATCCTGTATTTTCCTAAAAATTTAACACAGTGGTTTCAGAGGGAAGCTAGCATAGTGGAATCAGGGAAATGCAGAGGACAAGGTGGGTGTTGGGCTGCAGGTCTCATCGGCATCATAGACACTAGGAACAGTGGAAAGGAGTACCAGGCTTCAAGAATTACTTTCCTGCCTTTTCAGGTCTGCTCTGGGTAGAGTGTATGTGGCTTGTAAAGCTGGAGAAAATATTCACTTTAGTAATGCAAGTGCTAAAATAATCAAAGATTTTAACAAAAAATAAAAATGTAAAAGGTAATTGTCTTTACCAAAATCTTCTGCAAAACACTGAAATCTACAGTAAAACCTGATAACCTCTTTTGACATCTGCCCTTGTCATTGTATCTCACGCTATAGTCGTCCCCTCAGATCCTTCCCTCCCCTACTTCACACTTTCCAAAACCTTCCCCTACCACCTGAATAGGATAGCCATTCTTTTTGTTTCTCAAGTATGTATTCTCTCATCTGCTGGAACTAAAGAAATGTTGGTTCTCATTATAATCCATCCTAAGCATGAAAAGTTTCTTGATAAACTTTTGTCCAAACTGTCAATAAATAAATGTGTCACTAGAGAATAAAAGGAGAGAGAAAAGAAAGCGACTTTATTTTAATAAGACAAGAAAATTGGTCATCCTGTCTTCCTAATTTGCTATTTCTTTATGACTAGTGAGTCGCTTTGCATTTTTTCCAAGACGCAAGACACATAGTCCAATCTCCTTCCCATCTGAGCAGTGTCTAGTTGTATTCTGAGAATTACACAGCGTTTGATTTTTACACTCCATGATAGTAATGACTTCATAAGCATCTTCAGTTCCTAAAAATAAATGTATAGATGAACAAAAACAAGGATACATTTACTTGCAAATATATTTACAAAGTTCTACCAGAGACTTCAAATATAAAGTTTTGAGGGAAAATATTGGTGAGAATGGCCCATGGTAGCAAAATAGTTTTTAATCAGATTTAAAAATATATTTCAGAAAGGACTGACAGGGCCTTCAGGCACACCTCACTTGGTGCAGAAAAACAGTTTACCTTCCTTTGGTCTGTTGACAATCCCAAGAGAGAACCTGATGCTGGGCTTTCTGGAAGATCAGTACTGAACATCATGCATGCTGGATGTTCTGCCATTGCAGGCAGGTGAGGGCGACTGGGGCATAACTCTTAGGTGCGATTTCTCAGGAGGCTCCCTATGCCACTCCATTCCTATCTGAAATCCACATCAAGGACTTCCACTACCCTCCACTTTCAATTACCTCACCCAGGGCCATTTTGGGAAACAACGTCATCACTCTTGCAAGTCAATATTTTTATTTTCTTCTACCTGAATCTTCTTACTAATTGTTTAGCTTTTAAAAGACTCATGCCCCGTATGTAATTTATAAGCTTCCTTATATGTTCAATAACAAACAAACAAACAAAAAATCAAAAGAAGAGGGAGAAGGAGGACAAAGGAAGAAAAGAGAATGAATGTGTTCTGTGTTGCCCTTGTCTTCCATTAATATAAACGCTTATTACCACCATGTCCAGAACAGGCCCAAGAGAAAGAGAAAGGAGACAGGGGAAATTGCCCTTGAGGTAGTAATTTATTCACATAACGTTGTTGCTATCCTTTTTTTGGAAGTATCCCACAACGTTTATCACCAGCCACAAGCTTCTTCCTCATCTCATATCTCTACTGTATTATTTCCAGTTAGATGTCTCCCTGTCACTTCAAGGTAACAATTTCTAAAATCATTTTAACTAGCTTTATCTCAATCAGCTCTCTTTCCCTCAATTCACATTTCTATTAACAGCACCACAACTTTCTAAATACCTCACAAACTCCTTCTGTGCCATAATCGACTCCTCCCTTTTCTCTCCTTAATACCATCAAGGTTTTCATCTTCCTAACATTATCTCTCTCCACCATTCCTTTCTTCCCATTCTTAACTTTATCAGGCCCTTATCATTTTACAGTTTTAAAGATAAACTTTAATAATTTCACAGTTTTTCTCCAGGCTCATCCTGCTTGACGATATTCTGAACTGAAAGAAGAAATTGCTGAAGAAGATAAACTTAAAAAAAAGTGAAAATAGTAATAATAATAATAATAATAATAATAGTTAACATTTCTTAAGCACTTACTAGTTGCCAAGTACTTCCTAAAATCCATTGACATAAATTAGCACATTTAAGGCTCACAACAAAACTTGTTATTTGTACTTGTTTAGATTAGGGAGAGAAAGATGAGAGTGGATATAACATTTTTGTGGTGTGCTAGGAGTTAGAGGACCTGATTCAAGCTCTCACAATCATTATTTATAAAATGAGAGAGCAGAGGAGATAATCTCTAAATTCTCTTTCTTG
Source organism: Saimiri boliviensis (assembly GCF_048565385.1). NCBI lineage: Eukaryota > Metazoa > Chordata > Mammalia > Primates > Cebidae > Saimiri > Saimiri boliviensis. The sequence continues at coordinate 44,115,287 of NC_133458.1, forward strand.
GAAATAACCTGATTCTATCCCAGCATTGAGATGAGAAATTTGGTATGAAATAGAAATGGAATCATGGAATTCTTCAAATTCTATTATTTTTAGACTAGAAAGAAAAACTAATTCATCCATTAAACAAATTCATCCAACAAATGTTCATTGAGCAGCTACTATGTAACACTGGCAATAGATGGTTGCTTATGCCATTTCATACTGGCTTCTCATTCACTCTAATGATTGCCTTACTATTACTAAAGGCTTACCTGAGGTAGACAGCAGGCCAAGAAATAAAAGAGCAAAGAAAAGGTAGTGAATCTTCATGGCAAGGTAGCTCTGAAACAACAAAGTGTCTTAAAAAGATAAACCAATACAAATGGAGACGATTTTAGAATCAGAACTCCTGTATTTAGAAACTTTCATGGGTAAGTAGGACTTTAAGTGTCTCAGTTTCTCTCATATTTGTGGGGAACCAACTCCCCACAAGCCCTGTACACCTCCTATTTGTTTAGATCCCATTATGACATGTGCAGCCCTTATTACATCTTCACAACACTTCTGTCTTATCTGTTTCCTTCCACAGTGTCTCAGTGACCCACCATCAGGGCTTAACCTCTGGGCCTATTATCCCTTGAAAGATGTCTAACTTGATGGTCCTGTTGTAGATGATACCTCTTCGCCTGACACCATTTTCACTCCCTCCACATAGGAAAAGTGCTTTCCCTTACTATCTGTACTTCTTTCCTCGACTGGTTGTCGTGTTCACCAAGATCAATGCTGCCCAGAATTCTTAATACACCATAAGATCAAGAGCAGACTTGAATCTTCACAGCCCCCAACTCAGCATCCTCTCCTCCCATCCTAAGTCTGGCAAACAGAAACTCATCCTGTGACTATGCTAATGTTTCACTTTTATTTACTGTCAACTGGTTCTGTTCCATGTAGCTGCTCTCCCACTAAATGTGATTTCCATGATGAAAGGGACTGTATCTTCTCTGATCTTGTGCCTAGCACAATGTCTTAACATGGTACATTTTCATCAGAGTTTCTGGAACTGTTGAACCGACTTTCTCCACACTTTTGGGGGTTCTTTTGTTGTCACTTTTTGACTCCTCTCACTCCACGGTGGCTGTTTGTATCAAAAGTAACCCATCTCCTTTATTCGCACGATTACCTAAAATCTTCTCCTTCTTTCTTTCCTGAAGATATTGAGCCATCACATGTATATTCTTTCATCTCACCTTCTATTTACATTAAATATCTGTCTTTACCTCCATTCATTGCTATCATTTCTTTCAGAAGAGATGCCACTTCTGCCTTTAAACTGTCATCTTCTTGGGCTCTCTGTCTGATCCTTTTCTACCATTTTCCTCCATTCCAAGCTTCAGAATCTCATTTTTCTCTCCAAGTTCATATGTTTAATCATTAATTCTCACTGTAGTTGGAGAAAAAGAAAAACAAAAGCAAATAGACAAAATGGAAAACGTCCCTTGACCCTGCTTCCCTCTGGGTCCCGTCCAATTTCTTGCCCATCTTACAATGACAAGCAATCAGAATGAATGATTTCTGTTGCATTTCATTGCCCACTACTATTCTCTCCCAACCTTCTGCCATCTAGATTCTGCTCCCTCATTCTATCAAACTTACCTTCAGGATTCACCAGTGAATAAACAAACCAAGGAGTTCGTAGTTTTTATACCCATTGGTCAAGATGTCGCTGTTACTTTTGATACTAGCAAGCCTGTGCCTTTGGAACTCCAGCTTCTACCCTGGTTTTCTCCTGCCCTTTGTCTCATTCTCCTTTCAAACTTCTTCTCTTCCTGGAGACGTTCCCCCAGGCTTCAGTCTCTAGAGCTATACTCTTCTGTTTTTACCTTTTCCTGGACATCTCCCATGCTGACTGTTAATGCTATCACCTTTGGTATAAACTCCAAAGTCTTGCCTGTATGTCTCCAGGCCTGATCACTTTCCCCAGGCTTCTGTCCCTTGGTTCCATCTGCTTATATCCCACAATCTTTTCCAGATCCACAGGATTGAATTTACACTCAATGGAACCTCAACAAGCAGACTCCAATACTTGTAGATTGATATCTATAATTGATATCTCTTAGATCACGATTGCTTCAAACATTCCTGCAGACAATGGAGAAGTTAGCTTAATGTTGGACATAGATGGTAAAGGCAACACTTAATACAACTTAGAGTCACTTATGCAGGAAATTAATGATGCAGACTTCAAAATTATGATTATATGTTTTATCATAGATTCTCCTGAAAAGAATTTAAGGCAGTTTATTGACTAGACACATGAAAGGTTAAAAAAATGAGACTATAAAATTGAGATGAAAAAATAAATAAAATCACAGGTAAGCTATAGATAAACCACAAATTTTGATTGCATTTATTGAAGTGAAAATAGGAATAGACACTTAATATTTATATATTAATATCAACATTAATATAATAGACACAGAAGTCACAGAGATATAGCATAAAAATATTTCCATTACTAAGAACAAATACAACTCTTTTTTTTCTGGCATAGAGATTTGAGAGAAATTTCTGTCATGAATTCTCTTTAAAAAGTCAATGTGTTATGTGGGACAATATATTTGCTTATGTTTTATACAGCAATTTATTATTGCATTCATCAATGTAAACAGATGGCATAATGTCAAAAAAACATTTTGATAAAAGGCTATATGATGTTAAATAATATGGTCCATGTTTGCAACTCACTGAGTATTTGGCTCAATCAAGATTGAAATATGAAAAATATTTAGCCTTTCCTAAGGAGCAGGTAAGAAATCTAAGGGATGAAAAGGCTGGCCAAAGCTGGGGAGTCAAACCTAATTTAAGAAGCCAGAAAGCAAGGAATCAGAAATGAGAAGACTCAGTAAGACTAAAGACTGAAGCATGGATATCAGTTAGCCCTCAGGATATCAGTTCAGACAGCCTATTATCACAACAGAAATAAAATTCTACAGGCAAAGGAGTCACAAAGTCCTCCTACCTCTCCATCCCCACTTTCTCCAAGTAAACTATTCAGTAGCCACAGGACACCAATAACTAACTGTCCTTACTAATTAGAGAAGCTTCCTATCCTGTTCAAAATGCCCTTGTACTTCCTGCTAAGGAAGGAGCCAATGCCAGGGCACAACCATTCTGAGGCCTTTGAAGCAGGTAGTGAACTGTGGTGAGAAGTCTATTGGAAGTTCAATCAGAAGGACTAATGGTGATTTGCCAGGTACGGCTCACACCTGTAATCCCAACACTGCGGGAAGCAAAGGTGGGTGCAGCTCTTGAGCCCGGGAAGTTGAAACCAGCCTGGGAATACAGTGAAACCCTGTTTCTACAAAATAAAAGTTAAGAATTAGCCAGGGATGGTGGTACATGCCTGTGGACCCAGCTACTTAGGAGGCTGAAGAGGGAGGATCTCTTGAGCCCAGGAGGCAGAGATTACAGTAAGCCAAGAATGCACCACTGTACTCCAGTCTGCATGATGAAGCTGACCCTGTATCAACTCCCTCCCCAAAAGTAAGAATTAATGGTGATTATACCATTAGTGGGGAGTGGGGCATGAGGGCAGATACATGGGTAAGTACTGCCATTAAGATAGGGTTAGCAAGTAGATTTAAGTTGTGTCTACTTTTTCAGAAAAAATACTCCATAAAGCCTGAAAGCAAAATATACAGGGCAGCATAGTAGCTCCGTGATCACCAGGCTCCTTTGTCTTGTTGCTCCATTGCACACAATACGTAAATACCACCTCTTGGTCCTTGATGGCTACTCAAGCTCCAACTATCTGCTTCTATCCAGTCATCAGGAAGGAAGATGTGTGAGGAAGGACACACTCTTTTTTAAGGAAGCCTCCTGAGTTGCACAGGACACTTTAACTTATATAATTTTGATGTGGAGACATCATAGAATGCTTTTATGAAAGATTCAATGCCATGATGCAAACAAACCATCTAGCTTAGGACAGCCTTATAGAATGGGTCTTCTGCGAAACACCATGTACAGCGCCAATTTCAAGACTTTATTGTAATCTCAAATGCCTTAAATCAGAAGAGACGTCCCCCATTTCCAAATTAACATTTCTGTCCTAAATAAAACTTCATCACAAATTTTTATACTAAAAAGGAAATAAAAGTATTCTGCATTAAAATTTAGAACTGGGAACATCAAGCTATTAGATATTTTAGTTCTGTACTGTATTTAATTAAGATGGAGTACAACAGATGGGGGGGGGAAGAAATCTAAGAAAAGAGGTAGATGAACATTCAGTATTCATCATATTCTAAAGAACAGAGTTAAGCAGATTCAGCAGTATTACTTTAAGTTATCCCCACACTCTGAAAATTCAACTATTTTTGAAATGATTTTTAGTGTCCTAATTTTAAGCTAAAAAAGAAACAGCCTTTACAAAATTTATGGCCCCTAAATAAGAAGCAAATTTTAATAATACTAATCACATTATTTAAGTGGTTTTCACTTGGCTACCATAAGAAAATTCTGAATAGACTTAATAAAGAATTTCAGACAAAGAAATGGCAAAGATGGCAGTTGATTTCCAAACATGATGGCAACTGAAATTCTGCCTGCACTCTGTAGCAGTGTCTGAACCCTCATATCACCTTCTTCTGCTTTTTTCAGTATTATCCCAAATAAAGCATTTTCCCCCAGTCTCATCAACATGATGATAAATCTTAAACACATAGTGCATTAAGCAAAAACAACATCAATTTGCTAAAGGATATCCAATTACACAAAGTTTTAAAACCTTACATAAAGTCTATATTGCTTGTGGGCATACATTAGTAAACTAAATTTTAAAAAGCATGATGAATACCTAATTTAGAACAGTAGTCATCTCTAGTGAAGGATACATCAGAGACTTAATACCTGAAATATCTTATTTCTTAAATAAATGAAGCAAATTTGGCAAATTATTAGGACTAGTCCAAGTTGTGTGTGGAATACAGATATATCCTTTTGTATACTTCTGTTTGTGTGATATAATTTATCATTTTAAGTAAAGAAATTAAAATAATAAATTATCCTAATAAAGAGGCTAGAGAAACAATAAAAAAATAATTTCAGAGAAAGAAGAAAAAGAAATGTATAAAGATTTAAAAGAATGAAACAGAAAACATAAAGGAGTAAAATCAATCAATCAAATCAAAAGTCTCATAAAATAGAGAATAATTTTGAACCTGTAACAAAAGAGAAAAAATGAACAACTTCCATAATGAGAATAAACTTTCTTCATAATGAGAAAAGAGGTATGTCTACAGGTGCACAGGGGATTGCCCCTTAAGCTGTAAGAGAATGTCAAACTTTCCAATACCAGTTAATTTAAAAATATAGTTGAAATATTTTTTAAAATATATATTATCAGGCCGGGCACGGTGGCTCAAGCCTGCAATCCCAGCACTTTGGGAGGCCGAGGCGGGTGGATCACGAGGTCAAGAGATCAAGACCATCCTGGTCAACATGGTGAAACCCCGTCTCTACTAAAAATACAAAAAATTAGCTGGGCATGGTGGCGCGTGTCTGTAATCCCAGCTATTCAGGAGGCTGAGGCAGGAGAATTGCCTGAACCCAGGAGGCAGAGGTTGCGGTGAGCCGAGATCGCGCCATTGCACTCCAGCCTGGGTAACAAGAGTGAAAACTCTGTCTCAAAAAAAAAAAAAAAAAAAAAAAAACATATATATATATATATATATATATATAAAACATATATATATAACATATATATTACATATATATTACATATATATAACATATATATTACATATATTACATATATATGTAATATATATTACATATATATATAACATATATATATATATATATATATAATATATATGTAATCAAACTAGACCAGAAAGAGGGGGAAAGCATGATTATAGCAATAATTCTAAAAATAATTGTAAGAATTGTCAAAGCTTTATCCTAAAAATAGCCTCCAGTCACAGATGGTTTTATAAGTAAGTTGTACTAAGCCTATAAAAAGCAGATAGTTACTATGTTATATAAACTCTTTCAGAACATAGAAACCATGCAAATCTTCCCATATCATTCTATAAGAAGAGCATAAGTTTATATCAAAAGTAAATAAAGATTGCTCAGAAATAGAACACTATGGATGACCTTATTCATAACATTGATGTAAAAAATCCTAAATAAAATATTAGTGCACTGAATCCAGCAGTTTACTTCTAAAATAATATATTAGAATTATTGGGAACATTAGTCATTCTTCCAGGCTACTTAGTATCTGATATATCCTTGGTTTAGAGAATTCCCAAACACTCATCAAAGAAGCTGCCCATGCCCTCTTTCCAAGGTTTCCTTGAAGCTATAATAAGAGATACATGGCCTCAGCTTTGCCCATAAGACACCACCACCCTAGACATCAAGTTGGAAGCAACTGGCACAAGAAGCAGAGAGTGCCCAGGATATGTTTACTTGGTGGTAAAGGCTACATCCAAGTGCAAAGGTGGTAAGGCCAACAAGAGTATCCACAGTCCAACTTAGGTAAGAAAGGTTGTGGTGTATGTGTGCAGCAGTTTCTGCAGCGAGTCTTCACTAGATCAGTTCTATAAAATTATGGGAGGCTTTGTTCTGGACTGTGTAGCCTATAAGCCCAACTTTTTGATCTCCCAGAGATTCTAAGAGTACGCCGATAGCTTTTCATAGGCTTTTCTGCCCAACTTAGCATGAGTTGATTTGTTCCTTTCCACTAAAAACACTGACTCATAGACTAACAAAGTAGCATTTACCCCAGTAATACAAGGGTAATTTAATTTTCATAAATCAATTGATATAATTTACTACATGAATAGATTTTAAAAGAAGAATCATAGATTATGCAGCCCAAGACTACTCAAGGAAGTTTAGTAACTCTTATTGACTAAAAACAACACAACACAAAATCTTATCAAGCTAGGAATAGTAGGACATGTTCTTAATTCATAAAGGATGTCTACTAGAAACAGAAAACAAACATCATACTCACTGTGAAAACATTCCATTAATACCAAGAGAGAACAAAGATTTCCACTTATGCCAGGACTGTTCAGTTCACATACCTGACCTCACGTCCAAAGCAATTTCATAATTAACTATGTGAGATAAATTATTTTAAAATAATAAAGTTGTCATTATTTGCAGAGAAATATAATTGCTTACACAGAAAAATCAAGAGAAACCAACTGAAAACTATTAGAATTTTTAGGGGATTTAGTAACATAGGTAGATATAAGATCAGCATAAAAACATTTATAGCATTGTGATATGCAAGTAATAGTCCATTTTAAATAAAGTAAAACCTACCATTTATAATAGCAAAAGGAATATAAAATATGATGGAACACATTTATCAAAAATATTCAAAATGGGCCAGGCACTTTGCCTTTAATTCTAGCACTTTGGGACGCCATGGCAGGTGGATCATTTGAGGCTACAAGTTTGAGACCAGCCTGGCCAACATGATGAAAACCTCATCTCTACTAAATGACTTGAGGCCGGCAGTTCAAGAACAGCCTGGCCAACATGACGAAAATCCCATCTCTATTAAATCACCTGAGGCCAGGAGTTCAAGACTAGCCTAGCCAACACGGCAAAACCCTGTCTCTACTAAAAATACAAAAATTAGCCAGCTGTGATGGTGATATATATCTACAGTCCCAGCTACTCAGGAGGCTGAGACACAAGAATCCCTTTAACCTGCAAGGCAGAGGCTACAGTGAGTCAGATGGCACCACTGCACTCTAGCCTGGGCAGCGCCGCAAGATCCTGTCTCAAAAGAAAAAAGGTCCAAAATGCATTTGAGGAAGATAATAAAATGCAACTCACAGATTTGCATTTTATTATCTTCCTCAAATGCATTCAAATAAGATTTGAATAGAGAAACCCACCAGTTCTTAGAGGTCTTCTCCAAATTAATCTATTTAATGTAATCTCATTCAAAATCCCTATAAGAATTTTGTTGTATATGTAACTTAATAAGCTGATTCTAAAGTTAATCTGGAAGAAAAAATAATAATATCCAAAAATATTTTAAAAAGAAAAAATATAGGCTGGGCGCGGTGGCTCAAGCCTGTAATCCCAGCACTTTGGGAGGCCAAGGCGGGTGGATCATGAGGTCAAGAGATCGAGACCATCCTGGACAACATGGTGAAACCCCGTCTGTACTAAAGAAATAAAAAAAATTAGCTGGGCATGGTGGCGTGTGCCTGTAATCCCAGCTACTCAGGAGGCTGATGCAGGAGAATTGCCTGAACCCAGGAGGCGGAGGTTGCAGTGAGCTGAGATCGCGCCATTGCACTCCAGCCTGGGTAACAAGAGCAAAACTCTATCTCAAAAAAAAAAAAAGAAAAAATATAAGAATTACACTAACATTTATTCAAAAATACTATAAGCTTCAATAATAAAAAGAGTGTTTAACATAATTGGAACTGATACATACAAAAGCAGATTAGTGAAATAGGCTAGAGGGCCCCAAAATGGTTCTGCATATAGACGGGAATGTAATACTTAAAGCTGATGTTTAACATTTAGGTGGAAATGAGTCACTTTCCTAAAAATAGTGTAACAACCAGCTATATCTTAAAGTGGGGAAGACTTAAACTCTTCTCCCCACCAAATGTAAAATCAAATATCTATGCATAAAGGAATTTGAAAACAAGGAGAATCTATAAACAGAAAGGCTGATAAACTATACGGTACCAAAACTTACAGCTTCTATATGGTTAAAAAAAAAAAAAAAAACCCACAAAGAAAGGAGACAAGAAGGATGGACCAGCAGAAAATGTTCATAATATATAGCAGACAAATGTCTGTGTCCATAAGACATAACATGTACTCATACAAAGAAACTCACCTTTTCACTTGTTCCTTCATATTACTCCTTATCGTCTGAAATTTTAGCAGGAAATTTCTCATATATGGACATACTGCAGGTTCAGTTCCAGGTCAGCACAATACCATAATATGGCAAATACCATAATATGGCAAATCACACCAATTTTTCAGTTTCCCAGTTCGTGTAAAAGTTGTCTTTATACCATACTGTAGTCTATTAAGTGTGTAACAGCATGATGGCTTTAAAAGTACAAACCTTAATTTAAAAATACGTTATTGCTAAAAAGCATTCATGATCATCTGAGTCTTCAAAAAATTGTAATCTTTTTGCCAGGGGTTAGTCTTGCCTTGATCTTGATGGAGGCTGCTGACTAATCAGGGTGATGGTTGCTGAAGCTTGGAGTGGCTGTGACAATTACTTAAAATAAGACAACAATGAAGTTTGTCAAGTCAATTGACTTTTCTTTTCATGAAAGACTCCTCTGCAGCATGCAATGCTGTTTGATAGCATTTTATTCACAGTAGAACTGCTATCAAAATTGGAGTCAATCCTCTCAAAGCCTGCCACTGCTTTATCAACTACATTTATGTAATATTCTAAATCCTTTTTTGTCATTTTAACAATGTTTATAGCATCTTCACAAGGAGTAACTTCCATCTTATAAAACCTCTTTCTTTACACATCCATAAGAAGAAATTCCTCTTTCATTAAAGTTTTATCATGAGATTATAGCCATTCAGTCACATCTTCAGGCTTCACTTCTAATTCTAGTTGTCTTGCTATTTCCACAACATCTACAGCAACTTCCTCCATTGAAGTCTTGAACCCCTCAAAGTCATCTATTAGGCTTGGAATCAACTTCCTCCAAACTCCTGTTCATGTTGAGATTTCACACACACACACACACAAACACACACACACACAGAGAGAGAGAGAGAAAGAGAGAGATGAAATATATATATTTGATATGTATTATATATTATATATAGTTCATAGGTATACATAGAGAGAGAGATCTACAGAGAGATATAGATATAGAGAGATGGAGATAATTAGTCAATCCAATTCCCAGGCACATGTTTATATTTTTACCTCCTCCCATGAATCATGAATGCTCTTAATAGAATCTAGAATAGTGATTTATTTTCAGAAGGTTTTCAATTGACTTTACCCAGATCCATCAGAGAAATCACTCTCTAAGGCAGCTGTAGCCTTACAAAGTATATTTCTTAGATAATAAGACTTGAAAGCCTATATTACTCCTTGATCCTTGGGCTGTAGAATGAGTGTTGTATCAGCAGACATGAAAATCACATTCATCTCCTTGTATGTCTCCATCAGAGCTTATGGGTGACTAGGTGCACTGTCAGTGAGTAGTCATATTTTGAAAAGAATGTTTTCTGAGCAGTAGTAGGTCTCAGCAATGGGCTTAACATATTTATAAACCATGCTGTAAACAGATGTGCTATCATCCATCCAGGCTTCATTGTTCCATGTATAGAGCACAGGCAGAGTAGATTTAGCATAGATTCTCAAAATGATAAATGAATATTGGCTTCAACTTAAAGTCAGCAGCTGCAATAGCACCTAATAAGAGAGCCTGCTAGTCTTTTGAAGCTTTGAAACCAGGCCTTGACTTCTTTCTAGCCAAGAAAGTCCTAGAATGCATTTTCTTCTTCCAATAGAAGACTGATTTGTCTACATGAAAAATCAGTTTTCGAGTGTAGCCACCTTCAAGAATGATCTTAGCTAGATCTTCTGGGTAACTTGCTGCAGCTTCAACATCAGCACTTGCTGTTTCACCTTACATGTTATGTTATGGAAATGGTTTCTTCTTTCCTTATGCCTCATAACCAACTTCTGCTAGCTTCAAACATTTCTGTAACTTCCTCACCTTTCTTGGGCTTCATTGAATTAAAGAGACTTAGGGTCTTGCTTTGGATTAGGCTTTGACTTAGAGAATTCTGGGGTTGCTTTGATCTTTTATCCAGACCACTTGAACTTTCTTTTTTTTCTATTTTTTATTGTACTTTAGGTTCTGGGGTACATGTGCAGATCATGCAGGGTTGTTGCATAGCTACTTACATGGCAAGGTGGTTTGCTGCCTCCATTCCCCCTTCATCTATATCTGGCATTTCTCCCATTATCCCTCCCCATCCCCCACTGTCCCTCCCCTAGCCCCCAACCAACTGACCCCAGTGTGTGATGCTCTGCTCCCTGTGACCACATTTTCTCATTGTTCAACACCCGCCTATGAGTGAGAACATGCAGCGCAATAAGACTGTTTCACTGTCTTATCATTTGTGAGTTTACTGGAGTAGCAGTTTTAATTTTTTTAAGAACTTTTCCTTTGCTCTCACACCATGGCTGTTTAGCACAAGAGGCGTAGCTTTTGGCTTATCTCGGCTTTTGACATGCCTTACCTCACTAAGCTGATTTTTAGCTTTTGATTTAAAATGAGTGATATGCAACTTTTCCTTTTACTTGAGTACTTAGAGGTCATTGTAGGATTAGTAATTAGTCTAACTTCAATACTGTTGTATCTCAGGGAACAGGGAGGCCCAAGGAGAGGGCAAGAGATTTGGGAATAGCTGGTGGGTACAGCGGTCAGAAGACACACAACAGTTACTAAATATGTTCACCATCTTTTATGGACACTGTTCATGGCACCCCTAAACCATGACAATGGTAACATCAAAGATCACTGATCACAGATTATCATAACAGATATAATAATAATATTTGAAATATTGTGAGTAATACAAAAATGTGACACAGAGACTTTAAGTGAGCACATGCTGTTGTAAAAAATGGCATAAATAGACGTACTTTATACTGAGGTTGCCACAGACTTTCAGTTTGTTTTTAGAAAAGCATTATCCACGAAGCACAATAAAGAAATTAAAAAGATGTATCTTTATTATTTGTATAATTTAAAAGATAAAAAGAATTTTTAATGTAGGAAGTAACAACACTTTTCATCAAGATTTTTCCATATCAACTTTTTTCTTTCTTTCTTTCTTTTTAATAGAGACAGGGTTTCACCGAGTTGCCCAGGCTGGTCTTGAACCCCTGAGCTCAGGCAATCCACCTGCCTCGGCCTCCCAAAGTGCTGGGATTACAGGCGTGAGCCACTGCGCCTGGCCCATATCAACTTTTTAATTTAAATATCTCACAAGACTTCAAGGTCTATAAAAATATTGCTCCAGATATTGTTTTTTAAGTTTAAAATAATCTTAAAATGAAGTATTTGTGCACTGTATCTGTTTCTTAGAATGAGGAATTCAAGCATTATATGTTTGCTCCCTGTTACAGTATTAATAAAAGAAAAGAACGTTGCTATTACTTCCAGTTGAATTGAACTTGCAACTTGGGCTGCTTTAAATGTTTTTAAACTATAATTCATAAATGTTAATAAATGGTTTGTAAACAGTGGTTCTATAAAAAGGTATATCACCAAAATAATTTGGGAAATAAATTAGTGATTGTGTCTCATCAACAGACTGCTTATGTGCCATAATGATTATTTTTACAAGGGGCATAATCTATTTCTTCCCTGTTTGAGTTGACATGGTGGGGATGATAGTTATAACTTGCAGTCAGAAGATCTCGATGTGCACTCATGCTCTACTTAATCAGTCTTTGTGCTATAGTTTCCTCTACATAGCTGGTTGTTCTGAGAACTGAAATAACTTTGTCAAATGTAAAGCACACATAGAGGCAACCTAACAATACGAACTGGGATATGAGTACATTTTAACAGCTCAGCATTGATCACCTCTGGCATATTTTCCCTGATTTTCATGGGGATTAACACAGGACAGGAATCATGTTTTATTCTAAGCAAACTTCTTGGTGACTTTGAAAAGTATTTACTCTCTCTGGGACCTTTGTCTTCTAAGTAGAAAACTAAGGCTTTTTTACATTTGTCTCTTAAGACACATTCATAAATGTGTCTTCATTGAATGTAGCAATCAGTTCATAGGACAACCTTCCCCCAATCTGTTGCCAGGATATACAACTCAGATAAAAATTCTGCATCAAAACTGCAACTCTTTCAATCTGAGTTACTTCTTCCATCCAAGTCATGAGCCTCTCAGAGTCATCAAGTTAAAGGCATATTTTAACTATACACCAAACAAGTAAAGATTGGCTTTAATTGCTTGTGACTTATTTTCCCAATGGTCATGAAGGCCAACTCCTCAGGCATAATTCAGAATATATCACTACCTTTCTGGGAGAATTTTCCTTAATGAGTCATTTCTAAGCATTGTTTCTTCCCAATACATTAGAGGAAATCTGCGTCTTATATATTTTAAGAAAAGACTTTTGAAATGGTCCAGCAAAGGCGGAGAGCCTTACAATGTCTAAGAAGAAACTGGAAGTCTTGAAAAACATCTAATGGTTGAAATCACACTGGGAGGTTCCCAATATTAGAATGTACAGTAGACGATGAAGGGCACACTTGCTTTTTATGTTGCCCACTGTCTCAGTCCATTATGGCTGTTATAACAAAACACCATAAACTAAGTGGGTAATAAACAACAGAAATTTGTTTCACTATACTGGAGGTTGGGAAGTCCAAGATCAAAGCACTGATAGATGTGGTGCCTGGTGACGGCAGATTTCCTGTTTCATAGATTGTGCCTTCTCACTGTGTCCTCACAAGGTGGAAGGGCTGAGGGAGCTCTCCAGGGTCTCTTTCATAAGACTATTAATCCCATCATGAAGGTTGTACTCTCAGGACCTGACCACCTCTCAAAGTTCCAACCTCCAAATAGCGTCACATCGGTGATAAGGTTTTTAACATCTGAATTTTAGGGAGATATAAACATTCAGACCATGGCCCCATGTAGAGCCATTTTCCCATCAAGGATCCCTGTAAACTAATAAACTCTTCTGGACACCCCAGAGAGCAGCTCAACTCAGCTAGTCATTGCTTCCCTACAAATCCCAGTAACATCAGTCTTCTCTCCCAGAACTTAACATGTTGCTTCTATGTCACATTCACCTCTTCGCTCCAAGTACTTGGACTCACATCTGAATTGCTCATGAACAAAACCAAACCTTTAAAGTCTGAATACTTTTAAACAATGCATTAAGCTGAAAAACAAAGCAGGGTGATATTAGGTTCCATTCCCATCTTACTGTCCACAGAGCTCCTCTTGATCATAGCTCAAATAATGAGAGGAAAGGTAGGAAAAAATGGCCCCATATATACCAACTGGATGGATGAAGAGTGCTTAGTGGGCATTTGAGTATAGGGTCTCAATATATAATTTATAGGGCCTCTGGGGGTAGGAGTAAAGAGAGTTAGGGGAAGATTAGAGAAGGCATTCTGGAGATAGTTTCACAAAGTTGTGTTTGAAAGTAGACAGTTTTCTAGATGTATAAGAGGAAGAATGGCATTCCAGGCAAATGAAACAGCACAAGGACAGAGGCTTTTCTTCCTCTTGTGACACAGAGTTCTGGTAACAATAGCAGTGTTGAGGGTATAATCACAATGTAAGGTCAGTGGAGTTGGCAGTAGATAAGATAGGTGGGATGGCAAGGGCCATATCATAAAAGGCCCCATAGACTAAACAAAGCAGCTTGGATGTGGCTTCATAAGCTCTGCCTCTGACATGTGTGGCACCACGGTGACATTCTTGCTTCATAAATGGAGCTGGAGAGGAGGGGAAAGGCCAGAGTCAAATGTTGACTTTGGAAACAGAGCCTTCAAACTTTTCCTTCTATAATCAGCTACATTATTAGATATGTGATGAAACAATATCAATTCCTGGTAAACTGTACTGCTGTATTTAGCAAATGTCTAGATAAAATATGTATCTTTATAAACTGGCACTGGGAATGTGAACTGTTGCATCTGTGGGAGTCATTGAAGGTATTAAGGACAACCACTATTAAACAATCTTACTTCAAATCCAGGCTCTATTCTTGTTCCTTTACAAGCTATGTTATTATGATCAAGTTATTCCATTTTCTAACCTCTAAAACAGAGGTAATAATACTATCTAACTCACAAGTTTATTGACAGGATTAAATGCTCTTGTAAGACAAGCCTGGTGTTGATGAACTCTCTCAGCAATTGCTTGTCCATAAAGGATTTTATTTCTCCTTCACTTATGAAGCTTAATTTAGCTGGATATGAAATTCTGGGTTGAAATTTCTTTTCTTTAAGGATGCTGAACATTGGCCCCCACTCTCTTCTGGCTTGTAGGGTTTCTACCAAGAGATCCACTGTCAGTTTGATGTGCTTCCCTTTGTGGGTAACCCAATCTTTCTCTTTGGCTGCCCTTAGCATTTTTTTCTTCATTTCAACCCTGGTGGATCTGACGATTATGTGCCTTGGGGTTGTTCTTCTTGAGGAGTGTCTTTGTAGTGTTCTCTGTATTTTCTGGACTTGAATATTGGCCTGGCTTGCTAGGTTGGGGAAGTTCTCCTGGATAATATCCTGAAGAGTGTTTTTCAGCTTGGATTCATTCTCCCCATCATATTCAGGTACACTGATCAAACATGGATTAGGTCTTTTCACATAATCCCATATTTTTTGGAGGCTTTGTTAATTTCTCTTCACTCTTTTTTCTCTAATCTTACCTTCTTGTTTTATTTCATTGAGTTGATCTTCAATCTCTGATATCCTTTCTTCTGCTTTATCAATCTGGCTATTGAAAGTTGTGTATGCTTTGCGAAGGTCTCGGGCTCTGTTTTCAGCTCCATCAAGTCGTTTATGTTCTTGTCTAAGCTGGTTATTCTAGTTAGCCTTTCTCTAACCTTTTTTCAAGGTTTTTAGTTTCTTGGCATTGGGTTAGAACATATTTGTTTAGCTCAGAGAAGTTTGTTATTACCCACCTTCTGAAGCCTGCTCCTGTCAACTCATCAAACTTATTCTCCAACCAGTTTTGTTCCCTTGCTGGTGAGGAGTTGTGATCCCTTGAAGGGGGCAGGTGTTCTAGGTTTTGGTGATTTCATCCTTTTTGCACTGGTTTCTTCCTATCTTTGTAGATTTGTCTACCTTTGGTCTTTGAAGTTGGTGACTTTCAGATGGGTTCTCTGAGCGGATGTCCTTTCTGTTGATGTCGAAGCTATTTCTTTCTGTTTTTTTAGTTTTCCTTCTAACAGTCAGGCCCCTCTGCTGCAGACTGCTGGAGGTCCATTCCAGACCCTGCTTGCCTGGGAATCACCTGTAGGGGCTGCAGAACAGCAAGGATTGCTTCCTGTTCTTTCCTATGGTAGCTTTGTCCCAGAAGGGTACCTGTCAGATGTCAGCCAGAGCTCTCCTTTATGAGGTGTCTTTTTGGATATACGGGAGTCAGGAAGCAACTTGAGGAGGCAGTCTGTTCCTTATCAGAGCTCAAGTTCTGTGCTGGGAGCTCTGCTGCTCCCTTTAGGGCTGCTGGACAGGGACATTTAAGTCTGCTGCAACAGAACTCACAACCACCCCTTTTTCCAGGTTCTCTGTCCCTGGAAGGCGGGGTTTTATTTACATGTCCCTGGCATGCTAATGCCTTTTTTCAGCGATGCCTTGCCCAGCAAGGAGGGAGTCTAATCACAGTCTGCCTGTCAGGCACTGCTGAGCTGCCGCAGGCTCCGTGTTAACTTTGTCCTGCTTTTGTTTACATTGGTAATGTCAGAACTGCCTTGGCAATGGTGGGTGCCCTTCCCTGACCAAGCTTGACCATCCCCAGTCAAGCTCAAGCTGCTGTGCTGGCTGCAAAACTCTCAAGCCAGAAGGTTTCACTTTGCTGGTCTTTGTGGGGATGGGAGCTGCTGAGCCAGATCACTTGGCTCCCTACCTTCAGCTCCTCTTATTTCAGGGGATCAGGAGGCTCTGTCTCACAGGTGTTCCAGGCAGCAGCCAAAATAACCACTCAGATTTGTGCCACAAACCCACAGTGCCACCTAAAATGGCAGCTCACATCTGTGCTGGAAACCCATGGCTCTTATTGGCCTGGCTGAAATCTGGTCTGTGGGCTGTAAAGACCATAAAGACCATAGGAGAAGTGCAGGATCTGAACTGGAGTGCCAGGTGGCTGGAAAAGTCCCCAGTGTCCTCCATTGGGTGTGAGGGGCGTCCTCTGGCTAGTTGCACTTCCCAGGTGAGGCAGCACCCCACACTGCCTCGGTTTGCCCTCCTTGGGCTACACCCACTCTCCAACCAATTCTATTGATATAAACCTGGTACCTCAGTTGGAAA
The DNA here is from genome assembly GCF_048565385.1 of Saimiri boliviensis. Taxonomy (NCBI): domain Eukaryota; kingdom Metazoa; phylum Chordata; class Mammalia; order Primates; family Cebidae; genus Saimiri; species Saimiri boliviensis. Next base: position 44,132,341 of record NC_133458.1, read on the forward strand.
TGTGATCACTTGTCTTCTGGCTCTTGCTGGGAATTGTGCTGCAGAGCTGTTCCTATTCAGCCATCTTGGCTGATTCCCCTATATTTTCTTAAGTATACTTTTAAAAGGTACTTCTGTAATAAACTACAATGTTGTGTCTCAAATGTGTTTCAAAATCAATCTATGGTAAAAGGCTACAAAAATTTAGGAATGATACATAGACAAAGAAAATGTTAAATAAACAGATTTTACCATTATATGCAAGCTTGAAGTAAATATATAATGGAAAGGAACAAATGAGAACTAGGATGGAAAAGACTGTGAAAAAGAAGAAAGTATTCACGTCTTCTGTTTGGGAAAAAACATAGACATGGGAATTCAATTTGCGAATAATGACCAAGCAGTTATGGAAAACATTTAGCTAACAAGAGAACTTCCACTGAACGGGAAGGCTGGGAATGTTGCAGGAGGAAGCTGGGGAAAGCAGCTGGAGTATGAGGAAACTGTCATCAAGACAAGGAAAGCCTGTACCAAGGAATTTACATTCACTGTTATCAGGTGTAGGTAAAATCCTAAGGTCAGAGAGAACCAACGCTTAGAATAAAAATGATGAGCTATATTAAAAGGTACAGGGCAGTTTACCTAAATGTCCTCAGATGTTTAACTTTTTTAAAACTTCTACCTCTGGTGGAAATTGCTGAGAGACAGCAAAGAGCACCTGAAGAAATGAATCAAAGATGGGTCAGATGTGGATTACAGACTTCATTGTGTCTGTTATTAGCTCAGTGTCCTCTGGTAAGCCATAAAAGCTCTCAAGTTTCCAAATATTGCCACTGATCATTTGTTTCTCTTTGTATGGTTCAGGGTGCACAAATCTAAAATCTAAAATTATATTACTCTGAATGTATGAATTTATTTTAATGGAGATAGTTATAAATCTAAATATAGATATGTGATTCTGTGAATACATATACACTGGAGTATTCAGAATATTTTACAACCAGTTTAGTATCAACTAATTAGGACAGAGACTGCCTACAAAGAGCCAGTATGGCCATACCAGTACATGCCTTCTGAATAACAGCTCTAAAGGGAAAAACAAGTGGTAGACAGACAGACAGACAGATTTGCACGTAAATGTGGCTGCTCATTACCTCCTGAAGATAAAAACTACATTCACACCATAAAAATGCAATCCATGTGTTACTTACTGCTCACCTGGTTGTAATTCTCCTTAGTTGTAGACCTAGTGAATAGGAGGGAAGGGAATAGGAGGGAAGCGAATAGCTTCTGGGAAAGAAAGGAGGGAGGAAGGAGGGAGCAACTGCATTTACGAATCATAATTCCTACATGTAGCATAGGTCCCAATTAGCCTATAGACAGAACTTGGAATTGCTTGATAAGTGTGTACTTATTCTCATCGTCTGACTTAAATGGAAACTAAAGACCTTCTTGGGGAAAATAATTTTAAATGACAAGTTATGTTTCCATGTATACAGTTCAAAGACTCAGCTGATGGACTAGGGCAAGAAGCAGAAGAACTAAGAGAATCTAGGTGTGCCCTTAAGAAAGAATTCTCCCTTGGCCGGGCATGGCAGCTGCTCACACCTGTAATCCTAGCACTTTGGAAGCTGGCAGCAGGCATCACTTGAGATCAGGAGTTTGAAGCCAGCTGAGGCAAGATGGTGAAACCCTGTCTCTACTAAAAATACAGGAAAATTAGCCAGGCATGGTGGTGGGCACCTGTAATCTCTGCTACTTGGGAGGCTGAGGCAGGAGAATCACTTGAACTCAGAAGTTGGAGGTTGTAGTGAGCCAAGATTGTGCCACTGCATTCCAGCCTGGGCGATAGACAGAGACTTCATCTGAAAAGAAAGAAAGAAAGAAAGAATTCCCCCATGGAGAAGAAAGAGTCTGGCATGGGACCATATTTAGTTGGAAGGGAAAAGTGGTCTTGGTTGTACCCTGAAGCACCATGTAGCTGTTAGACAGAGTCCTAGGAGGAAAAAAAGAAGGAAAAGCATAGCCTCTAGACTCTTCTGAAAGGGATCTCTGAGCTGCATCCAGCATTACCTCCTGTGGGATTGGGCAACTGCTTAAACTCTCTATGCTTCAGTGTCTTTACCTGTAAAATGGGGATGGTAATGTTAGCAGTCCCTGTATCATAGGGTGGTTGTGAGGATGAATGTGGGAACTGCATGTAAAGCCATTAGAGAACTTAACACACACTAACTGTTGTTACCCAGAAGCTGAGGTACCCTCTGGAAAGAAAAGGTGAGTTGTTTGCTAGTGAACTAAAAAAAAAAAAAAAAAATCTCACAATGATGAAAGCAATAATAATACCAACAACAATAATAACAGCCTCATATGCTATTCATCATTTAGGGATATGGCTAAGTGCACCCCACCCCCACTCCACCCAGGCCTGTATTTTTGTTTCACTCATAAGACAGTAATTTCGGCTTAGTTTTAGGGAATTGTGGGCTTTCCTCGCTCTGGGGGAAAATGTGAAGACTTTTATTTGAAAGCAGAGAGTCCCAGGGCTGGACTATCTTGGGAACAAGAACTCCCCACATTAAAAAAGATGAGAATAACCTACCTGAGGGAGACAGAGAACACTAAAATACACCTGTTCCCCGAATCTGACACATCAACCTTTTTTTTTTTTTTTTTTTTTTTTTTTGAGACGGAGTTTCGCTCTTGTTGCCCAGGCTGGAGTGCAATGGCGCGATCTCGGCTCACCGCAACCTCCGCCTCCTGGGTTCAGGCAATTCTCCTGCCTCAGCCTCCTGAGTAGCTGGGATTACAGGCACGCGCCACGATGCCCAGCTAATTTTTTGTAATTTTAGTAGAGACGGGGTTTCACCATGTTGACCAGGATGGTCTCAATCTCTTGACCTCGTGATCCGCCCGCCTCAGCCTCCCAAAGTGCTGGGATTACAGGCTTGAGCCACCGCGCCCGGCTAACCTTTTTAATTAAAAAGAAAACACCATTATCAGGGAAAAAAATCTTTATAACACTTTAAAGTTGTTCCATATCACTGTCTAAAACAGGTTTTAAAACATTCCTACAAAGAAAAGGCCAGGACCAGATAGCTTCACAGCTGAATTCTACCAAACATTTAAAGAAGAATTATTACCAACACTTCTTAAACTTTTCCAAAAACAGAGCTAGAGAAAATACTTCCAAATACATTTTATAAGGTCAGTTTCACCTTGATACCAAAGCCAGACCAAAAAACTACCAGAAAAGAAAACTACAGGCCAATATTTTTGATGAACATCAATGCAAAAGTCCTCAATAAAATGTTAGGAAACAGAATTAAGCAATACATCAAAAAGATTATTCATCATGACCAAGTGAAATTTATCTCCAGCATGAAAGTCTGGTTTAATGTATGCAAATCAATTAATGTGGTATATCACATAAACAGAATGAAAGAGAAAAACCACATGTTCATCTCCATCGATGAAGAAAAAGCGTTTGACAAAGTTTAGCATCCTTTCCTGATAATTTTTTAATTATTATTTGTATTATATTATTTGAGATGAAGTTTCACTCTTGTTGCACAGGCAGAGTAAAATGGTGCAATATCGGCTCACTGCAACCTCCACCTCGTGGGTTCCAGTGATTCTCCTGCCTCAGCCTCCCTAGCAGCTGAGATTATAGGTACCTATCACCATGCCCAGCTAATTTTTTGTTTTTTTTTTTTTTTTTTTTTTTTAGGAGACGCAGTGTTTCACTATTCTGGCCAGGCTGGTCTCGAACTCCTGACCTCAGGATATCCACGCACTTTAGCCTCCCAAAGTGCTGGGATTACAGGCATGAGCCACCACTCCCAGTTTTATTATTATTATATTTTAAGTTCTGGGATACATGTGCAGAATGTGCAGGTTTGTTACATAGTTACACAAATGTCATGGTGGTTTGCTGCAGCCATCAACCCATCATCTACATTAGGTATTTCTCCTAATGCCATCCCTCCCCTCCCATCCCTTGAAAGGCACTGGTGTATGATGTTATCCTACCTGTGTCCATGTGTTTTCATTGTTCAACTCACACTTATGAGTGAGAACATGCAGAGTTTGATTTTCTCTTCCTGTGTTAGTTTGTGGAGAATGATGTTTTCCAGCTTCATCCATGTCCCTGCAAAGGACATGAACTCATCCTTTTTTATGGCTGCACATGGTGTAGTATATGTGCCACATTTTCTTTATCCAGTCTAGCACTGATGCGCATTTGGGTTGGTTCCAGGTCTTTCCTATGGTGAATAGTGCTGCAATAAACATACATGTGCATGTGTCTTTACAATAGAATGATTTATAAACCTTTGGATATATACCCAGTAATGCGTTGCTGGGTCAAATGGTATTTCTATTTCTAGATCCTTGAGGAATCACCACACTGTCTTCCACAATGGTTGAACTAAAATTCACATCATCTCCAGTATCTGTTGTTTCCTCACTTTTTAATGATTACCATTCTAACTGGCATAAGATGGTATCTTGTTATTGTTTTGATTTGCATTTCTCTAATAACCAGTGATGATTAGGATTTTTTTCATATGTTTGTTGGCTGCATAAAGTTCTTCTTTTGAGAAGTGTCTGTTCATATCCTTTGTCCACTTTTGAATGGGCTTGTTTTTTTCTTGTAAATCTGTTTTAGTTGTTTTTAGATTCTGGATATAAGTTCTTTGTCAGATGGATAGATTGCAAAGATTTTCTCTCATTCTGTAGGTTGCTTGTTCACTCTGATGATAGTTTCTTTTGCTGTGCAGACGCTCTTTAGTTTAATTAGATTATATTTGTCAATTTTGGCTTTTGTTGCCATTGCTCTTCGTGTTTTAGTCATGAGGTTCTTGCCCAAGCCTATGTCCTGAATGGTATTGCCTAGGTTTTCTTCGGGGGTTTTTATGGATTTAGGTCTTACATTTAAGTCTTTGATCCATCTTGAGTTATTTTTTGTATAAGGTGTAAGGAAGGGGTCCAGTTTCCGTTTTCTGCATATGGCTAGCCAGATTTCCCAACACCATTTATTTAATGGGAAATCCTTTCCCCATTGCTTGTTTTTGTCAGATTTGTCAAAGATCAGATGGTTGTAGATGTGTGGTGTCATTTCCGAGGTCTCTGTTCTGTTCCATTGGTCTATATCTCTGGTTTTGTACTAGTACCATGCTGTTTTGGTTACTGTAGTTTTGTAGTATAGTTTGAAGTCAGGTAGCATGATGCCTCCAGCTTTGTTCCTTTGTTTGTTTGTTTTTTGTTTTGTTTGTTTGTTTTTGTTTTTTGTGTTTTTGTTTGTTTGTTTGTTTTTTGCTTAGAATTACCTTGGCTATAGGGGCTGTTTTTTGGTTCCAAATGAAATTTAAAATAATTTTCTAATTCTGTGATGAAAGTCAATGGTAGCTTCATGGGGATAGCAATGAATCTATAAATTTGGGCAGTATGATCATTTTCTCAATATTGATTCTTTCTATCCATTAGCATGGAATGTTTTTCCATTTGTTCATGTCATCTCTTATTTCCTTGAGCAGTGGTTTGTAATTCTCCTTGAAGAGGTATTTCACATCCTTTGTAACCTGTATTCATAAATATTTTATTCTCTTTGTATCAATTGTGAATGGGAGTTCACTCGTGATTTGGCTCTCTATTATTGGTGTATAGGAATGCTTGATTTTGCACATTGATTTTGAGTCCTGAGACTTTGCTGAAGTTGCCCATCAGCTTAAGGAGATTTGGGGCTGAGATGATGAGGTTTCCTAAAAATAGAATCATGTCATTTGCAAACAGAGACAATTTGACTTCCTCTCTTCCTATTTGAAATACACTTTTTTTTCCTTTTCTTGCCTGATGGCCTTAGCCAAAACTTCCAATACTATGTTGAATAGGAGTAGTAAGAGAGGGCATTCTTGTCTTCTACCAGTTTTCAAAAGGAATGCTTCCAGTTTTTGCCCATTCAGTATGATATTGGCTGTGGTTCTGTCATAAATAGCTCTTATTATTTTGAGGTACATTCCATCAATACCTAGTTATTAAGAGTTTTTAGCATGATGAGATGTTGAATTTTGTTGAAGGCCTTTTCTGCATCTATTGAGATAATCAGGTGATTTTTGTCATTGGTTCTGTTTATGTGATGAATTAATTTATTGATTCCCATATATTAAAACAGCTATGCATCTCAAGGATGAAGCTAACTTGATCATGGTGGATAAGCTTTGTGATATGCTGCTGGATTTGGTTTGCCAGTATTCTATTGAGGATTTTTGCACTGATGCTCACCAGGGATATTGGTCTGAAATTTTCCTTTTGTTGTTGTTGTGTCTCTGCCAGGTTTTGCTATCAGAATGATGTTGGCCTCATAAAATGAGTTAGGAAGGAGTCCCCATTTTTCTATTGTTTGGAATGGTTTCAGAAGGAATGTTACCAGCTCCTCTTTGTACCTCTGATAGAATTCAGCTGTGAACCTGTCTGGTCCTGGGCTTTTTTTTTTTTTTTGGTTGGTAGGCTATTAATTACTGCCTCAATGTCAGAATTTGTTATTGGTCTATTCAGGGATTCAACTTCTTCCTGGTTTAGTCTTGGGAGGATGTATGTGTCCAGGAATGTATCCATTTCTTTATTTATCTATTTTTCTATTTGCAGATGACATAATATTATTATTTGGGGAAAAACCCAAAGATTACATGCACACACACAAATGGTTTCAACAAATGAATTCACTAAAGCTGCAGGATAAAAAGGCAATATACAAAAATCAGTAGCATTGCTATACAAAAACAATGATCTAGGTGAAAAAGAAATCCAGAAAACCATCTCATTTATGAAAGCATCACAAAAAATAAAATACCTAGGAATAAACTTAGTCGAGTAGGTGAAAAATCTGTACACTAAAAAATGTAAAACATTAATGAAGGAAATTAAATAAAACATCAATAAATGCTAAAATATATCACTTTCAAGGATGGAAAAAATTAATATTCTTAAAATGTCCATACTACCCAAAGCAACATACGTATTTAACACTATCCCCATCAAAATTCCAATCACATTCTTCATAGATTTTTTTAATCCTAAAATTTGTATTGAATCACAGAAAAATTTCAAATAGCCAAAGCGATACTGAGAAAGAGAAACAAAGTTGAAGGTATCACATTTCCTGATTTTAAATTATATTATAAAGCTATAGTAATCAAAACAGCATATTACTGGCATAAAAACAAAAACATAGACCAATGGAACATAATATAGGGTACAGAAATAAATTCAAACATATAGAGTGCCATGATTTGAATGTATTCCCTAAAAGTTTCTATGTGAAAAGCTTCATCTTCTCACATAGAAGATGTATGTAGCAGTATTGTGATGTGAGGCCTACTTGAGGTATTTGGATAATGGGAGCAGATTCCTCATAAATAGACTAATGCCATATCTCAGCAGTGAGTGATTTCTCATTCTTACAGAAACAGATTTGCATGAGAGAGTACATTGTTATAAAGCAAGGTCGTCTCTACTATTTGGCCTCTTTTGGCAAGCCTGCTTCCCCTTCTGCTTCTCTGCCATGTTATGATGTGGCAAAAGTCCCACAACAGAAGTCAAGCAGATGTTGGTGGCATATTCTTGGACTTTTCAGCCACCAGAATTGTGAAATAAACCTTTTTTTTTTTTTTTTTTTTTTTTGTAAATTAACAAGTCTCAGGTATTTTGTTATAGCAAAACTAAATGGACTAAGATATATGGACAACTAATTTTTGACAAGGACATCAAGAAGACACAATGGGGAAAGGAGAGTCTCTTCAATAAATTGTGCTGGGTAAACTGAATTAAACCGGACTCATACCATACATAAAAATCAACTTGAAATGGATAAAAGACCTAAATATAAGACATAAAACTCCTAGAAGAAAACACAGGAGGAAAGCTCCTTGACATTTACCTTGGCAATAATTTTTGGTTATCACACAAAAGCTTAAGCTACAAAATCAAAAATAAGTAAATGGGACTACATCAAACTAAAAAGCTTTTCCAAGTAAAGGAAACAATCAACAAAATGAAAAGGCAAGCTAGGTACTGGGAAGAAATAATTGTAAACTACATATTTGATAAGGGTTTAATATCTAAAATGTGTAAAGAACTCTTATAATTCAATAACAGGAAAACAAATAACCCAATGAAAATATGGGTAAGAGGTCTGAACAGACAATTCTCCAAAGATGACATGAAAATGGCCAACAGGTTTATGAAAAGGTGTTTAGTATCACTAATTATATGGAAAACACACATTAAAATCACTGTAAAATATTACCTCACACTCATAAGGATGGCTATTATTTAAAAGACAAGAGATAACAAATGTTGGCCAGGATCTCGAGAAAAAGGACACTTAGTACACTGTTGGTGGGAATGTTGATTGGTACAGCCATTATGGAAAACAATGCAGAGGTTTCTAGAAATTTAAAATAGAATTATCATATGACCCAGCAACCCCTCTTCTGGATATATACCCAAAGGAGCAGACATCAAAACCTTGTTAAGATATCTGCACTCCCACACAAATGTTCATTGCAGCACTGTTTACAATAGCAAAGACCTGGAACCAACCCAAATGCCCAAAGATGATAGACTGGATAGGGAAAATGTGGTACATATACACCATGGAATATTACGCAGCCATCAAAAACGATGAGTTCACGTCCTTTGTAGGGACATGGATGAACCTGGAAACCATCATTCTCAGCAAACTGACACAAGAACAGAAAATCAAACACCGTATATTCTCACTCATAGGTGGGTGTTGAACAATGAGAACACATGGACACAGGGAGGGGAGCACTACACACTGGGATCCGTTGGGGGGAAATGGGGGAGGGGTGGGGGGGTGGGGAGGTGGGAAGAGATAGCATGGGGAGAAATGACAGATACAGGTGAGGGGACGGAAGGCAGCAAACCACACTGCCAAGTGTGTACCTATGCAACAATCTTGCATGTTCATCACATGTACCCCAAAACCTAAAATGCAATTAAAAAAAAAAAAGAAAAAAAAAACATATAATTTATACAAATGCAAAAAAAAAAAAAAGATATCTGCATTCCCATGTTCACTGCAGTATCATTTACAATAGCCAAGATATAGAAACAATCTAAATGTCCACTGATGAATAAACAGATGAAGAAAATGTGGCATGTGCACACACACACACACAATGGAATTTTATTCAACCTTAAAAAGAAGGAGATTCTGCCATTTGCCACAACATGTATGGACCTAAAGGACAAAATTCTAAGTGAAATAAGCCAGATGCAGAAAGAAAAGTACTGTATGATCTCACTTGCATGTAGAATATGTTTTTTAAAAAAGTTCAAGTACTTAGAGCCAGACCATGAAACAGTGGTTACCACGGGTCGAGGGAGTGGCAGGAAATGGGGAGATGTAGGACAAAGAACACAAAGTATCAGGTATGTAGGGGAAAAAAAGCCTAAAGAGCTGAGATACAACATGAGGACTAAAGTTAATAAACTGTATTGCATTAGGGATTTTTGTTAAATAAGTAGATTTTAGCTGCTCTTGTCATAAAAAGCAACTATGTGAGATGACAGATAGGCTAATCTGCCTCACTATAGCAACCATTGTACTGTATATGTATTCCCAGATTTTCTCTTGGATAGATTTCCAAGGGGGATTAGTTCCAGGACCTCCATGGATACCAAAATCTGCAGATGCTCAAGTCCCTGAAATAAATGGTGTATTATTTGCATATAACCTAAGCACACTCCTGTGTATACTTTAAAGCATCCCTAGATTACTTATAACACATAATACCCTGTAAATACTATGTAAATAGCTGTTATGCTGTGTTGGTTTTAAATTATTTTTATTGTTGTATTGGTATTGACTATTATATTTTTCAATATTTTTGATCCATGGTTGGTTGAATCTGCAGATGTGAAACTCCAGAATACAAAGAGTCAACAGAATACACAATTAAACATTTTTTAAAATACAGGTTTTAAGAACCAGCTTGAGGGTTAGGACAGGTTAAGGAAACAAGTCACCTAGAGAACAACTGAGGCCTCAAAACACTGCCCAGGGTCTGAGTCACAAGTCAAGGATGTCACAGAACCCAAGAAGGTCTGGGTTTCTTCTAGAAGTTAGAATATGGAACTAGGATCAAAGTCAAACAGAATTGAGTGCCAGATCAACATCCAGAAAAAACACAGGAGTTGGCTGATCAACCCTAGATGCACACAGTTTGCTGGCTTTCTCAACAATGAGGCCAATAAAAGTATCACTCTCTTAGATGGTCACTCTAATGATACAGGGCTTAGTTTGCTCTAGAGGATTGGGAAGAAGGAAGGAGGCTGGGCACAGTGGCTCACACCTGTATTCCCAGCACTTTGGGAGGCTGAGGTGGGAGGATCACAAGGTCAAAGGATTGAGACCATCCTGGCCAACGTAGTGAAACCTCATCTCTACTAAAAAAAAAAAAAAAAAATACAAAAATTAGCTGGGCATGGTGGTGCATGCCTGTAGTCCCAGATACTCAGGAGGCTGAGGCAGGAGAACTCCTTGAAGCCAGGAGGCGGAGGTTACAGTGAGATGAGATTGCACCACTGCACTTCAGCCTGGCACCTGGCAACAGAGCGAGACTCTGTCTCAAAAAAAAGAAAAAAGAAAAAAAAAGGAAGGAGTTTGCAAAAGATCACTTTTAAAAGAGCAGAATTATAAATTGTTTAAATTATTATTCTAAAAGTTTATTATTTTGAATTTTATCCCAATGTCATGCATTGATATAAAAAAATGAATGCTAATAATAACTCAAAACCACTACTTTAAATTATTTTAAATGTCATAAGCAAGTTTTCAGAATTAATGTCAGAAACATATACATGTTTCCATCAAGAGTTAAATACACCATTTGGAGAAAAAATGAGGGGCTATGAGATGTTTAATTATGGAAATATTTTGTGTGTGAGACGATTCACTCTTGGTCTTGAAATGTAAAATTTGGAGTTTTTATTTTTAGTCTACTTGGTGTCCTTACGTGACCAATGAGTCTGTGTAAAAACAGTTACCATGGTGACCAGAGATCCCCCTTTCTATGTAGATGAAATGTGAGTAAAAATGTTTTCGACCCATCGTTTTCAACCATGTTCCTTTTAAATATATCTTCCTCATTAACATTATAGCATAAAGATGATACACACACACTTAAACTCCTTCCTTTTAATATCAAGATCACTGAGCCACCCTGTCCTGTACATAATAAGGTTGCAACATTTACAGATTACTGCTGTCAACTAAAAAGTGGTTAAAGTGAAAATTACCCAGTCCTGGTAGACATTCATGTGACACTAAGGTTTGGTTTTTTTCTTAGGATTTATAACCTCGATAGTTAATTTTGCAGGCCTCTTTTAAAGCATGTCATTTAGCACAAATTGACATTTAAGCAGCTTTTTAAAGCTCTAGTATAAAAATGTTAAAAACAGTCTGGGTTTTTCCCTATTAACATCACTTATTATTTATTATCACAGTCAGAGAAGTGAATCATCAATTTTCCCCTTTTCAACATTTTTTTTGGGAATTGGAGGCAGTGAAGAAGACAGGACATCCTCAAATTTATTTCCTTCTTTAAAAAGAAAAATATAAACTATTTAGATTAACACTAAAATCTTTTGTAAAAAAAAAAAAAAAAAAAAAAAAACACCACAAAATGAAGACAGGCCACCACACCAACTGGGAGTTGTAATATGTTTAATAACAAAGGGCTAATGTCTAGAGTATAGATATGTTAATATATACAACTACAAATTATTAAGAAAAAGGTAAACAGCCAGTATGAAAAAGGGAAGGGATATGAACTAGCAACTTGTGAAAGAGAGAGTTTGAATGGCCATATAAAAAGATGATCAAGAGCTGAGATCCAAGATGGCTAAATAGGAATAGCTCCACAGAGCAGTTCCCAGCAAGAACAGCACAGAGGGTGACTGCTCACTGCATTTCCAAACGAGTTTTCACTGCCCACAGACCAGGAGATTCCTGTGCCAAAAAGCACCACAAGTTTTCAGCACTACAGTTTCAGCCAGTACCACATTGGGGCACATAAACTCACACAAGTCTTGATGGCCATTTCGACTGGCACCCAGAATACCAGGGAAATAGAGCCACCCATTCAACTGAAAGGAAGGGGGCTGAGACAGGGAGCCAGGCGATCCGGCTCGGCAGGTAGCACCCCCACAAAACAATCTGAAACGCTCTGAGAGTTTCTCAGCAAGTGCAATTAGACACAGGATCGTCCAGCTCAGTGGGGGGAAGGGCGTCCACCACTACTGAGGCAGTCTGTCACTATTGAGGCAGTTCACATAGCAGTTGGGCAGAGCCTGCAGCAAGCTCAGCACTACCTCTGCTGGCAGACTGTGACTAGACTACTCCGTGCGGGGCAGGGCATCTATGAAAGAAGGCAGCAGCATGATAGGAACTTATAAACAAAGCCAACCTTCCTAGGACAGAGCATCTGGGAAAAGAGGTGGTTATGAGTTCAGCTGCAGCAGACTTAAAGGTACCTGCCAAGCAGCTCTGCATGGAACAGTGGAGCTCCAAGCACAGCACGTGAGCTCCTATAAGGTACAGACTGTCTCCTCAAGCAACTCCCCAACACCCATATACCCAAAGAGACACCTCACAAAGGAGAGCTCAGGCTGACATCTAGGGGGTACCCTTCTGGGACAAGGAGAGCAGAGGAAGAAACCATCGGCAACCCTTACCATTCTGCAGCCCCAGTGGGCGACCCTCAGTCAAGTGGGGTCTGGAGTGGACTTCCAGTGGTCCTGCAGCAGAGGGGCCTAACAGTTAGGAGGAAAATTAAGAAGCAGAAAGAAATTGCTTCAACATCAATACAAAGGATGTCCACTCAGAGATACCATCTGAAAGTCACCAACTACAAAGACCATAGGTAGATAAAACCACTAAGATGGGAAGAAACCAGCACAGAAATGATGAAAACACCAAAAAACCAGAAGTCTCTCCTCCTCGAAGGGATCACAACTCCTCACCAGCTAGGGATCAAAGATGGACAGAGAATGAATCTGATGAATTGACAGAAACAGGCTTCAGAAGGTGGGTAATAACTAACTTCTCAGAGCTAAAGGAATATATGCTAACCCAATGCAAAGAAACTAAGAACCTAGAAAGGTTAAATGAGATGCTAACTAGGATAAACAGCTTAGAGAAGAATATAAATGACTTGATGGAGCCGAAAACACAGCACGAGAACTTCACAAAGCGTACACAAGTTTCAATAGCCGAGTCGACCAAGTAGAGATTAAAGATGTACTCAGTGAAATAAAATGAGAAGGCAAGAATAGAGAAAAAAAAGAATTGAGAAGAAATGAACAAAGCCTCCAAGAAATATGGAATTATGTGAAAAGTCCTAATCTACATTTGATAAGTGTACCTGAATGTGATAGAGAGAATGAATACAAGCTGGAAAACACTCTTCAAGATATTATCAAGGAGAACTTCCCCAAACTACCAAGACAGGCCAACATTCAAGTCCAGGAAATACAGAGAACACTACAAAGATATTTCTTAAGAAGAGCAACCCCAAGACATATAATCATCAGATTGATCAGGGTTGAAATGAAGAAAAAAATGCTAAGGGCAGCAAGACAGAAAGTTCAGGTTACCCACAAAGGGAAGCCCATCAGACTCGCAGCAGATCTCTCAGCAAAAACCCTACAAGCCAGAAGACAGTTGGGGCCAATATTCAATATCCTTAAAGAAAAGAACTTTCAACCTAGAATTTAATATCCAGCCAAACAAAGCTTCATAAGTGAAGGAGAAAGAAAATCCTTTATCGACAAGCAGTTGCTGACATATTTTGTCACCACCAGGCCTACCTTACAAGAGCTTCTGAGAGAAGCACTAAACAAGGAAAGGAACAACCAGTACCAGCCACTCCAAAAACATACCAAATGGTAAAGACCACAGACACAATTAAGAAAATGCATCGACTAATAGGCAAAACATCCAGCTAGCATCAAAACGGCAGGATCAAATTCACACATAACAATATTCATCTTAAATGTAAATGGACTAAATGTCCCAATCAAAAGACACAGACTGGCAAACAGGATAAAAAGTCAGCATACCCACAACCATCTGATCTTTGACAAACCTGCTAAAAACAAGCAATGGGGAAAGGATTCCCTGTTTAATAAATGGTGTTGGGAAAACTGGCTAGCCATGTGCAGAAAGCAGAAACTGGACCCTTTCCTGACACCTTACACTAAAATTAACTCCAGTTGAATCAAAGACTTAAACATAAGACCTAACACCATAAAACCCTGGAAGAAAACCTAGGCAAAACCATTCAGGACATAGGCATAGGCAAGGACTTCATGACTAAAACACAAAAAGCATTGGCAACAAAAGCCAAAATAGACATATGGGATCTAATTAAACTCCAGAGCTTCTGTACAGCAAGGAAACAATCATTGGAGTGAACTGGCAAGAAACAGAATGGGAAAAAATTGTTGCAATCTACCCATCTGACAAAGGGCTACTATCCAGAATCTACAAAGAACTAAAACAGATTTACAAGAAAATAAAAAAAAACCCCATCCAAAAGTGGGCAAAGGATATGAACAGACACTCTTCAAAAGAAGACATATATGAGGCCAACAAACATATGAAAAAATGCTCATCATCACTGATTATTAGAGAAATGCAAATCAAACCACATTGAGATACCACCTCACACCAGTTAGAATGGCAATCACTAAAAAATCTGGAGACAACAGATGCTGGAGAGGATGTGGAGAAATAGGAACACTTTTACACTGTTGGTGGGAGTGTAAACTAGTTCAACCATTGTGGAAGACAGGGTGGTGCTTCCTCAAGAATCTAGAAATAGAAATTCCATTTGACTCAGCAATCCCATTACTGGGTATATACCCAAAGGATTATAAATCATTCTATTTTAAAGACACATGCACATGTATGTTCATAGCAGCGCTGTTTACAATAACAAAGACCTGGAACCAACTTAAATACCCATCAATAACAGACTGGACAGGGAAAATGTGGCACACATACACCATGGAATACTGTGCAGCCATAAAAAATGATGAGATCGTGTCCTTTGTAGGGACGTGGATGAATCTGGAAACCTTCATTCTCAGCAAACTGACACAAGAACAGAAAATCAAACACCATATGTTCTCACTCACAGGCGGGTGTTGAACAATGAGAACACACGGACACAGGGAGGGGAGTATCACACACTGGGGTCTGTTGGTGGGGGCAAGGGAAGGACAGCAGAGGGGTAGGGAAGTCAGAGAGGGATAACAGGAGTAATGCCAGATATAGGTGATGGGGGAATGGAGGCAGCAAACCACATTGCCATGTATGTACCTATGCAACAATCCTGCATGATCTGCGCAGGTACCCCAGAATGTTAAGTACAAAATGAAAAAAAAAAGATGCTCAATCTTTCTTGTAATTTTAAAAACATCAGATTACCACAATGAAATGCCATTTTGTGCTCATAATACTGACAAAGGTGTAAATGTCTAAGGCAGGAGGATCGTGCTTTGAATTAGTTTTGTGTGCTCAGTATTTGCTGGGTCCTCACTTCCAATCCAACAGCCTCAACACTGTCCAGCCAAATGGCTCCTGGGCTTAGAAGGTGTGAGCTCTGGCCTGTCCTAAATGAAAACGATGAGCCCAAGGAACGCCCAGGGATCTGAGGAGAAAGTCCCAGGAGGAAGAGCAGACCAGTTCCTGAGGCTTCTAGGGAAAAATTGGTCTGTGGAGATCTGTGGTCCCTGGGTAGACTACTATTCTTTCTGTTCCTTGAGGAACTTCAGAGGGGCCATGCAGGAATCCAAATCTTCACTGCCCTAAGAGACAGAAGAATAACACCCTTTTGCTGGCGTTTTTGTTTTTGTTTTGTTTTGTTTATGGCTTGTATTAATTTTGTTTTTTAAACTTCAAGAGCATAGTGTTCAGCTAATCTGAAGGAATGCACATTTATTACAAAGGGCCACAGAAGAATATCGCTGGGGAATATCAGTCACATCAGCATAGAACTGTTTATTTGGAAAGAAAATGGATAAGACCTGGGTTGACAAATAGTGGGAAAGTAGACAGGAGCTCACTACACATGGTTCATACTATCTGTAGTCACATATAAAACATTATCCATACTGGGAGACATCTTCCATTACAAGATGGAGTCCATGTATCCTCACTTCCCCAACTATGTCATTATTCAGGAGAGTAGATGTCTCAAAATCCAAAATTTTAGACATATATATATTCATATATATATATATATATATATATATATACATGTGTATATACATACACATATGTGTATATATACATACATGTGTATATGTGTGTGGGGGGTGTGTGTGTGTGTGTTTGTGTGTGTGTGTGTGTGTGTGTGTATTCATAAGTTTTGGATAAGGCCAGGCCATTACTTGTTCAGTGTCTCAAGCCCAGAATAATGAGTTAACTCTTGAAGGAAACAACTTTAAACAGTAATGAATTCAGTTGCTTCAATTTAACAAGCCCTAATAGTTAAGACCAAGGATATCAGAAAAGTTTTTAATAGTATCTGTCTATAATAAAGGAACAGTTCAGCAGGCTGATGAATACCATCTGGGAGCTGCTCAGCTAAGGAAACAGTGAGATGCTGAATGGTACTTAGGACCTATTTGTGATATTTAGAAAAAACAGTTGAATTCATCTATTGAAAAACAGATGTGAAAGGAAAGTAAAGGCATTTGAGATATTTAAAATCATTTTTCTAAGTAATCCTTGGATTAGGAGACATTACAACTAAAATTACTGATAAAAATGAGCATCAGTGAGAGGACTGCATTTCCTGCCTATGGCATGAGGCCAAAGGATACTCAGCAGAAGGGCACAGCCTTAGGGGCATTTTTAAGAAAACAGGACAGACAGAAATGAATGCATTAAGCTTTCAACTCATGATGATAATAAAAAGAAAAGACAAAAAAAAAAAGAAATGAATTTAAAAAGATAAAAACAAAAATAGATTAAATACAAAATAATCCCTCAAAGGCAGACTAGATTAATTAAGATAAAGTCAGCTCTTTGAAAAGCCCAATAAAATGCAGCAGCCTCTGGCAATTCTCTCCAGAGAGAGGAGACCAAAAATAAGAATGCAAACACAGCCAAGAATGCAAATAATACTTGTGAAACCAAGAAAGAATCTATCTAATACTTATATCAGTAAATCTAAAATTTTAGAGGAAAGAATTGTTAAGGATGCATGGATTATTAAAGTAATATCAGAGAAAATGTACAACTGAGTAGCCAAATAGCCATAGAAAAAAATTCAAAACATAATTTTTATAAGTCTACTCTACAAAAAATGTCATCAGTCTCAGAACATTGTGTAAGTTCTACAACCACTAAATGAAAGATTTTGTGTGTTTGTGTTTTATTTAAATCATTTCATGGCATTGAATTGAAATAAATTTTCCTTATTTGTTCTATAAAGCTAGCACAACACCAAATTGAACAAAGACTCTCCAAAATAACCATTTTCTAAATCTCATGTAAGATTATAAAGGTAAAAATCTTCTTAAAAGATTACAAATCAAAAGTAGCAGCATATTACAATAATAATATATCATAAACAAGAACTTTTTATAAGAATGAAAGGGTGTGTAAATGATCACATAAGAAATGTATTCATTTAATTTCTTGTATAAATAAACAAAAACTAGAAAACCTATATGATTCATGCAATCATAGGTGCTGAAAAGGGAGTTGATAAAATCCCAAAACTACTCCTGAAATAAACTCAGTGTATTAGTCTGAGATAATAGGATGGATGAATAAATGAAAGCAAGCTTATTAAGGGGTACTGACTTACACAATCACAAGATGAAGTCCCACAGTAGGCTGTCTGCAAGCTGAGGAGCAAGGAAGCCAGTCTGAGTCCCAAAAACATCAAAAGTTGGGAAGCCAACAGTGCAGTCTTCAATCTGTGGCTGAAGGCCCAAGAGCCCATGGCAAACCACTGGTGTAAGTCCAAAAGTCCAAAAGCTTTTGGAGTCTAATGTTTGAGGGCAGGAAGCATCCAGCGCAAGAAAAAGATGAATGCCAGAAGACTCACACAGTCTAGTCCTTCCACGATCCTCTCTGTGCATTTATTCCAGTTGTGCTGGCAGCTGATTAGATGATACCAATGCAGATTGAAGGTGGCTCTGCCTCTCCCAGTCCACTGACTGACTCAAATGTTAATCTCCTTTGGCAACACCCTCACATACACACTCAGAAACAATACTTTGCATCCTTCAACCCAAACAAGTCAATCCTCAATATTAAACATCACACTCAGTAATTTAGGAATAGCATGAGAATGGGAATAAAATTAAAATAGCATGAGAATTTTTCACATTGATTTTGCATCCTGTGATTTTGCATCCTGTGAAGTTGCTTATCAGCTTAAGAAACTTCTGTGCTGGGCTTAAGCAGCTCAATGCCATTAAGACAATGGAGTTTTCTAGATACAGAATACTGTCATCTGTAAACAAAGATAGCTTGATTTCCTCTCTTCCTATTTGAATATGCTTTATTTATTTTTCTTGAGTGATTGCCCTGGCCAGAACTTTCAATACTACGTTGAATAAGAGTGGTGAGAAAGGGCATCCTTGTCTTGTGCTGGTTGTCAAGGGGAATGATTCCAGCTTTTGCCCATTCAGTATGGTGACATTGGCTGTAGGTTTGTCATATATGGTTCTCATTATTTTGAGGTATGTTTCTTCAATACCTGGTTTATCGATATATTTTTAACGTGAAGATATGTTGGATTTTACAAAGATCTTTTCTGCATCTATTGAGATAATCATGTGGTTTTTGTCTTTAGTTCTATTTATGTGACGAATCACATTTAATGATTTCCATATGTTGAACTAAACTTGCATCCTGGGAAGAAGCCTACTTGATTGTGGTGGATAAGGTTTTGATGTGCTGCTGGATTCAGTTTGCCAGTATTTTGTTGAGGGTTTTTGTACTGATATTCATCAAAGATATTGGCCTGAAGTTTTCTTTTTATTGTATGTCTGCCAGATTTGGCTTTCAGGGTGATGCTGGCCACATAGAA
Organism: Saimiri boliviensis; assembly: GCF_048565385.1. Taxonomy (NCBI): domain Eukaryota; kingdom Metazoa; phylum Chordata; class Mammalia; order Primates; family Cebidae; genus Saimiri; species Saimiri boliviensis. The sequence goes on from NC_133458.1 coordinate 44,151,462, forward strand.
TGAGTTAGAGAGGAGTCCCTCCTTTTCAGTTGTTTGGAATAGTTTCAGTAGGAATGGTACCAGCTCTTTGAGTCTCTGGCAGAATTCAGCTGTGCATCCATCTTGTTCTTGGCATTTTTTTGGTTGGTAGGCTATTTATTACTGCCTCAATTCCAGAACTCAGTATTAGTCTATTCAGGGATTCCATTTCTTTTTGGTTCAGACTTGGGCGGTTATATGTGTCTAGGAATTACTCCATTTCTTCTAGAATTTCTAGTTCATTTGCATAGAGGTGTTTATAGTATTTTCTGATGGTTGTTTGTATTTCTGTGGGGTCCTTGGTGATATCCTTCTTAACATTTCTAATTGTGTTTATTTGAGTCTTCTCTCTTTTCTTCTTTATTAATCTAGCTAGTAGTCACCAAGAGGTCACCAATAGTCACCAAGAGGTTTTACTTATATCCACATCTGGCTGCCTAGCTACTCCCATCTCACACCAATCTAGCCCCACCTCATGTCCCTAGTCTTGCCCACATACTTACGGGAGTCCCAGAGGTATTCCATATGTGCTCACAAACAAGCCCACTCAAGTCCTTCTCATATGGCCTCTTCAAAATTTACCTATTTTGTTAATTTTTTTCAAAAAAGCAGCTTCTGGATTCATTTATTTTTTGAAAAAAAAAATTTTTGTGGCTCTATCTGCTTCAATTCAGTTCTGATCTTGGTTATTTCTTGTCTTCTGCTAGCTTCAAGGTTTGTTTGTTCTTGGTTCTATAGTTCTTTTAGTTGAGATGTTAAGTTGTTAACTTGAGATCTTTCCAGCTTTTTGATGTAGGCATTTAGTGCTATACATTTCTCTCTTAACACTGCTTTAGCTGCATTCCAGAGATTTTGGTATGTTGTATATTTGTTCTCATTAGTTTCAAAGAACTTGATTTCTGCCTTAATTTCATTATTTACCCAAAAGTCACTCAGGAGCAGATTGTCCAATTTCCATGTAGTTGTTGGGTTTGGAGTAAATTTCTTAATCTCGAGTTCCAATTTGATTGTATGCTGTCTGAGAGGCTGTTTGTTATGATTTCTGTTATGTTGCATTTGCTAAGGAGTGTTTTACTTCTGATTATATGATCAATTTTAGGGTAAGTGCCAGATGGTGATGAGAAAAATGTATATTCTGTTGCTTTGGGATGGAGAGTTCTGTAGACATCTATCAGGCCCACTTGATCCTGAGCTGAGTTCAGGTCCTGAATATCTTTGTTCATTTTCTGTCTCAATAATCTATTATCAGTGGGGCATTAAACTCTCCCACTCTTATTGTATGAAAGTCTAAGTCTCTTTGAAGGTCTCCAAGAACTTGCTTTATGAATCTGGGTGCTCCTGTATTGGGTGTATATATATTAGGATACTTAGTTATTCCTGTTTAATTAAACCCTTTACCATTATGTAATGCCCTTCTTTGTCTTTTTTGTGGTTTCAAGCCTGTTTTGTCAGAAAGTAGGATTGTAACCCCTGCTTTTTTCTGTTTGGTAAATTTGCTTGGTAAATTTTCCTGCATCCCTTTATTTTGAGCCTATTTGTGTCTTTGTATGTAAGATGGGTCTCTTGAAAATAACACACCTATCGGTGGTCTTGGCTATATCCAGCATGCCCTTCTGTGTCATTTAATTGGGACATTTAGCCCATATACATTTAAGGTTAATATTCTTATGTATAAATTTGATCCTGTCATTATGATGCTAGCTTGTTATTTTGCAGACTTATTTATGTTGTTGCTTCAGACAGTCACTGCTCTGTGTACTTCAGTGCGTTTTTGTAGTGTCTGGTAACAGTTTTTCCTTTCCATATTTAGTGCTTCCTTCAAAATCTCTTACAAGGTAAGCCTCGTAGTGATAATGTCCTCAGCATTTGCTTGTATGAAAAGGATTCTATTTCTCCTTCACTTATGAAGCTTAGTTTGGTTGGATATGAAATTCTGGGTTAGAAATTCTTTTATTTAAGAATGTTGTATATTGGCCCTCAATCTCTTCTGGCTTGTAGGATTTCCACTGAGAGGTCCACTGTTAGTCTGATTGGCTTCCCTTTGTAGGTGACCTGGCCTTTCTCTTTGGCTGCCCTTAAGATTTTTTCTTTCATTTTGACTTTGGAGAATGTAATGATTATGTGTTTTGGGAATCATCTTTTAATGGAGTATCTTACTGGAGTTATATGCATTTACTGAATTTGAATGTTGGCCTGTCTTACTAGGTTAGGGAAGCTCTGCTGGATGATATCCTGAAATATGTTTTCCAACTTGATTCCATTCTCCCCTCCCTTTCAGGTACCCCAATCAGTCTTAGATTCAGTCTCTTTCTATAATCCCATTTCTTGGAGGTCTTTTTCATTCCTTTTCTTTTGCTTTTGCTGAGGAGTATTTTACTTCTGATAATGCGATCAATTTTAGAGTAAGTGCCATGTGGCAATGAGAAAAATGTATATTCCGTTGTTTTGGGATGGAGAGTTCTGTAGATGTCTATCAGGTCCACTTGATCCTGAGCTGAGTTCAGGATGTAGGTTAGGAAACTTGATCCTGGTTCTCTTTTCTCTATTCTTGTCTACCTGTCTTAATTTAGAAAATCAGTCTTCAACCTCTGAGAGGCTTTCCTCTGCTTGGTCTATTCTTCTATCAATACATGTGATTGCATTGTGACATTCTTGTGTGTTTTTCAGCTTTAATGGGTCAGTTATGTTCCTCTATAAAATGGCTATTTTGCCTGTCAACTCCTGTATTATTGTAATTCTTAGCTTCTTTGTGTTGGGTTACAACATGCTTCAGTAACTCAGTGATGTTTGTTATTATCCACACTCTGAAGCTTACTTCTGTCATTTCAGCCATCTAGCTTCAGCACAGCTCTGAACCCTTGCTGAAGAGGTGTTGTGGTCATTTGGAGGGAAAGGGGCACTCCAGTTTTTTGAGTTTTCAGCATTTTTGCATTGATTCTTTCTCAACTTTGTGGGCTTATTAATCTTGGATTTTTGAGGTTGGTGACATTCGGATTAGGTTTTTGTGGATTTTTTGTTGCTGATGATGTTGTTTTCCATTTGTTTTTCTTTTAATAGTCTGGCCACTTTTCTGTAGGACTGCTAAGGATTTCTGGGGTCCACTCCAGACCCTAGTTGCCTGGGACTTTTCCATACCTGGAGGTATCACCAGGGAAGACTGTGAAACAGCCAAGATGGCAGCCTGCCCCTTCTTCTAGAAGCTTTTTCCCAGGGGGATACTGACCTATTGCTGGCCCAAATGTGTCTGTGGGAGAAAGCTGGAGACCCCAGTCGGGAGGTCTCACCCAGTCAGGAGGAACAGGATCAGAGACCTGCTTAAAGAAGCAGTCTGGCTGATTTTTGTTAGAGCAATTATGCTATGCTGGGGATCCCTTCAGCCCCTAATCAGTTTGGGCTCTCCAAGGCCCATAAACTGGAACAGCTGAGAAACCCCAACAGCCAAGGTGACGGCCTCCCCCACCCCTCAGGCACTCCATCCTAGAGCTCTATCACCCCCATAAAACACTGGTGGGGGTGGCCAGAGGCCCTGACTGGGAGGACCTACCCTGCAAAGTGGGGTGGATCAGTGTCCTGCTTAAAAGAAATAGTCTGGCCATACCTCAACAAAACAGCTGTGTCATGGTGAAGAACCCCCTCTGGCCCTTTGGCTTGGACTCTCCAAAGCCCTAAGACTGTAATAGCTGAATTGTACAACCAACCCAGGTGGCAGCCCTCCATCCCAGGGAGAGATCAGAGCTCTGTCCATAATACATGTGGACAGATGTTGCAGTTGGGCCCAGCTAGGAGGTCCTGCACAGTGAGAAGGAATGGATAGGGATCCCATTTAAAGAAGCAGTCTGGCCACAATCTAACAAAGCTGTTGTGCTGTGCTGCTTTGGGAATCCTTCCTTGTCCAGACCATCTGGACTTTCTAAAGCATGCAGGCCAGAATGGTTGAGCTGACCAAACAACAGAGATGGTGCTTACCCTTCTCCCTGGGGACTCTGTCCCATTTCAGGCAGGCTCCATCCTGTTGCTGGTGGCTGGCTGGAATTCCAAGCCAGTGCGTTTGTGTTGTGAGGTGTTGTGAAAGTGGGGCCTACAAAATGACACCACTTAGCTCCCTGGATTCTGCCATCTTCCTAGGACTATGTGCAGAACTCCCACCTTGACTACATTGCAGATACTTTTGTTGGGGTTCCTGGGGCTGAAATACGTAAAGCCCCTGGGTCTCTGTGCATGCCTGAGCAGACTCCACACAGCTCTGTGTGTGTTGAACCCAAGGCCCTGGCGGTGTGGGCTCATGAGGGGATCTCCTGATCCTTGGGTTGCAAAGATCCATGAGAGAAGTGGGGTTTCCCAAGCCTTGGAATAAACACCATAAGAAATGTGTCAGACCTATGAAGAAAATCAAAACTTTATTTAAAAATGTTTAAAGACTTGATTAAGTAGAACATCACACTATGCACACATGTTTCTAGATATACTATTTTTTCCAGTTATATAAGTAGGGCGAATTATTTAACCTCTTTATGTGTTCTTTCCCTTGTCTGTGCAATGAAAAGGAAAACAGTACATATTTCATTGCATTGTTATATGAATTAAATGTGTCAACTTATTTAAAGTATAATGTCATTGTTTGCCATGATTAGTAATAAAAACTTCTCAATCTATAATTTTAATGCAGTTTTAAATAAAATGCCAAAAAAATTTTACAGATCATTAAAAATTAACTCTTTAGTTCATCTGCAAATATAAATGTTAAAAATTACATATGAAAATTTATGAGTATGACAGGGAGTTTGCCCTGCATCTATTTGAAAGCATACTGTGAAAAACTTTGGTGACTCAAACAGTGTAGTATTCATTAAAACAATAAATATCATTTAATGAACAAAGAATACAATAAAATAAAAGATCTAAAAAGATTCTTTTTTATCTGTATATGTAGGACTTGGTGTGAGATAAATGTAACATTTCAAATCCATGGAAAAAGAATAGACTATTCAAAGAATTTTGTTGAAACTAATAACTATCCATTATATATTTATCCAACACCAAATACAAAGATAAATTCCAGATGTAGTCTCTACTTAAATGAAAAACGACAACTATAAAAGCATTAGAAGAAAATATAGGGAAATAAGTATATAACTTCAAGAGGGAGGCATTGCAAACTATATTGGTCAGAGTTCATTTGAAGATAACAGAAATTATTCTACCTGGCTTAAGCAGAAAACAGTTTAACACAGACAGCCTAATTCTGAAAAAAATAACAGAAAGAATTGAAGGACCATGACTTAAGTAGAACTTTCAGAAACGATTTTCAAATTTCACACAGATCTGGCCACCAAAATAAACAATAACCCTTCTGTGATCAGAAAACTTCAACATCAGGAAGCTGAGGAATCCATTAACATTAAGACCACTCTACCTTAACCCTTCCATGTTAGCCAAATGAATTCCCATCTACTGGATTTCTTGATAGCCATAAAAGTAAAGATAGAAACTGGGACTTCTACAACTGCTGCCTCTGAAAATCAAATGCACCTGCCACTCTGCTGGCCTGTGGAAATAGCTAGAATAGCAAAGGCATAGATGTACTCCTCACTTCCACTTTCTAAATGTTGGCAGGCAGGGGATTGTCTGCTAGATATTAGTTTACATGTAAAATTCAAGCTCTGATGGATTTTGTGAAATTTAGTCTTTCCACATTCTAGTCTTTCTACTTTATAGCCTCTAGCATGAAGTAAAACATACTATAAGGGGGCTAGAAATTTACGAAGGGAGTCAGTTTGCAATTCCTTGTACAAAAAGAAAGAAAACTCAGAAGCTATAAAAGGGAAGATTGATGAATAGACTACATAAAACTTAAACTTTGATATAGTAAAATAAGTCATTAAAAAGTAAAATAAACCAAAATGATAATAAACAAGTAATATACTGGTGAAAAATGTTTGCAATATATAGAGCAGATGAACATGAATGCTTATAATGTATAAAGATGACTACATCACTAAGAAATAAACAACACAATAGAAAGATGAATAGAGTATCAGAAAAAACAATGAATAGAAAAATAAATATGCACAAATGATAAATATATGGAAGGATTCTGAACCTAACCAGTTAAGAGTGAAATGCATATTAACACAAGGCAATACGATTTTGAACAATCAGATTAGAAAAAAAATATTTAGTTGCTGACATACAATGTTGACGGAAGTATTCATTAGTATTATCTTCCAGACAGCCATTTGTCAAAATTTCTGATATATGTCAAAATTTTAAACATACATGCCATTTAACTGAATGTTTCACTTCTAGGAATCAGACCTCCAGTAAACTACTTAATAAGGCAGCTTTTGGGATACTGAAAAATGGAGACAACTTAATTGCTTTCATCGAAAAGAAATAGTGTTTAATAATTTAGGCACAGTCATTATTGAAAATAATAAGTAATCAGCTTTTTATAGCTATATCTATTCATTCCTGGAAAAGACACAAGATTTCAGTACAGGGACAGATCAATTGTTACTTATAGTAATCACATCAGTTTCCAAGGGTGTTTTGTGTCTGTATCTCCTTCAGTTCTGCTCTGATCTTAGTTATTTCTTGTCTTCTGCTAGTTTTTGAGTTTTTTGATCTTGCTCCACTAGCTCTTTCAATTTTGATGATAGGGTGTTGATTTTAGATATTTCCCTGCTTCTCACGTGGGCATTTATTGCTATAAATTTTCCTCTAGACACTGCTTTAAATGTGTCCCAGAGATTCTGGTATGTTGTGTCTTCATTCTTGTTGGTTTAAAAAAAAATCTTTATTTCTGCCTTCATTTTATTGTTTATCCAGTCAACATTCAACAGCCACCTACAAGGAGACTCCCACACAATAATAGTGGGAGACTTTAACATTCCACTGTCAATATTAGATAGATCAACAAGACAGAAAATTAACAAGGATATCCAGGACTTGAACTCAGATCTGGACCAAGCACATCTAATAGACATCTTCAGAACTCTCCACCCCAAATCCACACAATGTCCATTCTCAGCACCATATCACACCTATTCTAAAACTGACCTCATAATTGGAAGTAAATCACTCCTCAGCAAATGCAAAAGAAAGGAAATGGTAACAAACAGTCTCTCAGACCACAGTGCAATCAAATTAGAACTCAGGATTAAGAAACTAACTCAGAACTGCACAACTTCATGGAAACTGAACAGCTGGCTGTTGAATGTTGACAATTTGACTTCCTCCTTTCCTGACTGAATATCCTTTTCAGATGGGGTTTCTGAGTGGACATCTGTTTTGTTTATGATAAAGTTATTTATTTCTGTTTTTTATTTTCCTTCTAACAGTCAAGTCCCTCTGCTGTAGAACCGCTGGAGGTCCACTCCAGACCCTCTTTGCCTGAGGATCACCTGTGGCAGCTGCAGAATGGTAAGGGTTGCTGCCAGTTTCTTCTTATGTTACCTTTGTCCCAAAAGGATACCTGCCAGATGTCAGCCTGAGCTCTCCTTTATGAGGTGTCTCTTTGGATATAGGGGGGTTGGGGAGCTGCTTGAGGAGACAGTCTCTCCCTTATAGGAGCTCAAGTGCTATTCTAAGCATTTCATTGTGTTGGCCTGTGTTGTCTAATTTATGTTGATGAGGATGTGTACAAAATGTATATACTGTGGAATGGTTAAGTTAATTAATGCATTAACTCACATATTTATCATCTTCATATGATGACAACACTTAAAATCTACTTTCTTAATGATTTTCCAGTGCATAATACATCATTATTACTATAATCACTATGTTATACAATAATCTCTTGAACTTATTTCTCCTATCTGACTGAACTTTAGTATCTTTTGGCCAACGTCTCCCCAGTCTCCTATCCCCAGGCCCAGCCTCTGTAACCGCCATTCTGCTCTCTGCTTTTATGAGTTTGACATTTTTGGATTGCACATATAAGTGAGATTGTACAGGGCTTGTCTTTCTATACCTGGCTTATTTCACTTAACAGTAAATAATAAATGGATCATGCTTACCATTTATAATCAATTAATTTATATTTAATGCGAACGATTGCTCTCACTAGAATAGTTAGATCTTTCCAAATACATTTGTTTAAAGGGACTTCCCCAATATAGCTTCCCATTCATTTCCTTGGATCATGTTTTGAGATGTCCGTAGGTGTTAGCTATTCTCCTTCCTACAAGGAAACTAAACTTAAAACACAGACTGACTTTCAGTTGGGGCTGCAATGACATGTTCAGTGACCCCCAATTCCCAAATTATTTCTTTCTGTATTCACTGATAGTGATAGGAGTCAGAGAGAATAGTTGATATACTGGATCCCAAGTGTGAGGGCAATTTGCAGGCAGGCCAGGAAAGTCCACTCTGATGGAACAGTCTATGTGGATAATTGTCAGGCCTCTCTGTAGGCAGTGTAGATATACATAACCTATGGACTTCTCAACCCTCATAGTTTCTCCAGCTACAGATTTAACAAGGAAAAGAAAAGAAAGTGACATTTTAGAACTCTAACTCTAGTAACTGATTGATATAGTTTGGATGTGTGTTATCACCAAATCTCATATTAAAATGCAATCCCCAATGTTGAAAGTGGGACCTGGTGAAAGGTGATTGAATTGTGAGGGAAGATTTCTCATGAATGGTTTAGCGCCATTTCCCTTGATACTTTTCTGTCAATAGTGAGTGAGTTCTCTTGAGATCTGGTTGTTTAAAAGTATGTAGCAACCTCCCTGCTCACTCTGCTGCTCTTGTTTTCACTATGTAATTTTACCTCTCCCTTTTCATCTTCCATCATGATTGTAAGCTTTTTGAGGCCTCCCAGAAGCAGATGACAGTACTCTGCTTCCTGTACAATGTGCAGAACCATGAACCAATTGAATCTCATTTCTTATAAATTACCCAGCCTCAGGTATTTCTTTGTAGCAATGTGAGAATTGACTAATATATTTTTTATAAATATTCCTAGGCAAAACTCAAATGATATTTTCTAAATGCTGTCTCTTGACTATCTCGCCTTGGAGGATAAATTTCCTGCCACTTTATCTTTCCAACTAAAAGTCATTTGTAGTTCATCAATTATTAGGGACCTATTTCATTCAACTCTTACTTGGAGCTCCTACTTAATTATTTCATGACTCTGGAATATAAACTATATAAGCATATGTGAACATCAACTTAAAAAGGAGGGCTCTCAACAATTTCTCACATGGGCAAGTTTAAGAATTGTACTATAAAGGTGCCTGAAATGTGTAAGGCTAACAAGAATCTTTAAAGGGAATAAATTAAAGGTAGTTCTATTAAGTACCTATTAGATTTGCTTGAGAATACAATCTAGATATTAGGATCCCTTCTTTCTGCCTTACATGTCCAAGTCCACCTTCTTTAAAATGACTCATTAGACTACACAGGGCTACTCCATGAGACTGGCTTCTAAGTGACCAGAGCATATAAGGAGGTTCTTGGTGAAAGAATAAAAATTCTTGGTGTCTGCTACTGATTACAGCTATATGCTGGTTCTGCACACTGTTTCAGAGCTGTACTCTGAGTTCTTCTGAGTCTGTATCCAAATTCCAGAGCCAGTGTTGGGTGGCTATTAATAGCTAAATGTCTATCAGAATCCCAATACCTACATCCAGAATTAAATACAATATTTTATGTGCAATTTTGCGTGTGTATATTTCTCAGGACAAAGGACAACAGATTTTTCTGTGTTCCCACTGCATGTTGAATTGTAATCCCCCATTGAGGGAGGGACCTGTTGTCAAGTGACTGGATTATGGGGGTGGATTTCACTCTGGCTGTTCTTGTTATAGTTAGTGAGTTCTCACGAGTGTGGTTGTTTGAAAGTGTGTAGCACTTTCTCTCTGTGTGTCTCTGTCTTTCTCCTGCTAGCCATGCGAGGATGTGCTTGCTTCACCTATGCCTTCTGCCATGATTGTAAGTTTTCTGAAGCCTCCTCAGAAGCAGAAGCCTGTATATCCACAGAACCATGAGATGACTGAAACTGTTTTTTTAATAAGTTACCCAGTTTCAGGTAGTTCTTTATAGCCATGCAAGAACAAACTAATATATCACTAATTTTCATTATCTTTGCTATCATAGTTCCTGAACTCTCTCTGGTTAATCTATCACTTTGCCTAACTCAGGCTTCAGGAGTCACCCATATTTAGAAGAACAGCCTCTCCAGCACATCCAAACAGTGCATCTCATTCCAGGCCTTAACTAATCTTAGCCATCATCTCTGGGCACTTTCCTATCTCACTCCTTTCCTGTGCCTCCCTCCTTCTTTGTACACATTGCTATAACTATTTATCATTGCTCCCACCCAATGTGAATATGCAAATCCCTATTCAACTAAATCTGTGGATCTTTAACCCAGTTCTTATGATTCTACTTATTATAAAACTGTTTTCTCTCACTGATTTTAAGTTCATTATCCTAAATAAATCCTATTCACTTGCCATTCCATGCTAGTGAAGAAAAAGTGTGTGTGTGCACATGTATGCACGTGTGTGTGCATGTAATAAGAACTTTAAGTACTTTAATACAATACATTGTAGTTGGCCTGTAGAATTGGTCAGAAAAAGGACTTCTTTTTACTAAATGTTTGTGCCTTTGAACATAACATAAACCAACAAAGAAGGGGATTTTGTAACTGCAGTCACAGTCTGTAAATGAACGAGAATGGGCAACATATATAGGAAAATAGGGCCCCTCAGGCATAGCAGGCAACTACAGGGAAAATTCTACTAAATTTCAATACTGGAATAAGCATGTCGATGACCTGAAGGCCCCATCTGCAGCAATGAGCTATTTTGTTCCAAACTCAATAGGAAGTGTACCTTTAAATTCAGTAAATGGTCATACATAGTTGTCTCTCATTTCTGGCTTATGCGTAATATAGAAATGATATTCTATGTTGCCACAATAAGTATTTCTCCCAAAGATAGAAGCCATATGATCAGATGATTAAAATGGAGTAGTATGCTATAATTATATATATTCACAAATTATAATAATTATTCTAAATAATGTCTTTGTTTTAGATGGAATTCTAAGATAGATCCCCAAGATTCCTGTCCTCTAGTTATTCAATCAAATACTATCCAGGTGCTGCTGTAAAGAGATTTTGAAGATCTTAAAGTTCCAAACTGGTTGAACTTAAGCTGCAGAGAATCACATGTGCTCTTTAAAAGCAGCATTTTCTCTGACTGGTAGTGGAGGATGAAATCAGAGAGATTTGAAGCCTGAAAATAATTTGATGCACAAAAAATTGCCGACCTTGAAGACAGAAGAGGTCACATGCAAGGACCAAAGAGTAACCTCTAAAAGCTAAGAGAGACTCACAGCCAACAGCCAGCAAGGAAACTGTGGCCTCAGTGCCACAATGGCAAGGAATTAAAGTTTACCAACAACCTGAATGAGCCTCTCAAGGCCAACACCTTGATTTCCACCTTTTGAGACCCTAAACAGTGAACTTGGTCAAGCCATGCCAAATTTCTGACCTACAGAACTGTTACTTAATAAATTAATGTTGTTCAAGCCACTAACTTTGTAGACAATTGTTGCACAGCAATAGATAACTAATACACTATCCTGATGTACCATGCTTCTTTTGTCTTTAATGTTTTCTTGCATGTTTGTACAAAGATTCAAAATCTGACTCACAAAGAGAAACAGAAAGGCCACCAGGTAACCATCAGAAGAGCTCTGTTGACTATTCCAAAGATCATTTGTTGAGTTATGATCTGTGTAGAAAAATGACTCACTTGGCTTTAATAACAAGCCAAAATAGAAGAATCAGTAGAAACATCTAACCAAAATGACTAACAATCATTTTCTAGATTGCAGTACACATTAGGAAGTTTTAACATAGGTCTCTGACGAAGTTATTTTTATAGCACACAATTTTGCAATAAAAGCAAGTGATTGTGAAAACAAAGGGCAAAACTACACTGGATGAGTCCATGGAAACCTAAGACTGAATTCATACCTATAGGCATGCAAATTTGGTTTTACCACTGCCACATAGCCCATCTCAACATTGTTTGGCTGAGCTTACTTTTATCCAGCTTTCTGTTTCCCTCTCAATAGAACAAATATAATTGGAAGATAAGGAAATTGGTAGACCATGGGGACCACAGAGAAAGTATATTAATGAGAATTACACTGGGAAAGCAGTACAAAGCTGCCTCTACTCACAGTCTGGAAACAGCTCAGTATGCTGCTCTGATTAAAAATTAATCAAGTGAATAAGACCCTCCAATACAAAACAGCAAAAGAAAATTAAACATCTCCCTAGGGGAAAGCCTACAAGTCATAAAAAAAATTAAAAAATAAAACTGAATATTTGCAAATATCATTTACAAACTTAAGGTTGTTAATGACTCACTTCCATGGCAATATCACAAGTCCCGAGGGAGCTGCCAGACCTTTCAAGAGTTGAGCAAAGCTTATCCTGCTTGAGTATGCACCAAAACCACCACCTAGGGATGGAGATGGCAGATAACAAAACACACGGACTCTGAGAATCCATCCCTGATGAGGGGTGCTGATTCAGAAGGTCTGGGATTCAGAAGATCTGGTTTTAGAAATTAGGACAAGTAACTTGAAGGGATTCTGATGGGCATATGATAGGAGAAACTCTTGCAGCAACCAGTTTCCTCACAGTTGTCTAGCAAGTTAGGTGCTCTGTCAGTACAACACATTGCCTATTGTACTGTTTATTCAGGAGCTGAACTTCCATTTGTGAATTATGCAGACATTTTCCAGTTTTCTCATCCAATTCCAAATGAGAACATCCTGAGCAGAGCTAACTTTAGGATAAACACTGGTGAATAAAACTTTTCCTGTTGCTATTTCCTTCATTCACTAATGAATTCAAAACATAATGAAAAGCTATCATGTGCCAAGCACCGGATAAGGTCCTGAAGATTCAATGACAAAGAAGTAAAATATAGCCCCTGCTCTCATGGCATTCACAACCTAGAGTCATTAATAAGTAAATTTAATACAATATTATTAGTTGCAGGCTGAGAAAAATACAATGAGGAGAAAGTGTTCCTAGCAGTGGAAACAGCTTATGCAGAATCTAGAATTAAGAAAGAAGCTTATTGCTACCCAAAATGAAAAGATGGCCAAATAGGTACTGCTCTGGCGTGCCATTCCCAGCAAGAACACAGAGGGTTCACCACATTCCAAATGAATTTTTACTGCCCACAGACCAGGAGATTCCTGGGTGGAAAAGCACCACCAGTATCCAGCATGGCTGTTTCAGCCAGCACAGTGGGTCTTCACACAAAAATTCACACAAATCTGGGTGCCATTTGAACTGGTGCCTGGAACACCTAGGAGACAGAGTCCCTATTCAACTGAAAGAAAAGGGGGCTGAAACAGGGAGCCCAGTGATCTGGCTTGGTGGGTCTCACCCCCACAAAGACAAGCAATCTGAAATGCTCTGGACTGAGAGTTTCACATCAAGCACAGCTGGACCCAAGACACTCCAGCTCTGTGGAGGGAAGGGTGTCCACCATTACTGAGGCAGTCCACAACTACTGAGGCAGCCCAACATTACCAAGGCAGTCGGCCATTACTGAGGCAGTCTGCCATTACAGAGACAGTTCACCATTACTGAGGCAGACTGCCATTATCAAGGCAGTTCTAACTATACCTCTATAAACAAAACAGCAAGAAAGCTCACACAGCAGCTGGGCAGAGCCCACAGCAGCTCAGCAATGCCTCTGCTGGCAGACTGTGACTAGCCTACCTCCTCTCTGGGCAGAGCATCTCTGAAAAAAGGCAGCAAGATGTCAGGAACTAAAAATAAAGCCCCACCATCCAGGGCAGAGCACCTGGGAAAAAAAGTCAGTTAAGAGTTCCACTGCAGCAGACTTAAACATACCTGGCCAGCAGCTCTGAATGGAACAATGAGCTCACAGATCATTACTTGACCTCATATAAGGGTCGGACTGTCTCCTCAAGCAGCTCCCCAACCCCCATATATCCAAAGAGACACCTCATAAAGGAGAGCCCAGGCTGACATCTGGTGGGTATCCTTCTGGGAAAAAGAAAACATAAGAAGAAACTGGTAGCAACCCTTGCTGTTCGGTAGCCAACATAGGTGATCCCCAGGCAAGCAAGGTCTGGAGGGGACCTCCAGCAATCCTACAGCAGAGAGGCCTGACTGTTAGAAGGAAAATAAAAAACAGAAAGAAATAACTTCATTGTCAACAAAAAGGATGTCCACCCAGAAACCCCATCTGAAAGTCACCAACTACAAAGACCACAGGTAGATAAATCCACAAAGATGGAAAGAAACCAGTGCAAAAAGGATGAAAGAATCAAAAGGCAGAAAGCCTCTTCTCCTCTAAGGGATCATAACTCCTCACCAGCAAGGGAACAAGGCTGGATGAAGAATGAGTCTGACGAACTGAAAGAAAGAGGCTTCAGAAATTGGGTAATAACAAGCTTCTCTGAACTAAAAGAACATGTTCCAACCCAATGCAAAGAAACTAAGAACCTTGAAAAAAGGTTTGACAAAATGCTAATCAGAACAAACACCTTAGAGAAGAATATAAATGAATTGATGGAGCTGAAAAACACAACACGAGAATTTCATGAAGCATACACAAGTTTCAATAGCAAAGTGGACCAAGCAGAAGAAAGGATATCAGAGATAGAAGATCAATTCAATGAAATAAAATGAGAAGGTAAGAGTAGAGAAAAAAGAGTGAAAAGAAATGAACAAAGCCTCCAAGAAATATGGGATTATGGGAAAAGATCTAATCTACATGTACACATATGTTCATTGTGGCACGGTTTACAATAGGAAAGAACTGGAACCAACCCAAATGCCCATCGATGATAGACTGGACAGGGAAAATGTGGCACATATACACCATGGAATACTATGCAGCCATAAAAATGATGAGATCTTCTCCTTTGTAGGGACATGGATGAACCTGGAAAACATCATTCTCAATGAAACACCGCATGTTCTCACTCATAGGTGGGTGTTGAACAATGAGAACACATGGACACAGGGAGGGGAGCACTACACACTGGGGTCTATTGGGGAGAAATAGGGGAGAGACAGTGCGGGGTGGGGAGTTGAGGAGAGATAGCATGGGGAGAAATGCCAGATACAGGTGAAGGGGAGGAAGGCAGCACATCACACTGCCATGCGTGTAACTATGCAACAGTCTTGCATGTTCTTCACATGTACCCCAAAACCTAAAATGCAATTAAAAATAAAATAAAATAAAATGCAAAAAAAAGAACACAAATTTTATATAGTGTTAAAGCTGAATGAATTAGAACATCATTACATGAATTGGCTCTATTCCTTCATCTGGACTCCAGATTCTTCAATTTCACTGATACTAGTTTTTGAAACTATTTCTATTAGGAGATTTCTAAAGGCAGAAAAAGTGGAGTTTTTAGTCAGAAATTAATTGTTGGCAGGTAGATATTAAGATCATATTTTATAATGATAATTGAATCAAGGAAGAGTGGAAAACTGCCGAACCAATTGTTCAGTGGCATAGAGATAAATCAACCACCATAGTGACTGTTTTCTCTCTTTTTAACAACTTGTTTCTTTTTTATGTAGACATAACCCAAATATCCTTATTGTGTCAGTAAGCATATGGGAAAAAATTTTAAAACTTTTGTAATTCTAAACAAAAAACAGAAAAGAAAAAATATTTCTATAATAAACATGATAATGAATTTCATAGGATACTCAATTCCCAAAATAAGTAACTCTATGATGAGTGTACACAAAATAGAGTTGAGAAATATGTGTAAATATAAATACAAAATATCTGAGCAGTTTGTGCCTTTATATGGTAAGAATGTTGTTGAGGGCCCAGAAGGAAGATTTCTATGTTAAAATCCAAGGAGTTTGGTGGCTAAGGTAAGAGAAGGTAGATCTGAAAAAGTTAGAATTCAACTTAGATCACTTCTGACAAAGGGGCTTTTCCTCTCTCATGCCCAGAGAGCCAAAGGGTTTAAATCAGTGAATATCAAAAACTGAGATATTCAGTGATTAAATGAGAAAATCCAGGTCTCCTTCTGATATATGTCTATCAAACATTAAATAATTACCCCTGAATAAATTACACACAGTAAAGATCCTATCTCCTTTTAGGAGAGAAACCATCATCACTGGAAAATATATTTCAGATGGAAAAGCATGAAATCTGTGACCTGAAGATACAACAGCATTAAAAGAACCTCAATTTCCCATTGAGTAGCTTGCCCCAAATTTAGAAAGATCTTCCAATTCAACATAAAGCTTTCCTGACCAAACTCACTCAGTTTGAAATAAAGCTTTTCTGAACTGGAATGACACTTTGAACTATAGTTCTAGAAAAGAAATCATTTGAAGGTGGGAAAAGGAAGTGGAGAAGATCATTCAATTTGTACAGTACAACAGAAGAAGGGAAAATGTGAGAGTAAAAGAAACATTCGTCAATAAGGAAGTAATTGGTAACATTCAAGGGTATAGGCTTAGTAGTAGGGGTAGGTGTGTCCTAAACTATCATAATGAGTGGACAGAAATGAAATGAAGGTAGTAATCATAGTCTACAGAACAGAAAAATAAGTGGTTGAAAGAAGGAAAACTGTCATCATGGTTGAGCTATATCATTAGTCCCCAACCTTTTTAGCATCAGGGACCGGTTTCATGGAAGACAAAAGTCCCTGAAATACTCTTTCAGGCGTTTCATTTTTTATGGCCCTAATTTGTATTGGAGGAGGGGTGGGTGAAGGTTTGAGGATGAAACTGTTCCATTTCAGATCATAAGGTATGAGTTAGATTCTCATAAGGAGCATGCAACCTAGATTCCTCACATGTGTAGCTCACAATAGGGTTCACGCTTCTGTGAAAATCTAAGAATCTAATGCTGCCACTGATTTGACAGGAAGTGGAGTTCAGGCAGTAATGCTTGCTCGCCCATTGCTCACCTCCTGCTGTGCACCCCGCTTCCTAATGGGCCACGGACCAGTACCAGTCTGCAGCCCTAGGTTGGGGATCCCTGATCTATATGGCACTATAAACAACTGGTTTGGCAGATTTCTATTCTTTTTTTTTTTTTTTTTTTTTTTTTGAGACAGGGTCTCTCTGGAGTGCAGTGGCACCATCACAGCTCATTGAAGCCTCAACCTCCTGGGCTCCAGTAAGTTGGTCCTCCCGCCTCAGCCTCCAGAGTAGCTGGGACTACAGACACATGCCACAATACCCATCTGATAAATATATTTATATATTTTGGTAGAGACAAAGTCTCACCATGTCACCCAGTCTGGTTTCAAACTCCTGGGCTCAAGCAATCCTCCCACCTCAGCCTCTCAAAGTGCTGGGGTTACAAGTGTGAGCCATCACGCCCAGCCAATTTCTGTACTTGATTCAATTATTTTAAAATATGACCTTAGATATCTATCTGCTCATGATTAATTTCCAATCATTCAGAAAAGTCGCTTGTGAAAAGAAAAAAACCCAATTTTGTGCTCCTCCATACCACTGAGACCTAACAGCTAATGCCTGGCAAATGGGTTCTCAGACCTTGTCCATCCAGTCAGTACTAATTCAACCAATGACAGAAAGGGCTTAAGATCAAGGGAAGGCTTTTTTCATGGGAGGGAGGAACTGTATATGTTTGAAAGCTAAGGGGAGGAAGCCAGTAGAGAGGAGAAATTGATCATATTAAAAGAAAGACCTTGATTTAGACGGAAACATGGGAAAAGGTCACCAGAGGCAATGGTCAAAGATGGTATGAGAGCCTTCCTAGGACCTCTCCCCATTATTTCTAGGAATCCTTTTTCATTCCCATCAATCTCCTTTCCTCATCCCGTCAATCTTTCTTTCCCCCCAACTTTGCAGTCCTTTCTTTTCATTTGTTCTATTTCCTCTCTCCCTCACTTCACTTGTCTCTCTCCTACCTAGCCATAATATAGATATAAAACAAATAAGAAATATTCACTTTTATAAAATTACATTAAGTTTTATGACTGTTCTTAATCTAAAATCAGTTGAGTTGAATGTTTTATATCTAAAATTTTTTAATGTGGTTCTAGAATAAATATTTTTCCTTTGGGTAAAAGGCAATATTTTTTAAACTTCACCCCAATTTAGACTCTTGGAAAAATAATTTGCTTTTATGGTAGAGAAGGGAGTACTTTGTGGCAAGAAGCATTATGATATAGTTATAGGCTACAGCATGGGCTGCAGAGTCAAGCAGCCTGAGATGAAATCACAAATCCACCACTGGCTGGCTGAGGGACTTTGGCAAGTTTTCCTGTCTCTGAAGTGGTGTTATCATCTTCCTCTAGAGAGTGGTTCTAAGTTTTAAATGAAGAAATGATGGAACTTTAGCCTAGTACCCTGCACAGAGTAAACACTCAATAAATAGTAGCCATTGCCATTATTGGCTATGGTATCCTGAATTCCCTTAAAAAAAAAAACAGTAAATTTTTTATTAAAGATAAATTAGCCAGATAAATTAAAGAAAACATTCTTTTAGACATTTAGGTTTTTATGGCCCTGGTTTGTATTGGTAAATTTGCCATTACTTTTATTCTCGCTATTCTTGTCTAGAATGAAAAAAAGAGAAGAAATGGAATCAAATCCAGTCTCCTGCTAATACACACAGTTGCAGCCAGCTGCCCCCAAGATGTAGCAGGGCTGAGAAAGTGAAAGACGTCTTTGTTGACTTGACAGTTCAAGAGATAAATAAGCATATCAATTTTAATTTAACTTCCCAACCACTCAAGCTGTCACTCAAGATCATTGTTATGCCAATTATCTGGCATTAAATATTGTTATGATTTCTGACATCAAATCCATAATAGAACATTGTTTTAGAGTGACGGTTCAGTGGAAAATTCCCAGTACTTTCCCTCTGGCAATCTGGCCTGGTATGGTTTAATTAAAACAGCCAAATTACAAGCTGCCTCAGAAGGTTTTATAATGAAATTGCTGGCTGGCCTTTAGTGATAATCGTGCTACAGAACATTGCTTATTATCACATGAGCTTACTTGGATATGAAAGGATTGGTCATTGATTCAGTAATGGAAGCCAAGACTTTTTATTGCTGTCATTTCTGCTGCTTTTACTGGCAGTGAAAGTAGGAGATTTAAAGTTTCTGTTGTCCTCATAAATATGCCCAGTCACGGAAAAGCAAGGCGAAGGACTGGCACTTTAAAGGTCATCCACTGAAAATCTATTGAAGGCTAAATAATATAAAATCCTAAGGACATCAAATGATATTCCAAACACTAACGGAAAAAGACAATTTGGTCTGGGCTCAGGCAAGTCATTTCAGAGCCCTTCTGTCCTGTTTGCCAGCCGCTGAGTCCCCACTGCTTATATTACAGAAGAGGGAAAGAGGCCAGCCAGGGCTTCAGTTCTGTTGACGAGTGAGGTCGTAAATGGGGCATTGGGCTTCTTGCTTCAGCAACCTTTTGTTCCTCAGGGCCTGCTCTGAAATTTCGGAGCTCGAAAAGCCTATCCAAGACTATGATTACTCCGCTCATCCTAGTGACATTAGCTGAACATCTTGCTAATGTAACATATATTCTTCCACACCTTGCGTTACTCTCTTTCATGCACCTGTACTGAAGTCTTTGGAGGTTTTAATCTGCTTTTTCAAAATAGTCTCAATTCTTCTCTTCTCTCTTAAGCTGCTCAAATTGGCTACCTAGACATCAACCAAATAGTCCAACTCCACCATTCTTCATTTCTATAGGCATAATGCTAGTATGTTATTTATGGCTTTGAAACTACATATCTTTGTAGATTATATGAATGAACAATCTCAGATTTAGGTCAGAGTGTGAAAAATAAGCACATAATCAGATTTTAAACTTTACATTATAGTAAATAGACTATAACTTCTTTGAAAATATATCTGAAAACTCATTATATAATCTTATATTACATATTTATATTATATATAAAATATATAACTGTATAATGTAAGAAAAATTGTAACATATAATGTACAATAATTCTTCTTACATTATGTAATGTCCCTTAGACATCACTTCTCAGGAATGACATTGAGCACACATGGACATAAACATGGGAATGACAGACACTGTGGACTACTTGTGGGGGAGGTGGGAAGGGAGGGGTGGGTTGAGAAACTACCTACTGCATGCTGTGCTCACTGCCTGGGTGCAATATACTCATGTAACAAACCTGCACATGTAGCTAAAGTAAAAGTTGAAATTTAATAATATATATGTGTGATGTACTCAAAGTATGCCTGGCACCAAGTAAGCACCTCCTCAGGAATGTCTAAGATGGCATTATATCCTTCAATGTACTCTTTATTGGGAGCAAAGAGTAACTTTAAACACTTAGAATTAAACCGTGAAAGGAAAATATATAGGCACTCTATGTTATCATACTTCTTGTTTTAAAACATGTAATCATGACAGTGAGAACTGTCATGGGTGACATAAAGAGAAAATTTAGTCTGAGAACCTTACCTACCAGCACTAAAACTTTTACTTGAAGTCTAGTGAGAGTCACTTAATTATTCAAGCAATGCAGGTGAAAAGAGCTTTGATGCTTTGATTGACAATGGACACTAAATTACTCTAAAACTTTTACTCATCAATAAAATAGTTGCCCATTTGGAGTTCCATCATCAAATCTTGTTCCTATTTCATTCTCTCATAAACACATTATAGAGACAACTCTGGAATTGTATTTACCTAGGTTTGAACCCATCAACTCTTGTTAACTGTGTGACTTTGAGTAAGTACTTTAGCTTCTCTGAGCTTCAGATTCCTTATCTGTAAAATTGGGATGGGTAAAAATAGCAATTACTATACAGAGATCTTGTGAAGATGAAATGAGTTAATATGTGTGATATCACCAGTCAGAATGGCTATTATTAAAAAGTCAGAAAACAATAGATGCTGGTGAAGCTGCAGAGAAAAGGGAATGCTTATACACTGTTGGTAGAAATGTATGTTTGTTCAGCCACTGTGGAAAGCAGTTTGAAGATTTCTCAAAGAATTTAACACAGAGCCACCATTCAACCCCAAATAGTTCAATATGCCAAAAAAAAGACATTTGTGCTCATATTTTCATTGCCATGCTCTTTAAAATAGTAAAGGCATGGGCTCATCCTAGGTACCCATCAATAGTGGATTGGGTAAAGAAAATGTGGCACATATACACCATGAAATACTATATAAAAAAAAAAGAATGAAATCATGTCCTTCACAGCAACATACATGGAGCTGGAGGCCATAATTGTAAGCAAATTAATGCAAAAAGAGAAAACCAAATACCTAATGTTCTCACTTATAAATGAAAGCTAAACAACAAGAACACATGGACATAATCAAGGAAACAACAGATACTGTGGATTACTAAAAGGGGAAGGTATGAAGGGAGGTATGGGTTGAAAAACTGCCTATTGGGTACTATGTTCACTGCCTGGATGCAATATACCCATATAACAAACCTGCACATGTATCTAAAGTAAAGTTGAATTTTAAAAATATATGTGTGTGATGTCCTAGAAGTATATCTGGCACCAGTAAGCACTCTATGAAGGCTGACTCTGCTACTCTAGGACATCAATGCCACAAAAGCTGGAGCCCAGTCTTCACTGTATCTGTCCTCACTGTCTGTCTGTATCCACAGTTCTGGAATAGTACCTGGCACAGAGTACATGCACAATAAATATTTACTAAATGAATGAACCAGAACATTCAAGTATAAAAATAAACCACCAATCACTTTTCTTTATTGCTTTCTCATTTTTTTCACTTTGTATTAATGCTTATTGTGTGCATTTTCCAAATACATTTCTATTAATTAAATCCACACAAACAAGGAAAAAAAGTCATGGGAATATGGACTCTACCAATAGGGGGAAATACAATGAATTGTAAATTCTGCCAATATTAATTCTATAATAAAACGTAGTCTTTAAGCAATTGTCTATGACTCCAAGTTGCAGATGCAATTAATGCAAATAAGAAGAAAAATATATTTAAGGTTTTTATTCCTAATAACTGAAGCCTAAATGTATTTCTTCTTTATTCCTCCTTGAAATAAACTTGTAGTAGATTATTTCTATTTTTCATAAGACTTTTGGATATAAGTCCAGTTGTTGGACCATTATTTACTTCACTATTTGGTAGTCTGCAACTATATGCAAATAAGTAAAGGATTATTATGGCAGTTACTGATCATCTGCAATTGGATCAGAAAATGCATATCAACATAAAGACAAATGTTACATGTCTCATTTATTTGTGGGATCTGAAAATCAAAACAATTGAACTCATGGACAGAGAGAGTAGAAGGATGGTCACCAGAGGCTGGGAAGTGTAGTGGGAGGGTGGGGGTGAGGAAGGTGGGCATGGTTAACGGGTATCAAAAAATCATTACAAAGAACGAATAAGACCTACTACTTGATAGCACAACATGGTGACTATAGTCAATAATAATTTAATTGTATATTTTTTATAAATTTAATATTTTAAAACTGAATTGTTTATAATTCAAAGGATAAATACTTGAGGGAGTGGATACCCCATTCTGCATGATGTGCTTATTTCACATTGTATGCCTGTATCAAAACATCTCATGTCCCCCATAAATATATATAATTACTATGTACCCACAAAAGGTTCTTAAAAAGAATGTGCATACCAGTCAGAAAGCCCTCTAATTCTACATGCTAAGTTAATTTAAATATGTCTTTACATATATGAGGCCAACAAACATATGAAAAAATGCTCATAATCATTGGTCATTAGGGAAATGCAAATCAAAACCACATTGAGATACCATCTCACTCCAGTTAGAATGGTGATCATTTAAAAATCTGGAGAGAACAGATGCTGGAGAGGATGTGAAGAAATAGGAACACTTTTACACTGTTGGTGGGAGTGTAGATTAGTTCAACCAGTGTGGAAGGCAGTGTGGATTCCTCAAGGACCTAGACATAGAAATTCCATTTGACTCAGAAACCCCATTACTGTGTATATACCCAAAGGATTATAAATAATTATATTATAAAGACACATGTACACATATGTTCATTGTGGCACGGTTTACAATAGGAAAGAACTGGAACCAACCCAAATGCCCATCCATGATAGACTGGACAAGGAAAATGTGACACATATACACCATGGAATACTATGCAGCCATAAAAAAGATGAGTTCATGTTCTTTGTAGGGACATGGTTGAATCTGGAAACCATCATTCTCAGACACAAAACAGAAAATTAAACACCACGTGTTCTCACTCATAGGCAGGTGTTAAACAATGAGAACACATGGACACAGGGAGGGGAGCATCACACACTGGGGTCTGTTATGGGGTCTCTGTGGGGAATGGTGGGGGAGGGATAGCATGGGGAAAAATGCCAGAGACAGGTGATGGGGGATGGAGGCAGCAAACCACCTTGCCCTGTATGTACATACGCAACAATCCTGCATGTTCTGCACATGTACCCCAGAACCTAAAGTACAATTTTTTTTAAAGTCTTTTATTTTTTTAACTATGTACTTTGAGTTACAAAAAAACATGGCTTATAATTATGTTTCCCCAAACTGTCAATATTTTCTATTAATCAAAAATCAGTCAATTATTTATTCTGTTTCAGTCATTCACTATAGAAAATACTTGCCCAGCGTTCACAATAGGCCAGGCTCTGTGCTAAGGATTGAGGATACAGACAGATATGGCCCCTGCTGTCACAGGATTTACAATCTAGCTCATGTTACAGAGGTAGTTTCATACTTGTATGTCAGATTTTATTTTTACTTACGATATTATATAAATTTATTTATTTTCCATTGTTCTGAGAATAGAAAGATGAACCCTTATCTTAAAACTTCAGTTTTCTCAGGCCAGGTGCGGTGGCTCATGCCTGTAATCCCAGCACTTTGGGAGGCTGAGGCGGGTGGATCACGAGGTCAGGAGTTCGAGATCAGCCTGATCAACATGGTGAAACCTTGTTTCTATTAAAAATACAAAAAAATTAGGCAAGTATGATGGCAGGTTCCTGTAATCCCAGCTACTCAGAAGGCTCAGGCAGGAAAATTGCTTGAACCTGGGAGGCAGAGGTTGCAGTGAGCTGAGATTGAGCCATCACAGTCCAGCCTGGGCGACAGAGTGAGACTCTGTCTCAAAAAAAAAAAAAAAAAAAAAATTCATTTTTTTCAGCCATCATTTAATCCTTTCAAGTCACCTGAAATTATCACAAACCAAAGGAAATTACTAGTTTTAATAACCCACAAGCCTGAATATCTGTGTTCAAAGTCTCTGAGACTAGAATTCCTGCCTATTTTGATATCTACGGATTTGAGAGGAGACAAAAACCTAGTATTGGATTTAATGTAAGAAATTGATATTGACTGGCAGGATCCCAAGTCTGAGGCTTAGAGCATGCAGATCTGCAGTCACATCACTGATGCTGGAGAGTGAAGCAGGATTGCAGTTCTTTGAAATTGTTCTTGAGTGAATAGGAGAAAAAAAGAAAAACGTTTTGAGTTCTTGAATAAATAATTCTTCATTAACATTTTCATTGGTATTGTTCAAATACTGTAAGTGTGAGTATCCAAATGCTTGAAAACAGCTTATTGGACTAGGGACTTCATTAGAATAAGTGATCTGCTTCTCTTATTTACGTGATTAATATCTTTATCAAACATTTTTCTTAATGCAAAGATAAACCCATTCCACAGGTCAGAATTATCACCAATTCCAATGAAGTCTGTTAATGAGGTGTTTGTTTGTTCTATAGAGTGCTATTCAAACCAGTAATGCACATCCGATGTAGTTCATAATGACTTTTTTATTATGCAATCAAGAGTATTCACAGGAAAAGCATACCCTTGTCTGTTTACCATGTCTCTGTTTATTTGTCCACTGATTTATGAAGTGCAATACATTGCAAAGGCTCTCTTAGCAATTATGGAAAGTTACTAAAGTTCCTCTGTATAGTATTTCTTATTATAGTATAACAAGAGTTCACAGAAAACTCATTTATGTAAACTAAAGATTAAAGTTTTTGTCCAAGTCATGATAAAAAGTCCAGGAAATCAATATACATTTCAATTAATTCAGAAAAAGAGAAATTCACCCAATGTTCAATGGATCATGTAGACCAGTGACTAGTAATCTTTTGGGACTCAAAGACCACTTTGAGAATTTAATGAAAGTTATTTTTTCTCCAGAAAACCTAGACCAGGTGAAGAACCTCTGGTGTAGAAAAAAAAAAAAAAAAAACAGTGATTTTTCACTCATCAAGCAGTTGTCATGCATCATTAGATAGCCTTAAATGCCAATGCCTTCTGTTTCTGAGCTCAGCTGTTTCGATCAGTACAGTTATTTAAAAAGGTCTACCTGAACTATAAGTTCATCATTATAACATGAATCTAGGTTTGGACTCCTGGGGCTTGCTATGCCTCCTCTTCTCACCTGAAAGCCTCCACAATTTTAATGTTTAGAAAAGCTCCTGAGATGCCTTATCACCAAGCAAAGTGTTCTGAGACTCTCTTGGTCACTCTGGGTGAATACTTCATATCTTTGAATCTATCTTTCATCTTTTAAAAGTCTACAGCTTTTCCGTGGTCATCAGTTTTCCCCACCCTGGTATGTCCCTAAATATGATCCCAGCACTCCACCCGACCTTCCCTTCCAAATGTTCCTCTTGTATTTTCTAACATTCCTAATCAATAAATTCCACTGTATCTTTAATAGCTTCTCTGAACATCCCTTTCTCTCCTTACTTTAAATGAAACTAGACCATCTCCTGAGAACATTGCTTCCTCTGCAACCTTCTCAAATAGAGGCCGGTCACTGCAACCTCCCCACCCTGCCCACACACCCTACCCAGCATCTCACATACACAAGTGTTAGAAGCTGAATTATCCTTCCTGTTTCCCATTGCAACTTTCAACCATTCTTCTTCCCTCCTAGAGAGCTTGCTACTAAAGCTCTGAAACTCATACTGGCCAGCTACACCAGCCGCTCTACCTCCTCAATGCTACCATCTTGTCTCTCAGTTACTCCCTTTCTTTCTTTGACAGGATTAGATCCTGGATTTTAGACCAGAGTCTTCCTTATTGCCCCCACTCTGTCATCGTTTTTCGTAAAGACAACATCCACATGGTTGACCCATCACACACCCCAGTGTTTCAATTTCCTAACCACCTCAATTTCAAGACCATTCTACACTGTCTCAGCCAGCCATTCCCATAACCATACTGTGGGTCCTGACATTATCACTTCCACAATCTCTATAATCTCAGTTTCAAACATCTCATTTCTTGAGGGAGCTAGTCCCGAGGGAGCTAGTTTGCCCTTTCCACCATGTGAAAACACAATGAGAAGGTGTTGTCTATGAAACAGGCCCTCGCCAGACATGGAATCTGCTGGTGCTTTGATCTTGGACTTACCAGCCTCCGGAAATGTGAGAAATTACTGTTGTTTATAAGATACCTGGTTTATGGTATTTCATTATAGCAGTCCAAATAGACTAATTATCCAGGTACTTTCTAAATTCTTCCAACATTTTTACAATCCATATTTTTAGAGTCAATGAGGACATTAGAGATTATTTGTTCAACCCCCATTTTGAAGGCTCAGCAAAACAGAGTGATTAGGACAAATCACAGATTAGACAGTAACGAGGCAGTGAACACAATATGAATCATAATCTCTAGTATGAATCATAATCTCTAAGACAGACGTGGTTTCCACTTTGCTTTTTTGAAATTGTGAGCTCCTTGCAGTAATAATACCCTAAAAGTACTACAATATGAGCATCTGGCCAAAAAGCTGAGAAATAGATTCATGGGTTCACCTAGTCAATTACATATGAATACTCAAAAGACTTCCACAATAACAGACTAGAAACCATTCACCTGTGTGTAAAAGCAACATTCTAGGAGCGTACCAACCCATTAGCTATTTTGTATATTACTTCCCCAGAACAGTCACCTCTATCATGGCCTTATTGTAAAAGGATACTGAATTTTAAAGGACTCTGGATTTAGAAGCTGCCTTTACACAGCTGGAGATAGCCTCAGTTTCCTAGTGTTTAAGCAAACCCAGGAAATTTTTTTAATTAATCTCATTTTATAATTCATCAACCAGCCACCAATTAAACAAAGATATACCAAGTGACTGCTATTGTCAGGACCTGCGTGAGATGCTGGGTTTACAGTGACAAATGTGATATAACTTCAGCTCTCAGGAACTCAGGATCTGTCAAGAAAGCCCTCATGACACATTTGTGTGGTACAGCCACCTTGAAAGGCTAGCACAAGTAACTTGCTATTAATAACAAAGTACTGAAGTTAGTGAAGTGTGTACTTTTTAAATTTTGCTGTGAAGGAACAGATTAGTATCCTTATAACTTTGTAGTCATTTACTGTCATTGTGATACATATCATTGAATAGGAATAAAAGGGCTGGAGTTACAAATCATAAACTACAAATAATCCACATCCTATCCTGTCTTTGCTGCAGCTCACCATCTGAGTAAATCCATGGGGGTGTGTTAGCAAATAAAAATTATCTATAACACGTCCAAGTAGGAAAAATTGTTAACATGGGTGAGTCTAGAGATCAGTGAGAGAGACACACAGATAAGCAATTATTACAGGATAGACTGTTAAGTGCTATAATAAGCACTTGGTATATGCATAGGAAGCTGTCACCATGCAAAGAGTATCTAATGCAGTCTTAGGGTTAAAAGAGAAAAAAACATGCAGATAGGTGAGGGTGAGGTTAGGGTCAGAGGAAACTGTACAAGAGGTAGCTGACATAGGGAGAAGACTGATCAAGGTGGGCAGAAACAGGAGCTGAATTCAGACAGCTTAGGTAGAGGATGGGTTGGGGACCTGGGTCTCGTATACCTTAAAGCAAAGCAGAATTTGGAGTTTGTGCTTTCAGGTCAAACTGGAGAAACCTATCCAGGCTCACAGTCTGGTACACAGGCTGCAGTCAACTTTCAGAGGTCCAAGTCCAGCAGGGGCCAGTCAGGCTGCACAGCACAGCCAAAAGAATGGTAGCATGGGTCAGAGGTCAATATTTGGGCTGAGCATTTGGACAAATCATCTGGAAGGAGGGTGTCTTCAATTAGAACACATGGGACCACAGAGCAGCAGGGGCAGGGTGCAAGTGTGAGGCCAAGATATGCCTGTCTCACTTGTGCTCTTGTCATAAGCTCTGATTTGGGTATGT
Source organism: Saimiri boliviensis (assembly GCF_048565385.1). Classification (NCBI taxonomy): domain Eukaryota; kingdom Metazoa; phylum Chordata; class Mammalia; order Primates; family Cebidae; genus Saimiri; species Saimiri boliviensis. The sequence continues at coordinate 44,179,725 of NC_133458.1, forward strand.
GGCAGATAAGGTTTAGCAAGTGTGTGCAGTTCCAGAATCAAACAAGTAGAAGATGTAGAATAAAAATAATACAGCAATATCTCTGCCCTTGAAAAGCATCTAATAAGGGAGAAAGAAACAGGTAAGCAAACAAGCTCTGGAGGTGCTGTGAAAGAGATTTATGGGTGTAGAAGAGTACAAAAGAGGAAGTGGTTAATTCAGCCTGGGGAGGTGGCATAAAGGTTTTGAAATGTAGGTGACTAGTGAGTGACTAGACATAAAAGATGGATAGATGTTTGCTTGGTAGACCTCAGAAGAAAAGGGCCAGTGGGAAAGACATTCTGAGCAAAGGAAGCTGCAGCACGTGCAGGAGTCAACTGCACACATGGAGCAGCTTAGAGCATCAGGGACAGGATCTTAATCCATTTTTGTTGCTATAGAAGAGTACCTGAGGCTGGGTTATCTACAAAGAGAAGAAGTGCATTTGACTTACAGTTCTGCAGGCTATAAAAGAAGCATGGCACCAGTATCTGCTCCAGGTAAGGCCTCAGGAAGCTTGAAGTCATGGCAGAAGACAAAGGGGGAACAGATTTGTCACATGGCAAGAGAGGAGGAGGAAGAGGAGAGGGAGAGAGATTGAGAGAGAGAAGGAAAGTGCTATGCTCTTTTTAACAATCAGATCTCATGGGGACTAACAGAGGAAGAGCTCACTCATTACCTCAAAGATGGCACCAACCCATTCATAAGAGACTGGGCCTCATGATACAAACACCTCCCACCAGTCCCCACCTCTAACACTGGTGATCAAATTTCAACAAAAGATTTGGAGTACACAAATATTCAAACTCTATCAGGTAGCGTGTGGACAAAACATTAAGTCAGGATGGATTTCACAATTTGGAGTATGGTGAGGAGAGACTTCTGAGCCTGGGACCATGAAGCCAGCCCTGCAGAGGGCAGAGTGGAGTGAAACTAGTTTGTACTTTATTAGGTAAGTCACTAGAGTTATTTTAAATTTTCATTTAACAGCTTTATTGAGATATAATTCACATACCTTATGATTCACCTATTTAAAGTACACAATTCATTGATTTTTAGTATATTTACACATATGTGGAACCATCACTACAGTCAATTTTAGATTTTCATCCTGTCAAAAAGAAATCCCACAGACCATGTCTTCCACTAACCCTAAGCAACCACTAACCTACTTTGTCTCTATAGATTTATCTGTTCTGGACATTTGTTCTGAGCGGGAAACGTATGAGGGGAGAAGAAAAGACACACACACAATACCTTTAAGAGTTAACAACCTTTATCCCATGTAAATGGCAATGCAGATATGATAAATGAATGATATAATAAGCAAATAATATAATAATAAGAGATATAATAAGCAAATTGCAACAAGAAGGGGAGAAGGAAAAAGATGTACATATATATTTACACTCACCAACTATGGAGGATTCACCACCAGACTCGGAAGCAACAGCCTTGGTTCCAGAGTCAGCCACCTGTGTGTGCACAGACAAAGTGAGGTCTCATGAAGCTTCAGTGCAGTCTGGGACCCTAACTCTTTTTGTAACAAGTTGTTTGGCATGAAGTCCAGTCACGAGGGCCCTTCACAACTAGGGTCAAGGAACACAAAAAGGTCAATTTGTTTTTGTGATTGTCTATTGTTTTTCAGTAACTAACATATAGGAATAGATTGCAATAGAGATTTTTTCTGAAACAGCGCTAAATGAATGCCTCAAGAGGCTCACACCACCTGTCCTGAGACTTGGTGACCATTGTTTGTGTCCACGTTCAACTGAGTTCAAATTTAACTTTTCCTCCACAACATTTCCTAGGAATGGAATCAAATAATATATGGTCTTTTGTGACTGATTTGTTTTACTTAGCATGACGATTTCAAGGTTCATCCATGTTGTACCATGTGTATTTCATTTTTATGCCCAAATAATATTCCATTTTTTGGATACAGCACATTTTGTTTATCCATTTGTCTATTGATAGACACTTGTTTCTATGTTTTGACTATAATGATGTATGCTGCCATAAATATGTATACACCAATTTATTTGTGGACAGATGTTGTAACTTCTGGCTATATACCAAGGGTTGGAGTTGCTAGGTCATAGGGTAACCCTACATTTAATCATTTAATGAACCACCAGACTGTTTTCCAAAGTGAATGCACCATCTTACATTCCTGCCAGCAGTGTATAAGAGTTCCAGTTTTTTACAACCTCACCAACTCTTGTCATTATCAGACTTTTTTTTATTCTAGCCACCCTAGTGGTTGTCAAGTGCTAGCACCTTTTGAGCAGATAATAAAAGCAAATTTCACTTCAGAAGGATGACTCTGACATCAAGATGGGGAAAGAATTAAAATAAGTAGGACTAGAGGCATATGAGACTAACAAAGAGATTCTAGCAGAGTTAGTAATATATAATTGAAATTTGCCAGGACAGTACATCTTAAATATCCTCACCACTGAAAACAAAAACAAAACATGTAACTATAAGGGGTTAAAAGAGAGAGCGAATAAACCTATGACAGTCTGTTTTCTGTCAGTGGCTGCTTAGGAAATATTACAAGAAAAAGAGGCCCATCATTCCAACTACTTTGTAATATCAAGATCTTGACTTCCCATCGTTTCCTCTAGAAGTTGATCATAATCTTAACAACTACTATAAAAAAAAAAGTGGAGGTCACATTTTGAGACTGTGCCAAAAGGAAGCCACCTCTTCTACACCTACCAAGTTCTTTGCCTGTTCATCCCACTTCCATCCACCAGAGCGATATTTCTGGCCACAACTAGAGGCAGTCTTGTTTTTAATGCATTAACAAGGATTAGACAATTAATTGGCTCTAGAAGGTGAGAAAGAAAGAGGAACCTAGTAACTCCTGGTTTGGAGCAGGGGTAGCTGGTAAATAGTTCTTCTTAATAAGATGCATAAAGCAGACCAGGAAAGAGTAGTTATGATGAAAGGAAGTGTAGTTAGGGAAATAGAAGGTATTTGGATTTAAAAACATTGACACTGGAGACATCTAGGGGAAGAAGGTGGCAAGTAGCTGGATAGGAGTCCCCATGGTAGCGCTTCAAATTGTCTGCTTCAAGTGCTTAAACTACACACCTGCAGAAAAGCTTAATAATTTGCTCATTTAAATGTCTAGAACTTGCCATTCTCCTGCCCTTTGCTATAGAAAATAGAGTTTCAAACTAGGAAATTGGCCCCAATACTCAGTGAAAAGAAATTTGGAGGAAGTGTCTCAGTAAAAGATAAAAAAATAGCTATGCATTTCCCCAATTCTCTTCTGTTCTTTGCTGGTGAGATACAACATGTTTACAAAATCTACACTTGATCTTAGCCAAAAGGCCGAGAAACAATGATGTTTACAAAATCTAAAGCAATCATCGACTTCACCTGACATTTGAATTCATTTGTCTACTCAGTCATTCAACAGAAATGCATCAAATGTCAGGTACTATTCAGATGCTCAAGATGCAATTTATTAAACAAAAGAGACATGGGTTCTGCCCATCTTATCCCCTGCCATGGAGGTGCCTCCATGTTTTTTCTCACTCACAAGCTATTTGTCTGGAAAAGACAATCATCTAGCATCTGGGAGTTGCACTAGATAGGAAGATTTTATTTTATGCATCAAATTATATTTAATAATGATTTAAACCACTTTGGAAAAACATTTTTAATTAGTTGGCAGTTTTCCTAGAATACTAAATTTCATGAACAACATTGAAAAAAAATGGTTACAAAATTGTTTAAATCTCCACAGAATACACTGTTAATTTTCTCAAGCAAGATAAGAGTTGAAAACCCTAGTTTAAAAATAGAAACTCAGAATAAAATGTTAAATACAAGACTGTAAACACTGCAGCACTGTTTGCCTCTGGCTCAAAAAGAAAAAAAAAACAGGGCATTGAGAGGGAGCCACATTGATATTTGCAAGACTTTTATTTAATGGTGCAGATTCAATGATGAAAATTACTAAAACCCTAGATAAGACTGTTTAATCAAAGAATAATAGTACTTTGTTAAATTCTTATTGAAATGTAATTTACATACAACATTATCTCATTCTGAGCATACAATTTGATACGTTTTGGCAAATCTATACAGCCATGAACCCATGAACACAATAGATACAGAGCAGAGGTTAATAGAAGTTTTGGTAATCATGGAAATATTCTGTATCTACCTTGTCCAATGTGGGAGCCATGAACCACATTGGCTATAGAGCACTTGAAATGTGGCTTGGGAAATTTGAGTACTGAATTGTTAACTACTTCGTTTTAACTAATAACACAGCATTTTCTTCACCCCTAAAAGTTCCTGTTGCTATCATCTTACAATTTTACTATAGTGCCCTCTACTGACAAAGCCTAGCGTTCCACTAGCTGGCAAAGACATTTACACGATGTAAACAAAGCAGGGACTGAGGGTAGATTTGAATAGACGACTGCTTAAGTTTGATGAATTTCAATTTATCAATTTTCTTTGTCCTTTTTGTCCTACCTTAGAAATCTTTGATTCAATATTTTCTCTTAGATTTTTTTTTTTTTTTTAGAAATTTCATTGTTTAGCTCTTACGTTTAGACCTATCATCCAACTTGTGTTAAGATTTTTATACGGTGGCCAGGAATGGTGGTTCATGCCTGTAATCCCAGCACTTTGGGAGGCCAAGGTGAGATGATCACTTGTGGCCAGCAGTTCAGGGCCAGCCTGGAAAATATAGAGAGACCCCATCTCTACAAAAAATACGAAAGATAGCCAGGCATGGTAGCATGCCCCTGTGGTCCTAGCTACCCAGGAGGCTGAAGCAGGAGAATCACTTGAGCCCAGGAGTTCAAGGCTGCAGTGAGCTTGACTGTACTACTGCCCTCCAGCCTGGGTGACAGAGTGAGACCCCTAGCTCTAAAAATAAACAAACAAATAAATAAATTATATGGCTTGAGGTAATTATATTTTTACATATGGATGTCTAATAGCTTCAGCATTTGTTGAAAACACCTTTTCATTCCCCATTGAACTACATTAGCATATTTGTCAAAAAAAATCACTTGATTGTATACATACAGGTCTATTTCTGAACTCTCTGATTTATACGTCTATCCTTATACCAATGAAACTATTTCTATTATAGCAACTTTATAGTAAATCTTGAAATCAGTTACTGTGAGTCTTCTAACTTTATTCTTTTTCAAAATTGTCTTGGCTCTTTTTGGTGGTGTGCACTTTGATATAAATTTTAGAATCAGTTTGTTAATTTCTATTAAAGAAAATGCCTCCTGGGATATTGAGATTTTATTAAATCTATAAATTAATGAGGCTAATTGACATCTTAATCCTATTGCATCTTCCAATTCATGAATTCAGCATATCTTTCCATTTATTTAATTTTATAAAATTTATCTGAGTAACGTGTTGTAGTTTTCCTCAGTTGCTATTCTAGGGGTTAGACAAACTCACAATTCTTATCCCTTCTGGTTCACAGATTAAACTTTCCTCTGTCTTTCATCTGCTTTTCAATACTTTCCAGTATCTTAAAATCATTTTTTTTAATTATTTAACAAGTTTTAAAAATTATTTTCTGGGAATTTGTGAGATCACTTCACTTCTCCAAAAGCAGACTCCTTAAATATGTTGATAATAACTCTAAAAGCAAAGATTAGAGTTCTTCTTTGCTCTAAATTCTATCAACCTTCTAGTCACATCTGGTGCTTGCATTATGATAATGTCTTCATTTTAGTCAGCTAAAGCCTAAAATAGGAAGAACAAAATAGACAAAGCAAGCTAATTTTCCATCAAGTTTCTTATATTTATGAAGTACACAGACCAGAACAGATTCACCAATCAGAATACCCAAAGATGTGATCATTCTCTTGAAATATTAGATTATAAAGCACAGAAAAATCCTGATGGAAGGTAAAGTAGTGAAGAGAGTACAAGTAAATATCTCACAGTATTATTCAATGTGTTTCATTTCTGACTTCCAGTAATTCCTCCTACCATGCAAATATTTTCTCCAATTTCTCCATAAAGAAAGCTGCAAGAACAAGGGGTCTCATACTCACTGCCATGTTCAGGTTTGTGTTTTATAGCAGGAATGAAGTTGCAACCCTCAATGTTCTGCAATCCCCCATGGGTGATTCTCAGGCAAGCTGGGTCTGGAGTGGACCCCTAGCAGTCCTGTAGCAGAGGGGCCAAACTGTTAGAAGGAAATCTAAGAAACAGAAAGAAATAACTTCATCATCAACAAAAAGGACGTCCACTCAGAGACCTCATCCGAAAGTCACCAACTAAAAAGACCACAAATAGATAAAGCCACTAAGATGGGAAGAAACCAGTGCAAAAAGGATAAAAACACCAAAAATCAGAAGGCCTCTCCTCCTCCAAAAGATCACAGCTCCACACCAGCTAAGGATCAAAGATGGATAGAGAATAAATCTAATTAATTGACAGAAACAGGCTTCGGAAGGGGGGTAATAACAAACTTCTCTGAGCTAAAAGAACATGTGCTAACCCAGTGCAAAGAAACTAAGAACCAAGAAAAAAGATTAGATTAGATGATAACTAGAATAAACAGCTTAGAGAAGAATACAAATGACTTGTTCGAGCTAAAACACACAACATGAGAACTTCGTGAAACATACGCAAGTTTCAATAGCCAAATCGACCAAGCAGAAGAAAGGATATCAGAGATTGAAGATCAACTCAATGAAATAAAATGAGAAGGCAAGATTAGATCAGAGATTGAAGATCAACTCAATGAAATAAAATGAGAAGGCAAGATTAGAGAAAAAAATAGTGAAAAGAAATGAACAAAGCCTCCAGGAAATATGGGATTATGGAAAAAGACCTAATCTACATTTGATAGGTGTACCTGAATGTGACAGAGATAATGAATCCAAGCTGCAAAACAGTCTTCAGAATATTATGCAGGAGAACTTCCCCAACCTAGCAAGCCAGGCCACCATTCAAGTCTAGGAAATACAGAGAACACCACAAAGATATTCCTCAAGAAGAGCAACCCCAAGGCACATAATTGCCATATTCAACAGGGTTGAAATGAAGGAAAAATGCTAAGAGCAGCCAGAGAGAAAGGTCAGGTTACCCACAAAGGGAAGCCCATCAGACGCACAGCAGATCTCTCAGCAGATAGTCTACAAACCAGAGGAGAGTGGGGGACCAATATTCAACATCCTTAAAGAAAAGAACTTTCAACCTAGAATTTTGTATTCAGCCAAACTTAGCTTCATAAGCAAAGGAGAAAGAAAATTCTTCATGGACAAGCAATTGCTAAGAGGTTTCATCACCACCACCAGGCCTGCCTTAGAAGAGCTCCAGAAAGAAGCACTAATCAAGGAAAGGAACAACCAGTACCAGCCACTCCAAAAACATACCGAATGGTAGAGCGCATTGACACAGTGAAAAAAAATGCATCAATTAATAGGCAAAACATCCAGCTAGCATCAAAATGGTAGGATCAAATTCACACATAACAATATTGACCTTAAATGTAAATGGGTGAAATGCCCCAATAAAAGGACACAGACTGGCAAATAGGATAAAAGTCAAGACCCATCAGTGTGCTGTATTCAGGAAACCCATCTCGTGTACAAGGATACACATAGGCTAAAAATAAAGGGATGGAGGAAGATGTATCAAGCAAATGGAGAGGAAAAAAAAAAAAGCAGGAGTTGCAATCCTAGTCTCTGATAAAATGGACTTTAAACCAACAAAGATCAAAAGAGACAAAGAAGATCATTACATAAAGAAGAGCTAACAATCCTAAATATACATACACCCAATAGAGGAGCACCCAGATATATAAAGCAAGTTCTTAATGACCTACAAAGAGACTCAGACTCCCAAACAATAATAGTGGGAATCTTTAACACTCTATTGTCAATATTAGACAGATCAATGAGACAGAAAATTAACAAGAATATCTAGGACATGAATTCAGATCTGGACCAAGAGGACCAAATAGACCTCTACAGAAATCTCCACTCCAAATCCACAGAATATACATTCTTCTCAGCACTGCATTGCACCTACTCTAAAATTGAACTCATAATTGGAAGTAAATCACTCCTCAGCAAATACGAAAGAATGGAAATCATATCAGACAGTCTCTCAGACCATGGGGCAATCAAATTAGAACTCAGAATTAAGAAACTAACTCAGAACTGCACAGCTTCATGGAAACTGAACAACTGACTCCTTAATGTCGACTTGATAAACAATGAAATGAAGGCAGAAATAAAGATGTTCTTCAAAACCAAAAAGAACGAAGACACAATGTACTAGAATCTCTGGGACATATTTAAAGCAGTGTCTAGAGGAAAATTTATAGCAATAAATGCCCACATGTGAAGCAAGGAAAGATCTAAAATCAACACCCTGTTATCCAAATTAAAAGAGCTGGAGGAGCAAGATCAAAAAAACTCAAAAGCTAGCAGAAGATAAGAAATAACTAAGATCAGAGCAGACTTGAAGGAGACAGAGACACAAAACACCCTTCAAATACTCAATAAAACCAGGAGCTGGTTTTTTCAAAATATCAATAACATAGACAGACTGCTAGCCAGATTAATAAAAAAAGAAAAGAGAGAAGAATCAAATAGATGCAATAAAAACAATAAAGGGGTTATCATCACTGATTCCACAGAAATACAAACTACAATCAGAGATTGCTACAATCAACTCTGTGCACATGAACCAGTAAACCTGAGAAATAGATAATTTCATGGACATTTGTACCCTCCAAAGTTTAAACCAGGAAGAAGTTGAAACCTTGAATAAACCAATAAGAAGGGCTGAAGTTGAGGAAGCAATTAATAGCCTACCAACCAAAAAAAGTCCAAGTCCGGAGGGGTTCACAGCTGAATTCTACCAGACATGCAAAGAGTCACTGGTACCATTAGTTCTGAAACTATTCCAAACAATACAAAAAGAGAGAATCCTTCCCAAATCACTTCATGAGACCAACATACCAAAACCCAGCAGAGACTCAACAAAAAAAGAAAACTTCAGGCCAATGTCCATGATGAACATAGATGCAAAACTTCAATAAAATACTGGCAAACCAATTGCAACAGCACATCAAAAAGCTTATCCATCATGATCAAGTAGGCTTTATCCCGGAGATGCAAGTCTGCTTCAATATATGCAAGTCTATAAACATCATCCACCACATAAACAGAATCAAAGAAAAAAAAAACACATGATTATCTCAATAGATGCAGAGAAGGCCTTTGACAAAATTCAACAGCACAGTCTGCTAAAAACTCTCAATAAACTAGGTATCAAAGGAACATACCTCAAAACAATAAAAACCTACAGCCAATATCATACTGAATTGGCAAAAACTGGAAGCATTCCCTTTGAAATCCAGTACTAGACAAGGATGCCCTCTCTCACCACTCCTATTCAATATAGTATTGGAAGTTCTAGCCAGAGCAATTAGGCAAGAAAAAGAAATAAAGGGTATTTAATTAGGAAAAGAGGAAGTCAAATTGTCTCTATTTGCAGATGACATGATTGTATATTTAGAAGACCCTATCATCTCAGCCCCAAAATCTCCTGAAACTGATAAGCAACTTCAGCAAAGTCTCAGGATACAAAATCTGTGTGCAGAAATCACAAGCATTGCTATACACCAATAACAGACTAACAGAGAGACAAATCAAGAGTGAACTACCATTCAGAATTGCTACAAAGAAAATAAAATACCTAGGAATACAACTAACGAAGGATGTAAAGAACCTCTTCAAGGAGAACTACAAGTCTCTGCTCAACAAAATGAGAGGACACAAACAGATGGAGAAACATTCCATGCTCATAGTTAGGAAGAATCAGTATCATGAAAATGGCCATACTGCCCAAAGTAATTTATAGATTCTATGCTATCCCCATCAAGCTACCAGTGACCTTCATTACAGAACTGGAACAAACTACCTTAAATTTCATATGGAACCAAAAGAGAGCCCACATAGCCAAGACAATCCTAAGCAAAAAGAACAAAGCCAGAGGCATCATGCTACCTGATCTCAAACTATATTACAAGGCTACAGTAATCACAACAGCATGGTACTGATACCAAAACAGAGATATAGACCAATGAAACAGAACAGAGGCCCTCGAGGCAATGCCACAAACTACAACCATCTGATCTCTGGCAAACCTGAGAAAAACAAGCAATAGGGAAAGGATTCCCTGTTTAATAAATGGTGTTGGGAAAACTGGCTAGCAGTGTGTAGGAAGCAGAAACTGGACTCCTTCCTGACACTTTACACTAAAATTAACTCCAGATGGATTAAAGACTTAAACATAAGACCTAACACCATAAAAACTCTAGAAGAGAATCTAGGCAAAACCATTCAGGACACAGGAATAGGCAAGGACTTCATGACTAAAACACCAAAAGCATTGGCAACAAAAGCCAAAATAGAAAAATGGGACGTAATTAAACTCCAAAGCTTCTGTACAACAAAAGAAATAATCATTAGAGTGAATCGACTACCAACAGAATGGGAAAAAAATTGTTGCAATCTACCCATCTGACAAAGGGCTAATATCCAGAACCTACAAAGAACTGAAACAGAATTACAAGAAAAAAACAAACCCATCCAAAAGTGGGCAAAGGATATGAACAGACACTTTTCAAAAGAAGACATATATGAAGCCAACAAACATATGAAAAAATGCTCATCATCACTGGCCATTACAGAAATGCAAATCAAAACCACATTGAGATACCATCTCACACCAGTTAGAATGGCAATCATTAAAAAATCTGGAGACAACAGATGCTGGAAAGGATGTGAAGAAATAGGAACACTTTCACACTGTTGGTGGGAGTGTAAACTAGTTCAACCATGTGGAAGACAGTGTGGTGCTTCCTCAAGGAACTAGAAATATAAATTCCATTTAACCCAGCAATCCTATTACTGACTATATACCCAAAGGATTATAAATCATTCTATTATAAAAACACATACACACGTATGTTCATAGGGCACTGTTTTCAATAACAAAGACCTGTAACCAACCCAAATGTCCACTGATGATAGACTGGACAAGGAAAATATGGCACATATACACCAGGGAATACTATGCAGCCATAAAAAATGATAAATGTGTGTCCTTTGTAGGGACATGGATGAATCTGGAAACCATCATTCTCAGCAAAGTGACACAAAACAGAAAATCAAATACCACATGTTCTCACTCATAGGTGGATGATGAACAATGAGAACATATGGACACAGTGAGGGGACCATCACATACTGCTGTCTTTTGGAAGCCAAGGGAGGGACAGCGATGAGGTGGGGAGGGCAGGGAGGAATAAGATGGGGTGAAATGCCAGATATAGGTGATGGGGGGATGGAGGCAGCAAACCACATTGCTGTATGTGTACCTATGCAACAATCCTACATGATATCCACATGTATCCCAGAACCTAAAGTACAATTAAAAACTAAATAAATAAATAAATAATAAAATAAAATAAATTCAGGACCTGTTTTATTGAAAAAAAAATTTTAAATAGACCACTGGCTAGACTAATGAAGTAAAGAGAATAATCAAACAGACAGTCAAAAAAATTATAAAAAGCTATATCACCACTGACCCCACAGAAATACAAACAACCACCAGAGAATACTATAAATATCTCTATGCACATAAACTAGAAAATCTAGAAGAAATGCATGATTTCCAGGACATATACACCCTCTCAAAACTTAACCAGAAAGCAGCTGAATCCCTAAATAGACAAATAACAAGCTCTGAAATTGAGGCAGTAATAAATAGCCTACCAACCAAAAAAAGCCCAGAACCAGATGGATTTACAGCTGAATTCTACCATAGGTACAATGAGCTGGTAACATTCCTACTGAAACTATGCCAAACAATAGAAAAAGAGGTACTCCTTCCTGACTCATTTTATGAGGCCAGCATCATCCTAATACCAAAACCTGGCAGAGATAAAACAAGAAAACTTCAGGCCAATATCCCTGATGAACACTGATGCAAAAATCTTCAATAAAATACTAGCAAACTGAATCCAGCAGCAAATCCAAAAGCTTATCCACCATGATCAAGCTGTCTTCATCCCTAGGATGCAAGGTTGATTCAACATATGCAAATTAATAAATGCAATTCATCACACAATCAGAACTAAACACAAAAACCATATGATTATCTCAAAAGATGCAGAAAAGGCCTTCAATAAAATTCGACATCTCTTCATGTTAAAAACTCTCAATAAACTAGGTATTGAAGGAACATACCTCAAAATAATAAGCGCCATTAAAGAGAAACCCACAGCCAATATCATACTGAATGGGCAAAAGCTGGAAGCATCCTCCTTGAAAACCAGCATAAGACAAGGATGTCCTCTCCCACCACTCCTATTCAAAACAGTGTTGGAAATTCTGGCCAGGGCAATCAGGCAAAAAAAAGAAATAAAGCATATTCAGATAGGAAGAGAGAAAGTCAAACTATCTTTGTTTGCAGAGGACATGATCCTATATCTAAAAACCCCATTGTCTCAGCCCAAAATCTTCTTAAGCTGATAAGCAACTTCAGTGGACTCTCAGGACACAATATCAATGTGCAGAATCACAAACATTTCTGTACACCAATGACAGACAAGCAGAGAGCCAAATCATGAACTCCCATTCACATTGCTACAAAGAGAATAAAATACTTAAGAACACAGCTAACAAGAGACATGAAGGACCTCTTTAAGAACTGTAAACCACTGCTTAAGGAAATCAGAGAGGAGAAAAAGCATACCATGCTCATGGACAGGAAGAATCAATAATCAATATTGTGAAAATGGTCATACTGCCCAAAGTAATTTATAGATTCAATATCATTCAGATTAAACTACCATTGATATTCTTTACAGAATTAGAGAAAACTATTTAAAAATTTATCTGGAACCAAAAAAGAGCTTATATAGCCAAGGTAATCCTAAGCAAAAAGAACAAAACTCTAGGTATTATGCTACCTGACTTCAAACTATACTACAAGTCTACAGTAACCAAAACAGCATGGTACTGGTACAAAAACAGACATATATACCAATGGAACAGAATAGAGAACTCAGAAATAAGATCTCACATCTACAACCATCTGATCTTTGACAAACCTGGCAAAAACAAACAATGGGAAAAGGATTCCCTATTTAATAAATGATGGCTGGGAGAACTGGCGAGCCATATGCAGAAAATTGCAACTAGACCCCCTTCCTTATACATTTTACAAAAATTAACTCAAGATGGATTAAGGACTTGCATGTAAAACCCAAAACTATAAAAACCCTAGAAGAAAGTCTAGGCAATATCATTCAGCACATAGACATGGGGAAATATTTCATAATGAAAATATCAAAAGCAATTGCAACAAAAACAAAAATTGACAAATGGAATCTAATTGAACTAAAGAGCCTCTGTACAGCAAAAGAAACTATAATCAGAATGAACAGACAACCTACAAAATGGGAGAAAATTTTTGCAATCTATCCATCTGACAAGGGTCTAATATCCAGAATCTACAAGCACCTTAAACAAATTTACAAGAAAAAAAAAAAAAAAAACATTCAAAAGTGGGCAAAGGACATGAACAGACATTTCTCAAAAGACATTTACGTGACCAAGAAACATATGAAAAAAAGCTTAACATCACTGATCATTTGAGAAATGCAAATCAAAACCACAACGAGATACCATCTCATGTCATGCCAGTCACAATGGTGATTATTAAAAAGTCAAGAAACAACAGATGCTGGTAAAGCTGCAGAGAGATAGAAATGCTTTTACACTATTGGTGGGAATATAAATTGTTCAGCCATTATGAAAGACAGTGTGATGATTCCTCAAAGACCTAGAAACAGAAATAAATTTTGGCCCCATAATTCCATTTCTGAGTATATACCCAAAGGAATATAAATCATTCTATGTTAAAGATACATGCACTTGTATGTACATTGCAACACAATTCACAATAGCAAAAACATAGAATCCACCCAAATGCCCATCAGTGATGGACTGGATAAAGAAAATGTGGTACATACACATCATGGAATACTATGCAGCCATAAAAAGGAATGAGATCATGTCCTTTGCAAGTCATTGATGGAACTGGAAACGATTATTCTCAGCAAGCTAATGCAGGAACAGAAAACCAAATATTGCATGTTCTCACTTATAAGTGGGAGCTGAACAATGAACATATAGATACAGGGAGGGGAACAACACACCCTGGGATCTTTTGGGAGACAGGGGGGAGGGAGAACATCAGGAAAAATAACTAATGCATGCTGGGCTTAATATCTGGATGATGAGTTGATAGGTGCAGCAAATCACCATGGCACACATTTACCTATGTAACAAACCTGCACATCCTGAACATATACCCCAGAACTTAAAATAATTATTTTAGAAAGAGGGAAAAATCCTATGTGTTCCATAAATAATTTGTAACATTTAGTGAATTTTTATATCTCATTAAAAGTCATCCACATTGTAGCAAGTTAATAAATTCTAACACTCTACTGTTTATTTATCTTAATTTTTTTTCAAAGAACAGAGCCTGCTGTTTAACTCAATTTGCCAACAAGCATAGATTATTGTTGAATGCAGAGGATCTTATGACCTGTCACTTGTTCTTAATTAACCAAGAGAACTCCACAGGGAGAATTCTAGTGTATCACATTCGTCTCTACTTGAAAATCAGTCTATTTGTACTTAGCACCAGCTTCTCCAAAGCTCTCCCACGACTCTCCGCTGAGTCCTACATCCCATGTTAATGCAACATCTCAATCCCTATGTCAATAGAGATTAGAGGACCATTTTTCATCTAATTCCCTTGACCCACAGTACTCATTTCTGTCAATGAGAGTATAGATGGAACTCAGCAAGGTGCCGAGGAAAGCTGTAATGAATCCTCTGTGTATATTAAATATATTGAGATGAAGCACTGAGAGAACACCTGATAAGCTACTGTTTCAGTAGCTTAAAATAAATTAATTTTTTTTTATCACATTCAAGTTCTAGGAGAAATGAGATGAGTAAAGCATTACACAAGACATTTGCTTTG
The DNA here is from genome assembly GCF_048565385.1 of Saimiri boliviensis. Lineage (NCBI taxonomy): Eukaryota > Metazoa > Chordata > Mammalia > Primates > Cebidae > Saimiri > Saimiri boliviensis. Next base: position 44,194,845 of record NC_133458.1, read on the forward strand.
TGATGTGTAAAGGAGTAGCCTAACACAGGGGTAAAAGCCAAAGGCTTACTCAATGTAAGGTCAGTCTCAAAGAGGTGTTTGAATCATGCTGCAGTGTGGGGAGAATTGAAAGAGGGCAAGACAGGAGTAGAGAGATCATTAAGAAGACTGAATTAAAGCAGTAAGCATGGGATAGAAATGACAGAAAAATGATTAAGGAGAAAGATCTAAAATACAATAATCAGGTAGAATCAGTAAGATCTGAGGACTGATCATCAGTTTAGAGAAATTAAGAACAGAACCCTGGAGTCAGTGACTTCCGGTTCTATTATTAAGAATTCTGGCTAAGTAAGACTAACATAAATAGCAACGAATTGAATTATTAGTAATATTGGGTAGAAATAGGGATGATTCCCAGGTTCTAGATTACATGACTGGTAAATAGAAGTACCTTTCTCTGGTAAACAGAGGAAATACAGAAAGAAGAACAGGTTTTGGTGCGAGGAGGGACAATGAAAAAGATGCTGAGTTAAAGGAGCTTGGGAAGCATCCGATCAGAAAAACGCCACAGGCAGATGCAGAGGTGAAACCCACAGGCAGGAGAAGAATTGAAGTGCAGAAATACAGAGCTGTGAATGGTCACACATATTAGTATTTGACAGTATCAGAGCAAATGAGAAAAGAGAGAACCAGGAAAAATATGTAGAATGTAGGAAAGACAGAATGGGGTGAAAGGGAAGACCAGAGGACTTGCAGGGAAACAAGGGCAACATCAGTGACACAGAAGCAAGGGAGGGGAGGGTTGGAGAGAGAAGGACTTATCAGACACTGCTTTCTCACCAGATCAACCCAAGCAAAGATGTGTCCAGAAATGCATAAAATTTGTGAACTTCTCTAGGACCTCAGGCCCAGGTCTTGAAGAGCATCCCCTGGGGCATACCAGGAACCTCCCAGCAGTCTTCCTGGAAGCTGCCCTGATAGCAATGGCCAGGACAGAGCAGTCGCCCTCTGCATTCATATCTCAGGTCAGCCAGAAGTTTCATGGCTTCTGCGAAGCAGAGAAGAGTTTATCCCACTGATCAGCATGTAGCCCATGTCAGCTTCACATCAGCTGGAAAAAATTTAAAACTCATGGAATCATGGAAAGGTGACAAAACAACCTGCCTACTCATAAGTTAGAGATGATAGTTATATGTTGGAAGTACAAAGTTGACACTCTCGGATTTGTCTTTACTGTAGTGGTAAAGTAGTAACATCTTTGTGAAAGCAAATGTTCTAGATAAAGTTTACTACTTTAGGAAATGAGCATTTTATTTTAGCCACCTTTTAACATAAATCTCATCAAAAGTTTTCTATATTGCCAATACATGGTACACTGGATATAATATAGTCTTGCTTACAAACTCAAGATCATCATTATGATCATTATTTATCATGGTAAATGATGGAAAGAATGAGAAGAGGTAACATTTATTGCTTACCTATGTGTCTGATATATAATACTCAACTTCCTTGAACCTATGAACTAAGCATTGTTATCTGTATTCTACAAATAGAGACACTAAGGCTTAGAAAAATTAACTTGTCCAAAATAAGACATATTTAGTCAAAATATGTATCTAGTTATGCTGATTTCAAAACCTTTCTATTCCTCTTCCCACAGCCCTCCCCCAATTTTAACCCAACTTTTGAAAGTTGCTTTTTATACGTCATTTTTTGCTCTAGGGGCCCTCAGTAAAAAACAGCGAAGACTGTTTACCGCTATGCAAAATGGTCCAGTTTGCTGATATTGTAAAAGATGATTTCTCTCCTTCCTTCCTTGCTACCAATGATCACTTTCAATATATCAGCTTAACAGTAACTCCTCCCTTCTCCTAATATGTTTTTTTCCTAAAACCTAGGCAACTTGCCAGGGAAAACCAAATTATCTATTTTATTAAAGAAATAATATAATACTTGACAGAAAAATGTCTATCTCTTCTGTGAATACTGTTTTCATCTTTTGTTAGAGACTTTTTTAAACTGTCAGATTTATGGCTATCTTCAAAAAGGTTAAAGTTCACCAAAGTCTAAATATTAAACAAATTGCTCTCTGGGTTTGCCCAACAAGTCTTCACTGAATCACTAATCTGTATATGGGCCATAGTGATTAGTCCAGAGGTAGGCAGGTACCCAAGGCAAACAATCAGAGCCTTTCCTGAGGATTTTTCTGGCTAGAGGTAGCATGAAAGAGATGCTCTTGTCACTGGAGCTATTACACCATGAGTTCAGAACTTTTCACTACTTTATGGAGAGAGCATACTGTTGTAGTAGAGAATACTACTCACAGAGAGAACAGAGACCAAAGACAGAGAGAAAAAGGATCTAGATAACCTTTGTCTCTGGATCCACTTATTCCTAGCTCTACAACTACCATGGTCTTATAAGCATATAAGTTCCCCCCGACTCTTTTATTTTTTTAAACTAGCTGTATTTGTCTTTCTGTCACCTATCACTGATAGAGCCTTAACCAATAAATGTGGACATTAACCAAGAACAGTACTGCTCAACTTTGTCTGCACATTAGAGTCATCTGGGGAGTTTTTAAAGTCTCAATGCCCAGGCTGCATCCAAAACCAATTAAATCAGAGTTTCTGAAGGTGGGAACCAGGCATCAGTATTTTTTTCCTGAATTAAATTGCAAATTATATATATATATATATATATATATATATATATATATATATATATATATTATATATATATATATTTTATATATATATATATATATAAAATTGCATTTTAGGTTTTGGGGTACATGTGAAGAACTTGCAAGATTGTCACATAGGTACACACATGGCAGTGTGATTTGCTGCCTTCCTCCCCATCACCTATATCTGGCATCAGTATTTTTGTAAAGTTCCCCAGGGAAGTCCAATGTGCATCCAGGATTAAAATAACTGCTCTGCATCAGCTTTCACTCTTCCATAAAAAGTGGCTTATCAAAAACCATCAATAAAAGGTTAAAACTTTGGAAACATTCTTAACTGAAATGAAAACCAAAAGAACAATTGCTACTATTCCCTGTACCACTCAAGGCATGCTGAAAATCATAAATGAGACAATAAATGTTGTATAAAGTTTAAATCTAGAAAGTGAACAAACAAAGCTGTCATCTGTAGGAGAAAATATGATTGTCTACATAGAAAATCCAATAAAATATGTAGACAAATTATTAGAATTACTATTAGAAGAGCGACTTGATATAAAATCAACACATGCACAAAGTGTCAATTCTCTCCAAATAAATGTGTGCAATCAGTAGATGTGTCACAGGACTTCTTACAGAACTTGACCAGCTCATCCTAATGTTCACTTAGAAAAATAAGGAATCAATAACAGCCAAAACAAGACCAAGTAGGGGACATGCCTAGCAGATATAAAGTTTCTCTCTTTCTCTTCTAAATTATATTTTAAACATATGCACACACACAGTTATACCATGCATATCTACTTTGACTCCAGAGATTAAAGTAGTATGCTACCAATGCAGTATTTTAAAAAAACGAATTGATTAATAACAAAGAATAGAAAGTCCAGAAACAGACCAACACATATCCAAAAAGTTGGTAACAGAGATGGAATAACAAATCAGTGAGGGAAAAAAATAAACTATTCAATAGGTGGCACTTTACATGGGGGGAAAAATGGATTCCTATTCTCACAAAAGATAAATTACAGAAGAATTAAAGACCTAAGCTTAAAGGTAAAATTTTAAACATTTCAGACAAAAAAAATGAAGAGTATTTTTATAACCTTAGGATAGGGAAAGGATTCTTAACAAATGTAAAAGTATAAAATACAAAGACACCCACTAATAAATGTGACGCTTAAATTTAAAACTTCTACTATGTAACACAACACTGTAAAAAGAGATAAGCCACAAACTGGGGGGATATATGTGTACTGTAGAAAATCGACAAAGAATTAGTATCCAGGCTATTTAAAGAACTCTTGCAAGTCAAGAAACCTAACAGAAAAATATACAAAACTTGGTGGGAATGGGCAAATTACAGATGAAACCCCATCAACAAATAAATAAATAAATATATGAATACTGTAAATTTAAAGTGTTATATATTTTACACTCATCAAATTAACAAAAATTTAATGACATGACAATCACAAATTTGGAGAAGGAAATGGGCAAAGGGAACTCTGAAAAGCATATATTGCCACAACCTGTTAGAACTGTTTGAACTTGTCCTAAGATCCAATAATTCCATTTACTTAATTTTTAACTTGATGTTTTCCCCCTAAGATCAGGAACAAGACAGATGTCCACACTCATCATTTCTCTTCAACATTGTACTATAGGTTCTAGCCAGAGAAACTAGGTAAGAAAAAAAAAGCATCTAGATTGGAATGAAGAAGTAAAACTACTTCTATTACAGATGCCCTGATCTTGTATACAGAAAATTTTAAGGAATCTATTAATATCAAGAAGACTAATAAACAAGTTTGGCAAGATTGCAGACAAGAGATCAATATACAAAAATCTATTGCTTTTTTATATACTTTCAATGAACAACCAAAAATTAAATTAACATAACAATTCCATTTACAATCACATCAAAAATAATAAAATACTAAGGTATAAATTTAATTAACTACAAAGCTTATAACCTGAAAACTATAAAACATTGTTTGAAAAAATTTTTAAAAGATCAAAATAATTGGAAAAGTTCTGTTCATAGACTTGAAGACTTAACATCATTAAGATGGCAATACTCCCAAATTGATCTACAGATTCCATACTTATCAGAATCTCAGCTGACTTCTTTGTAGAAATGAACAAGCTGATTCTAAAATTTATAAGGAATTGCAAGGAACCCAGAATGGCCAAAGCAATCTCAACAAAAAGAACAGAATTAGGAAGACTCAAATGTCCTAATTTCAAAATTTAGTACAAAGAAATCATAATCAAGACAGCATGGCACTGGTGCAAGAACAGACATATATCAATAGATTAGAACTGAGAGTCCAGAACTAAATCCATATATCCATGGCCAACAGATTTTAGGCCAGGGTGACAAGATCATTCAATGTGAGAAAAAAAAAATAGCCTTTTCAACAACTGGTCCTAGGACAACTGGATTGCCACAAGCAAAAGAATAAAACTGGACCCTTACCTCACACCATAAAAAAAAAAAAAAAAAAAAAAAAAAAACTAAAGTAGCTCAAAGATGTACATAGAAAAGCTAAAACCAGGAAACTTAGAAGAAAACAGAGGTAAATTTTCATGACCTCCTTGGATTATGTGATGTATTCTTAAATATAATACCAAAGCATGAGAAAGAAGTAAAAATAGTCAAACTGGACTTCATCAAAATTAAGTTTTTGCACTACAAAGGATATCACAAAAGTGAAAAGACAGTCTGCAGAATGGAAGAAAATATTTGCAACCTATATATCTAATGAGACTGGTATCCAGAATATTTAAAGAACACTTACAATTTAATAATAAGGCAAATAAACCAATTTTAAAATGAGCAAAAGATCTGAATAGACATCTCTCCAAGGTACATATAAAAATGGCCAGTAAGCACATGAAAATATGCCTAACACTATTAGTCATCAGGAAATGCAAATCAAAACCACAAGACCCCACTCCATGCCCACAAGCTAGAATTTAAAAGTTAGATAAGTACAAGTGTTGACAAACGTGGAGAAATCATTACCCTCATACATTACTCATAGGAATGTAAAATGGCACAGCCTCTTTGGAAACAGTCTGGCAGTTCTTCAAATAATATTGGTATACAAAAGAATGGAAACATGTCCATACAAAAACTTGTTCCATAAATGTTTATAGGAACACTATTCATAATAGCCAAAGGTGGAAACAATCCCAATGTCCATCAATGAACAAATGGATAAACAAAATGTGTACATCTACACAATAAAATATTATTTGGTCATAAAAAGGAATGAAGTACTGATACATGCTACCACATAAATGAACCTTGAAAACATTATGCCAAATGTATGCTGAGTGAAAGAAGTCCATCACAAAAGACCACATATTATAGTACTCAATTCCTGTGAAATGTGCATAATGGGGAAATCTAAAAGGCATAAAGTAGATTAGTGGTTACTTCCAACTAAGAAAGGAAGGAGTGGGGAGATTAAAATGTTCATATTCAGTTGGGTGTGGTGCCTCACACCTGTAATCCCAGCACTTTGGGAGGCAGAGACAGGAGGATCCCTTCAGCCCAGGATTTGGAAACCGGCCTGGGTTGCCAATGTAGGGAGACCCCACCACTACAAAAAAATAAACAAAAATAAGTTAGCCCGCTGTGGTGCTGCATGCCTGTGGTCCCAGCTATTCATGAGGCTGAGGTGCTGAGGTAGAAGGTCCAGGCTGCAGTGAGACAAGATCATGCCACTACACTCCAGCTTGAGTGGCAGAGCAAGAACCTGTCTGTCTGTGTCTGTGTGTCTGTGTGTCTGTGTGTCTGTCTGTCTGTCTGTCTGTCTGTCTGTCTCTCTCTCTCTCTCTCTCTATATATATATATGTATATACATACACACATTCAAATATACATATTTATATACACACACATATATAATATATACACATATTCATATTTTTTAATTGACCATGGTGATGGTTGCACATCTGTGAGTATACTACAAATTATTAAATTGTATACTTTCATTGGGTGAATAGTATGGTATGTGAATTATCTCTCAATAAATGTAATGAAAAGCTGCCATTTAAATAACTTGCAGAATTATATGTATGCCATAATTCCACTTAAAGTTTACAAGCACACAAAACAAATATTTTTAATGTTTAAGTATATCAATACAATATATGTCTTAAAATTAATTTGGGCAGAAAACAAATATTTTAAAACAATGAGTTATTTGAGAAAGATTTTTAAAGTGAGTAGATTGAGAAGGATGAAAAGGGAGCTTCAACCACATCTGTAATATTATATGAAAATATTAAAGCAAAAGCAAAATTGTGTAAAAACATTGTAGTATTCTCTAATATTTTTAATAAACTTTTTGTTGGCTTTTGTTGAGGCCAATTGACATAAGCAGCAATTATACTAATTGCTAAGTCAATATTTGTCTCCTCAGCCAAAATTTGTCTCAAGAGAAACAAAGTCTATAAGATCCATCTACTTAGCATATTTTGAATGAAATAAGGACCTGGGTCTGTAGTTAATGAGGAATTTGCTATACTCCACATCTTTTGATCTTTTTAGTTTCTTTTCCAAACTCTTTTGTCTTTCTACCCTAATTTTCTCAAGTGCTTTGGCTGAAAATAGATGTAATATAATGTAACAAGTACCTGACTAATGGAAGGATTTTATATATCCTCTTTTTTCAATACAGTCAAAATTCTGATGTTTCCCCAACCACCACCACCCCAAATTACCTGGCCATAGGCTCAGGCTCAGTCTGGATTGTTGTTGAGCCACAGATAATAACCACGGGTAACCAGCATCTAAAACATTCTGACTTAGCAAATAGAAGACCAAGAATTTGCTCTGCTAGGTATCTTAGTTCCTCAACATGGGAGTAACAACTCTTTGATTGTGTAAAATGCCTCTTGCAAACTAAGAGCTAAAATATTCTCTAGATCTCCTATCACCCTAGACTAGTAATTTCAGCACTAAGGTCTTCCAGATCTCCCATCTCCTCTAGTTTCTTCTCTCTTCTGCTCCTCCATGTGTCGAACATGATTCTCATGGCTGATTTATCAACTTTAGACCATGTGTACCTATTGCTTTTCTGCCACAATAGGCAAGGATTGAGCACACACTATTACCCACCTTTCCTTCTTCTTGCCTCCTCACATATTTAGATAACTATTTTAATTCATCTTGTTGATTATCTTTATAGTTTTAATCATTAAACTATTTGAATGTATTCAACTCAATCTCGACTCTGGTTTGTAAAATGAGAATATTAACACTCTTACTTGCCTGTCATCTCACCTTCCCCTTCCCATCCACTGACAGCTACCTCTTGGCTTTTCCCTTTGCAAAGTTCATGCTATTTATAGTCTGTTCTGCATTCATAATTGTGTGTTCCATAATTTTTAAATGTCGGTTTCTCAACTCATGTGATTTCCAAAGAAAGATATTATTACAGGGTTAATTTGCAAGTATTGTTTTGGCTTAGAAGGACATTTTAATGTAGTCATTTTGATTCAGCTTCATCAAAATGTAAAAATTTTCTATTGTTTAAAACAAAAAATAGAAATGTATGCAGTAGACTTCCCTAAGCCTCACCCCATCTCTAAACACAGGAGAGGATAGGAATGGTGTAAGGCTATTTATGATGCACATTGCTTGATGGTAAGAAAACAAATGCTTAATATGATTTGCACACTTCAAAAATGTCATGTACCTTTTGTTTTTCCCTGTATTGTGAAGGCATATAATCAGGGGAAAATATTGGAAAGCTCAATTATTTCCTAAATTTGGGGCAGACTAGACAACCAATCTAAATGAAAATAATATCAAAACCTTACAAAAGAATATGCCTAACTATATAAGTAGCCCTACAGGGAAATGTCACAAAATTACGAAGGACAATGCTTTATAAAAATAAATCTTGTCTGAAATGCCAGTGCTAAATCTCTTCAACCAAATATAAGCTTAAGATAAAATACTAGAATTTCTCATTCATCTCTAGTCTTCTGAGAAGGCTGTAAAAGAATCATTGTTCTCTTTTTACACATACCAGCCCACCCACAATTTAAGTGACTCCCATGAAGCCATAATAAGGGTGCCAGTAGGTTGCTACTAGAACCAAGTCTCATAAAGCTTGAAAATTGCTAGGAGATAAAAATCAGTCTTGGATCCTTTACCACAGATTTTGATCCTCAAAAATGTCAGAATACATAATCCTGTAACAAAACTCCTAAGTCTGCATTATGGTTAGACTTCAGAGTGTTTGACAGTTCATTCAACTGTCCTCCCACAATGTTCAGCATTCTGTTAGATATGAGTTAGATTTAGTTTCCCTTCATGAATGAAGGGAAGTGGACGCTTCCTTGTGCAGACATCCATATGCCTATATCTTGCCAGAGTATTTTTGAAAGAGAGAAGAAGAGAAAAAAGATGTTTAAAAAGGAGTGTAATCATTGTTTAAAAAAAGATTGATTCAATTGAGATTGACTTTAAGATTAACATTTGAGGCTGTAAATTTGCTTAAGACCTCTCAAACAGAGCTTGCTGCTGCTTCTGCTTAATTTTAAAAATAAAAATCCCTACCCAAATCTCAGGTGAATTAAGAGCACTCATGACCAGTCAAGTCAACATGGAAGCAAAAAAAAAATTAATCAAGTTTTAGATATCATGTCAAGCAAGAATTGTTTAGCAGACAACCTCCAAGACTGTCTGGATATAACATTTAATACGGAACTCAAATGGGACACCAAATAGAGGGGTGACATGGAAAGCTCCAGGAACTTCTACTCTGTTTAAGTAAACCAGAAATTCACACACAAGAAATTGTGAGTTTCCTGATCAGAAAGGCAGAAATGGAAATAAAGAGGAAACTGTCTGGGGGAAAGAAACATTCTAGAGTGAATTGCACTGACACTGAGCTGCCACCAGGACACTGAGGTAAAAGAAGAAACATTCCAAACATGAGGATGTCATTCATTTTTGCTGGGCTATGTAGGGGTAGTTGACCAATTCCAGTGAGCTCTTAGACAATAGGCTGAGAGGGTGAAGGAGAATCCTTTGGGTGTCAGGAACCTTCAAAAGTACAGCTCTCTCTGCATCAGCTAAGTCAGCTCAAAGAGTTAAGATCAATTGATCTGGGAATTAGAAGTAATACTGTAAGGGATCTCATTAAGCTGTGACATACTAAAGTGAAGGACAGTGTTACACAGCAGGCTCTGGTGTATGCACCTAACACACAGAAACCTTTCCCATATGAAAGTAGACCAACCCAGGGGGTGCCCAAGGGACCCACAAATTCCTCATCCTATCCTAATGCCACAGCTTAGGATTTCCTTTCCCTCTCAAAGGCTGCTATGGGAATCTACCTTTCTTCCACTCCCAGTTAGATGATATACTTAGGGTTCATAAAATAGACATTCTCTGATACGTAAAAGTCTTGCTTCTATCCACCATGCTTATAGAGTGATCAGAAACTCTTATGTGCAAATTAACCTGATATTATCTGAGGGAAGATAGAAAGTTAGGATAGAAGGAAAATATAGAGGGACATCTTCTATTCCATCATCTATAAACAAGGAAAGATGCTCATTAACACAGCTTCTTACCACCTACACCTTGGGCCTCGATTCTGATCCCTCACCCTCCAGAAGTAATGTACAAAAATATTTTAGGAAAATATTCCCTTTGTAAAATATCCACCATGTATACTTATTCTTTGCAAACTTCAGAACTGCCATGTGCAGCTGTGGATTAAATAGGGTCCAAAAGAGTTATGCAACATAGTGGCCCTGAATGCTTTTACCCCAAGATTCATTTTTTACTCATATGGAAAAATATCTTCATTGCACACCTACTGTGTGTCAGGCTTTTTTCTAGAAGCTGAGAATACAGCAACACAAATGGTAGTCCCTGTATTTGTAAATTTTTATATTAAACAAACAAGTAAATGATAAATATGTAACCTCAAGCAGCAATAAGTACTGGGAAGAAAAATAAAGGTTAAGGAAATTGGCAGGGAGGAGAGCAGGTCAGTTGCTTTAAAGAAGATAATTATGTAAGACCTCCTACCTAAGTTTAGGGAAATGGGGAGCCAGGAACTTTGTTTACAATATTTTAAGTCTGACGTGCCCATTAGACATTTAAATAGGGATGTCACAGGCAGTTACGATACAGGCAAACCCCAAAATTAGGGCTCAGCTAGGATGGTTCTTGGCTTTGCACAGGAAGGAATTTAAGAGTGAACTGACAAAGTGAAAGCAAAGTAATTTTATTAGAGCAAGTTTATTATGGCTGCTCTATAGACAGAGAAGAGCTGGCCCATAGCCAGAGCAGCACTCGTGGACTGCTGGCTAGCTATATTTATAGCTGCTCCTTAATTACAGCTAAATAAGGGGCAGGCTATTTATGAATTTTTAAAAAAGGGATGGGGAATTCCTTGAACAGAGGGTTTCTCTACCTTTTAAACGATATAAGGTAACTTCTGGTCATTGCCATGGTATTTGTAAATTATCATAGTGCTTGTGAGAGTTTCTTTTAGCATGCTAATGCATTATAATTAGTGTCTAATGAGCAATGAGGGCAACCAGAGATTGTTTTTGTTGCCATCTTGGTTTTAGCTGGTTTCAGCCAGTTTCTTTACTGCATCCTGTTTTGATCAGCAGCCTCGTAACTGGGGTCCTGACCAGTACCTGGAAAACAAGACCTGCTAATCTCCCATCTCCCATCCAATATGCAAATCCAGAGCTTCTAGTAGAAGTCAGAACTGACTGGAGATGTGAATTTGGAGGTCATCAACCATGTGTAACATACCACATATTAGAATAAAGTTTCTCTTCTTTTACTTGACCAATAAAGCTTTGCATTCTATTTACTTTCCTGTTGAGAAAAGGTACCCAATGGAAGTTTAAAGACTTCCTGCAAAGACTGGAGTTTATTAATGGTGAAAGATAGTCTAAAACTTTCTTATGGGCACCATCCAGAGCTTGTTCCAACTGAGTTTGTTTAGTTGGACGCTGTTCAAGCTCCTGATGCATACGTAATTTTAGAAATGCATTTGGCACAAGGTATACATATATCAAAACATCTTGGTGCACACCATAAATATATACTACTTTTACTTATCAATTAAAACATTTTAAAGAAACTCATTTGGGAAAAATGCCCTCTGCTTACCTGCTTACAGTTCCTATATCTCCCACATGGCCACACACACAGCTATGGCTAATCTGAGCTCTTGTTGGTACTGTGATTCCTCATGAGGAAAATCAGCTAATTCCATTTGCCCTCCTTTCCATTTTCCTTTTAGTATTCACACAGAGTGGATTTATTAAAAGGACTCAGAGATCTTGCCCAGAAACCAAGACTCAGGAAAGACCTAGAACCAGAAATAGGAAGGTCATCAGGACTCTCTATCCCTCCTTCTGCTTTTAAGTATCTATGTCAGTCTTTTTCAAGACAGATGCACTCTCCCTATTTTGTTGTCTACATGGAGGAATGTGGCCACTCACAGGTAAACCCAAGTTCACACGCATAATATACTGTATCACTGCCTTTGATTCTTCTCCCCATCCACCACTCATCCCTTCAGTCCATATCCATGCCATGTGCCATATAACTGCAGTTCCATCAAGGGGCAGAGTGCTTTCAGGTCAGTCATTGACTTATCTGGCCAACAGAATGGGGCAGAAATGAGAGTGCCAATTCCAAGCCTAGCCTCCATGAGATCGGCTACATTTCCACTGGTATCCTTGTATTTCAGGCATTGCCATAAGAACTTGCGAAGCCTAAGACACTAGTGCCAGGGGATAAAAGGCACATGGAATAGAGCTGCTCAGCTGGGCCCAAACTAGATCAGCCAAATCCCTGGCAAGCACAGATGCATGAGTTAAATAAACGATGATGGTCATGTGATCCTGAGATTTGTGGATGTTTTGCAGCATTATTGCTCCCAGAGCTAAATGACACATTACAATGGTAGTCACCCAGAGACTAACTTAGCTGTGTCTGAATCCTAACTTCACTTACTGAGGAAAGAGACTATCGTGGATTCAGCTTGGATCAAGTGTCAACATCCATGGCTGGGGATGGTATTCAAGGCTGTATATATAAACATGGCTATCGGTGGCCTATCCCTGTGGGTCAAGAAAGAGTCCCAAATTAAGGTAGAGATGTGGTGGTTATGGTGAGCTGAGCAGACACCCAAAAGAAGCCTACTTCTTCTACTTTATGTACAAAATGCTTTCTAGAACAAGAACTGTCTTTAGGGAAAAATTGTTTCCAGTGACAAAAACTGTCTCCTGTAAGAAAATTCTGATCCCATAGAAAACCAAACTTTGAAAAAAAAAAAAAAAACCATGAAAAACAGCTATATTCCTTAAAAAAGGGAGATAGAAAGCAAGGAGAGATATTTAACTGCAATAAATTAAAAGCTTTGGATAAAATCTGATCAATAGTTTACAAGGAAATCAAGGGTGAGGTAAGTAATTTCTATTCCTTGGTATTCACTCTTTCGTGAATCCGTAATCCTTGGCTGCTGCCAGCCACTACGTGCAATTGCCCATCTAGCATAGATCTGACCTGGCAAAGGATAGAGAGCAGTCTCTTAGTGAATAAAAATGATCAGGGTGCAAAGGTAAAGTTGAGACATACTCACCCATTTCAAATTTAATAATATTAGACCTTGACTTGAATGCTGAATTTAATATCAGAGAGCTATTACACTGCAAAAAAATGGATTTATTCAAGTTAGGTAATTCTGTCTCCTCTATCACCCTTTGGGAAGATATAATGAGAACTTGTAAGTTTTGAACATTCAAATCAAAAAAATGTTTATAATAATATACATAGTTTAGTTTGCATCTACTATTTAAATAACTCTGATTACCAACCCATTTCTTAAAATGCTAATATGAGGGTGAAGATTACATTTTTACTTTACATGCCACTTCCAGTGAGGAAATGGCTGATGCTTTTACCCACTTATAAATAGAAGCATCCATGTATATAACATATTTTAAATACCGTTACTATTATACAGACCACATGTGAAATTTAAATGGAATAAATATACCATATCGTAAATTATAGCCAAATGGACTATCAATACTTCTTTGTTTTTTGTTTGGTTGTTGGTGTTTTTTTGTTTTTGTTTTGTTTTTGAGGCAGAGTCTTGCTTTGTCTCCCAGGCTGGAGTGCAGTGGCACAATCCCAGCTCACTGCAACCTCCACCTCCAGAGTTCAAGTGATTCTCTTGCCACAGCCTCCTGAGTAGCCAGATTACAGGCATGCACCACCATGCCCAGCTAATTTTTGTATTTTTAGCAGAGAGATGGTTTCACCATGTTGGCCAGGCTGGTCTCAAACTCCTGTCTTCAAGTTTTCTGCCTGTCTCAGCCTCCCAAAGTGCTGGAATTACAGGCATGAGCCACTGCACTGGGCCCTATGAATACTTCTTTGAATAACTGATATAATTCTGAAAGCAGTACACGATACTTGCCAAAAGCAATGCTTATTGAAGGATTCTATTTGGAAGCAATTAATAATTAATAATAGTATCATAATGAGTGTATTTGTGGGGGTACACGGTGTCCTACCAAATATTTGCCAGGCAAGCAATAAGATTTTGAATAAATAATTTAAAGAGAAAGGTAAAGGAAAATTGCGATGAAATGAAAAGCTATTCTAAATACTTTATAAGAAATTGTACTGGGGCCAGAGTCATCTTACAGCAGCTGCCACTCAGTGAATTTCAGTTTTCACGCAAAAGCTTCTGTTTTTTCCTAGGCAAAAATCCCTGAGGCAAGTAAATTCAAAGCACTGTGAGCTACTCTGAGGGTGAGTTGGTCTTACCCTCTTCCCTAGACCTACTAAATCTGACGCCCTCCAAATGGATTAAGAATCTATGTTTTTAATAGGCACCCCAGGTGATTCTGTTGTACAGCCAGATTTGGAAACCATTGCTCTGGAGAGAAAAATAGAAAAATAGAAAGTTGACACAGTTAGTACATATGTGAAGGCACTGAAGCAGGAATTCAGAATTCTCAGGAAATGCAAGTCAGGAATGGCCCTCTGGCTCAATACCCTTTTGCCCTTCCCTCCCAGAAGCTAAGAATTTTCCTTTCTTGAAACATCTCACTTAGGCAATGCAGTGCAGTTGCAGTGTGCGATTCCTGACAGTCTTACAGCCCCTGTGTGCCCCGAGAGCCGAGGGAAGGTTGGCACGGATGGAAACAGCATGATTGAGAGGTGGACAGGGGAAAGCGCTGTGCTTCGATGACAGGATCCTCTGAAGCTCAGGCTGCAGTTTCGATCTTTTCCTTAATGTGAATAAGGTCAATTGAATTTCCTTTTTTTGAACTACCTTTGTAGTATAGTATTTTAAAACTTTTTTATGACATCTCAAGGGAAAACTAGATCCATCCAATGACATGAATGACTTGGAATTAAGCTGACATAGGGTCCAAAATAAATCGCTAAATTATTTAATCTCTAAATTATGTATTTACTGGGGGACTGGGCTACAAAGAGGAACAATTGACCACAGGCATGGTTTCCCTTTACATGTGTACTTTAAAATCTATGTTTGGACTATTGTACATTTGAAAAATTAAATGCCGCATTTAACTCACAAATCCTTCCTTCTTTGTGTATTGATTTTTAAATTCTATCACCATAACTGCATCATGTTGCTGAAGTGAGATTATGCTACATGATAAACTGCTAATAAGTGAAGACCTAAAAAGAGCCTCCATCTGCCCATCAGCTTTCTGACGAGCAATCAAGGCAGTGCTTGTGCTAAACTGTGCTTACAGTGCCGTGACTCCCAATAGTGTCTGCAGCCCCTGTGTGCCCTGAACGCTGAGGGAAAGTTGGCACTGATAGAAACAGTACAATTGAGGAGTGGACAGGTGGAAAGTCCTGCCCCTTGATGACATGCTCCTCTGAAGCTCGGGTTGCAATTTACGTCTTTTCTATCAAGTGAATAAGGTCAATTGAGATTAAGGAAGCTATATTCAGGAATATAATCATTTTTTAGATTTCCAACATAGTTGGAAGGAGAAAATCTACTTCTCTGACCCTTATACACCGCTTTTGATGGTCACTAAGAACAAGTCAGTCCACTACAAAAAGAAGAACCTAGAGAGTAGTGGAAATAAGTAGACATATAACTTATATATAAACACACACGTACATACACAAACATAAAAGTGTATGCCAGTGTGGGAGGCAGAATGCATAGGAAGCAAGAGGTTGGGTTCACTGCAGGAAGAAAACATGAAAGGCCAGTGGGGCAGAACTTACCCAGTTCTGTTTGCATGAGGAATAAGAAACCATTTCTTAAAAGTCTCTCTAAAAGAAAGGATAATGAAATTACACAAACTTGGTCCAAGAGCACTAAGTCTGTGCAGGAAGGAAGAGGAGATTTAGGGACAGTTGTTTGCCTGTGTCACGGAAAAAGAGCCTGGAATACACAAAATGAAAAAATATTTCTTTCAGTAAAGTTTCAGTCAGGTACAGAGCATTAAAAACAATACCCCTCTGGCCTGTGTAACAGAATATGAAGGAGTTAATCATCCCTTCTCACTTCCGGGGAATGTGGAGTTCATCAGAGCAGAGGGGATACAGCAGCCTGGGCACGAAGCTGGACCTGCCTCCTCCTGGAATCGGGGAGATGTAGGGGAGAATGACAGAGGTAGGAAGAGAGGGCGGTCTGGAGAGAGTGCTAGCTCCTAAGCTCATGTGAGTCATCTCAGGGGCTCTCTGAGCCAGCTGGAGAGATCTGAGAGCCATCTCCATTTCCACCATTACAGACAGGAACAGAGGTAGAGAAATACCCTTTTTCTTTCTTACATTATGACCTCATAGTAACCTCCATGAAGGCATGACCTGGGGAAATAGAAGCCATCCTTTTTTTTTTTTTTTTTTTTTTGAGACGGAGTTTCGCTCTTGTTACCCAGGCTGGAGTGCAATGGTGCGATCTCGGCTCACCGCAACTTCCGCCTCCTGGGTTCAAGCAATTCTCCTGCCTCAGCCTCCTGAGTAGCTGGGATTACAGGCACGCGCCACCATGCCCAGCTAATTTTTTGTATTTTTTGTAGAGACGGGGTTTCACCATGTTGACCAGGATGGTCTCGATCTCTTGACCTCGTGATCCACCCGCCTCGGCCTCCCAAAGTGCTGGGATTACAGGCTTGAGCCACCGCGCCCGGCCCGCCATCCATTTTTTAAAAGAATGTGATGATGTATCAAAGACGACTCATGTCTTGATCTAGCACGTGACATCATAGATGGATAAAAGGAGACATATTTATGTACGTATACATACATGCACATGCATGCATACATGTATTATTGTTGCCATCAGGTTTAAGTGTAAACACATACACTCTTTTCTTACTTTATTAAAGTACTGAGTTTATTTCACTTGTCTCCCCATCATTTCCATGTCTGACCACTGCTACTATTATATCCTATCGCAACATTTCATACATACTTAAAACCAAACAAAAAGTGGGGTTCCATCTTTAAAAACCAAAAAGGCATTTTGGACAACACATTCTTGGCAATGGAGCATGAACGACATTTATTAAACACAGTAGGGAAAGTTCTCACTCTGCATTACAGAGAGGACAACCAGATTATCAACGGTTACAGAAATGAAACAAGATGAAAATTTTTTAACAAATTGTTTAAACTCTTTTCTTAAAGAGACTTCCTCCACTGCCAGAGATCTTGAGTAGCCTCCTGGTCAGTTATCTGGAACCAATTCTTCACATAACCGATGAACTTAGCTTCCACTTTAGGAAGAGAACCACCTTGTTCTATACTTGCTTGCGTTTTGCTTTAATGTCTTCTACAGGACTTGTGGTGTTTTAAGAGAGTTGGTGTTTTTTTTTTTCCTGTTTTTTGAAGGATTCTTGACCTTTTGATCTGGGTGTTAGTGGCTTTAAGTCTTTTCTATTCTGGTTTTATTTTTGTACATTTTTGGCTGGTATATCTTATACAGATTTTTTCACTGGAGCTTTTTCTTCAGTTTCCTCATCATCTTCATCATCATCATCATCTTCACAGCAGTAGGTTTTACTTTTTTCCATGGAACCCTGTTACCACCTACAGGAGCAGATCACTTTCCAGATATTCTTAAGAGTTTCACATCCACCTCTTCATCTTCTGACTCTGTGTCTTCTTCCACAGCTACTAAGTGCTGTCCACCAATATGCACTGTCCGTGAAACACACTTCAATTGTAAGATCACAGGCCGGGTGCAGTGGCTCAAGCCTGTAATCCCAGCACTTTGGGAGGCCGAGGCGGGTGGATCACGAGGTCAAGAGATCGAGACCATCCTGGTCAACATGGTGAAACCCCGTCTCTACTAAAAATACAAAAAATTAGCTGGGCATAGTGGCGTGTGCCTGTAATCCCAGCTACTTGGGAGGCTGAGGCAGGAGAATTGCCTGAACCCAGGAGGTGGAGGTTGCGGTGAGCCAAGATCGCGCCATTGCACTCCAGCCTGGGTAACAAGAGCGAAACTCCGTCTCAAAAAAAAAAAAAAAAAAAAAGATCACAGGTGGTGTTATTTCAAAGCCCCCAAGAGAAACTGTTGCCTGTACAGACATTTTCAAAGTTGCAGTGTTACTTTAATTGGACTGCCTTTGTAATTCATCGCTTCAGCTTCAACAATGTGCAATTCATCCTTTGCACCAGCCCCTAAATTGACCATTCTTAAAGATAACTGGTGCTCATTTTCATAATCATTCACCTTAAAGTGATCATCTGTGCCAGCTTTTAGTTCACAATTGAAAAGATAGTTCTCAGGGTCTCAAGGGGTTCACATCTATGTTCATGGAATCTTCCATGGAGTGGCAGCACGTGTTTAGGTGGGAGAGAAGGCAAACAGAGACAACCAACTACTGCTCCAAGGACAGCCGTGCAGAACAGAATCACACCCAACACACACATTCTTAAACTCTTTTTTTTTTTTTTTTTTTTTTTTTTTTTGTCAGAAATGACACCTACTGTTGATGGATTTAATGACAATCCAGATGGTGGGTGGTGATGCCATTTCCCGAGTAGGGAAAACCAGAGGAATCAGATTTGGTCAGGGGAGTTATTAACAAGAGCTCAGTTCAGGTTGCATTCAGTTTGAGAATAAAATGCTTAAGTTCACAGTGGATGCACTATGTGGAGTTCAAAGGAGAGATTGCAGGAGATGTCAAATGGGGCATCATCTGCATTTAAAGTCATGGCCCCTTGAGCTCAGGTATGAGGAGAGGGTAGATAGAAAAGAGAAAGCAGATGAGAACTGAGCCTATGGCAAGGAAATGGAAGAATAGGGAAACTAAGCTGTATGTTGAAATCAATTGATAGCTTTATGTTGAATTTAATTCTATTCTATTAATAGAATTGTGTCTCTCCAATTATAGTCCTTGGTTTACCCTAAGGGAAAGGGTTTTATGATCCAGTCAATGTGGGATATCTCTCATATACCGCTCCCTCTGGGAGTTTCAGAGGACAAGAGCAATATTTACAGATGAAAGACTCTGAGATGTCCTTAAAGGAAAAACTTAAATTTTAAAAGAACATTTCTTTAAGTCAGGGGTTCTTGGAATATGATCCCCAAACCAGCAGTATGAGCATCACCTGAGAACTTGGGAGAACTGTTCATTCTCAGCTCCCCACAGACTTACAGAATCAGAAGCACTAAAATGAAACCCTGCAATCTATATTATTATAATCCTGCCACAGTGACTGTGATGTGTGGTTCAAAGACCACTGTCCCAAACATTTGGCCATTTTTCTTTTGTTGACAAATAAATGCTTTCCAAAATGTCTTTGTTGGAAAATATTGTTACTGCAAACTCTAGTTTTAAGATCTTTAGTTTAACAAACTTTAAAGTGCAGAATCACTATTAATAATTAAATTCATGGCTGGGCACAGTGGCTCACATCTGTAATCCCAGCACCTTGGGAGGCCGAGTTGGGCGGATCATCTGAGGTCAGGAGTTTGAAACCATCCTGGCCAATATGGTAAAACCCCATCTCTACTAAAGACACAAAAATTAGCTGGGTGTGGTGGCCCCACACCTGTAGTCCCGGCTACTTCGGAGGCTGAGGTGGGAAGACTGTTTGACCCCAGGATGCAGAAGTTACAGTGAGCCAAGATTGCACCACTGCACTCAAGCCTGGGCAAAAGAAAGGAATTAAATTCTAAAAAAGAAAGGAATTAAATCACTATCTCACTTTTTATGCATTTGGTATTAAATCATCATGCCCCAAAATATTTCTATCAATTAAAAAGTGGCTTTTTGCCAACAAACTTCACTCAGTTATATGCCAGTCAATGACATATTTCAAAATATGTTTGTTTTCTTTGGTTCTTTTTTTTTTTTTTTTTTTTTGAGGTGGAGTCTTGCTCTGTTGCCCAGGCTGGAGTGCAGTGGTGTAATCTCAGCTCACTGCAACCTCTGTCTCCTGGGTTCAAGTGATTCTCATGCCTCATCCTCTCCAGTAGCTGGGATTACAAGTGCAAGTCCCCATGCCCAGTTAATTTTTGTATTTTTTTAGTTGAGACAGGATTTCACCATGTTTCCCAGACTGGTCTCAAACTCCTGACCTCAAGTGATCCACTGATCACAGCTTCCCAAAGTGCTGGGATTACAGATGTGAGCCACCACAACCAGCCTAAAGCATGTTTTTAAATTTTACAAATATAGTCATCTCTTTTGCCTTTCTAAACAGATTAACTTTTCTAGACCTCCACTATCTAGTGAGTTAGTCCCTGACTATATGGGCTATTTACATTCAAATTGCCTAAAATAAAATTTTAATAGTTTCTTAGTCATATTATCCACCTTTCAAGTACTTGATAGCTATGTGTAGCTCACAGCTATCATATCAGACAGTGCAGAGCTAGAACATTTGGTGAACAACACTGATTTAGATTATGAAGGGTTCCTTGCTTTTGTTACCAATTAATTACTCACAGCCAACATTTTTTAGAAGAAAGCAATTGTGATACATGAGTGTGCTCTTCATTTTTCCAGAGGACCTCAGTCTTCATGGGAAGATTAGGAAGGAGCAATGAAAAACAGCTAAGAAAATCAGTGATCTGCCAAGTGTGGTGGCTCATGCCTGTAATCCCAGCATTTTGGGAGGCCAAGTCAGGTGGATCACTTGAGGTTAGGAGTTTGAGACCAGCCTGGCCAACATAGTGAAGCCTTGTCTCTACTAAAAATACAAAAATCAGCCAGGTGTGGTGGCAGGCACCTGTAATCCCAGCTACTTGGGAGGCTGAAGCAGGAGAATCCCTTGAACCTGGGAGGCAAAGTTTGTGGTGAGCCAAGATCACACCACTGCACTCCAGCCTGGACGACAGAGCAACACTCTATCTCAAAAATAAAAAAGAAAAAGAAAATCAGTGGTTTAGAACCTTAAGCTTAAATGTTTCCCTCATTTTTCTACACAGAGCCTTAGGTATCTTATGCTCCAACTCCATTGAAGTTCCCCTCCTGCTGCCCTCAAAATCCTCTCTTCTCCTCTCCACCACATAACAGCCTTGTCCAGCCATCACTCCTTTACCACCACTGCCGCTACTGGTGTCAGTTCTCACTGCCATTGTCATTCTCATCACATATTCTGGCCACTCCGCATCTTTGAGCTTTTTTTCTGCACTTAGGCACACCCACTTTATGAATCCATGCTTTCTCAAACTAGATGCCTTCCCCTTGCTAGCTTCCCTTGCAGTCTACCTAGAAGCCTTTGACCTAGGCTCCACCAGTCAAGTGCATCCATGAGAGATTTCAATTTGGGAGAAAGCAATACAGTTAAAAGCCACCACCCAGGCACTATGTGATAGTATGCTGGCAAGAATGGCAGAGGGTAGCCAAAGAGACTTTCTGCTTTCAGTGGGAGCAGGGGCAACAGTCTGGAGGTAGTGCCCCATGCTCAATGTCGGCAAGGCGAATCCCTGTCCTGGCTCAGCATGGCAGGAGGGCCGCCACCGGAACAACCCACTGATGTGACTTGCAACTTCTTTCTGGCTATAAAACATCCAAAGCCCTATTCTCTGGCTTCTTGGAAATTCTGTGAGCTCTCTCTTAATATGTTCCTTCCCAGCTCAAATTAGCAAGAGTGGGTTCTGTTGCTTGTAAATAGCATCCACAGCAGAAATTCCTACCCAAGTTGGAACGAGTTCTCTCCACAGCAGTTACCCACACACATTGATTATATGGCTTGTGTTAGACTCTCTGCCAGGGACTGGAGATACAAACATGTAGGGGATTTGTTCTCAAGGGGTCTAAAATTTAGGGAAAGAAACAGATCAGGATACCAATAAGGACTTTAAAATACTGTTGGTGGCCATGACAGAAATACAAATGTGGCATCATGGAGACCCAAAAGACAGGAAGGAGGAAAGCAAACTGGGGAAGTCTTTAAGCAGAAGATGGCCCTTGAACTGAGTTGTCAAAGATAAACAGGTGTTTGACAGGCAGGCAATAAGACAAAGGAAAGGAAAAAGTATGCACCACTGGGGGAGCCGGCTGCTTCAGTCTTCCTTGTTCTGGGAGCAATGGTCAAAGCATGCACTCACTTGGGGACAGGAAGGAGTCCAGGCAGCAAACAGCAAGGCCAGAGAAACCATGAAAACAATAGTAGTGTCATCTCAGTGCTTACTGTGTACCTTGTTCTAACTATTTTACATCGAATTAACTCATTCATGCCTCATTACAACACTAGGAGGTGGATGATTCTATCAGCCTTATGTTATAAAACACTAAGGCAGGCTGGGCGTGGTGGCTCCCACCTGTAATCCCAGCACTTTAGAAAACAAAGGTGGGTGGATCACCTGAGGTCAGGAGTTCAAGACCAGCCTGACCAACAGGGTGAAACCTCATCTCTACTAAAAATACAAAAATCAACCAGGTGTGGTGGTGTGCACCTATAATCCCAGCTACTCAGGAGGCTGAGGCAGGAGAATCACTTGAACCCAGGAGGTGGAGGTTGCAGTTAGCCAAGATTGTGCCACTGCACTCCAGCCTGGGCAACAGAGTGAGACTCCATCTCCAAAATAAAAATGAAAAATGAAACACTAAGGCAGAGAGGAGACTTGCCCAGGTTACACACACCTAGTAGGTAGCAGAAGAAAGTTTTTACCCTGTGATCCAGCTCTAGAGCCCATACTTTTAACTACCCACACTACTACAGCTAGTTGGGAGCCAGTGCAGGGCATCTTTATATGCCATTCTAAAGAGCTTGGACTTGACCTTCTAGCAGTGCTAAAAGGTTTCCTTTTTTTAACTTTCATTTTAGGTTCAGGGGTACATGTGCAAGTTTGTTACATAAATTGTGTGTCATGGGGTTTTGGTGTGCAGATTATTTCATCACCCAAGTTATAAGCATAGTACCCAACAAGTAGTTTTTTGATCCTCACCCTCTTCTACCCTCAAGGAGTTCTGGTGTCTGTTGTTCCCTTCTTTATGTCCAGGTGAACTCAATGTTTAGTTCCCACTTATAAGTGAGAACGTGCAATATTTGGTTTTCTATTCCTGTGTTAGTTTGCTAAGGAAAATGGTCTTCAGCTCTATCCATGTTGCTGCAAAGGACATGATCTCACTCTTTTTTATGGATGCATAGTATTCCCTAGTGTATCTGTTCCATCTTTTCTTTATCAAGTCTACTGTTGATGGGCATTTAGTTTAATTCTTTGTCTTTGCCATTATGAATAATACACTAAAAGATTTTAAGCAGGTGAGTGGAATGATCAGACTTGTGTTTTAGGAAAAATACAAAGTATTTAGAGAACAAGGCAGCATGAGCGTGGATAGCTAAGCAGGAAAGCCTGCCTCCACTTCCCACAATGCACACACACTCATACCTCCTTCTAGGGCCTGCCATACAAACCAGGACACCAAAAAGGAGCTCTGTTTCTTCAAAACCAAGGAAGAAACAGCAACTCTTAGCAGAATATCTGACAACAGACCTGGGTCACAACCATGGTTCACAACTTAGCAGCTTTGTGACCCTAGGCAAATGGTTAGGTTAGTGCAAAAGTAATTGTGGTTTTTGCCATTGAAAGTAATGGCAAAAACTGCAATTTTGCACCAATCTAATACTTCACCTCTTTGAGCTTCATTTTTTTTTCTGTGAAAGTGGAGAAACAGCATGAAAATCCCTATTCCAAAACTCTAGGAGGAGGTCAGATGTGTTTTCAGAATTCAGATTTCTGGACGATAAAACAGTAATATGTTGTATATATCACATATTACATAACATACCCAGCAAGGTCGGATGCACTCCTCCATAGTCAAATTCATTAATATTTCTGCAGTAAAACATATAAATATTCACACCAAGTGGAATAAATCAAAACTAGAAAAAGTCCACATAAGTTCTAGTTAGGTTTTTCTGTCAAAACATTTCAGGTCAGGTTCATTTCACATTCATGAAATGAATCTTAAGGCTTTCAAAGATTTTTGGATTTCCAAATTGTGGATAAGGGATTGTGCCCCTCTTATAGTACTATTGTTTTAGAGTTATTGTAAGAATTAAGTGAGATAATGCATATAAAGCATTTAGGTTCTGCTATCCCTCCCAACTGACAATGAATGTGACCCAGGATCCCAGCTACGGAGCCCACGAGCCCCAACTCTGCCATTTCAAAAAGAGTTCACATTGGAGCCTTTTTCATCCCCGCTTTCAATTGCAGGTTCTAATCTTTCCTGTCTGTGAGCCCTACCACCAATCATAATGCATTCTCCATCATTTTTCCGGGAATTCTAGCAAGTTGCCATGCAACTGGACCCCTCATTAAGTCCCAAGTTCCTAAGGTGGACGCTATAGACCAGCCCACCCCATGTGCCTCGATACACAGGCCTGTCTGCAGGACCATTCCTGGGAGGTGTGGAGCTGCGGTGAATCACACTATGAAGGAATCTCCATCCATAATATTTTTGAAAGCGAAATCTTGTTAAAACCAGCAAAAGTGATCATTAAATTTTACTAAATATGGGAAAGACATACCAGGAAACTCACACAGAACTTCAGCCAGGTAATGGTCAGCAAGGAAACATTGATGACTGTGTTTCAGGCACGGCGCTTCTGGCCCCCCTGCCCCACCCTTAAGGACAGCAAAATTTCTATCCCTTTTTCTCCAACCCTTCATTATACTCCTTTATCTCTATCAGAGCTTTGCTGAAATCAGTATCACTATCATCATCATCATCCTTCCATGAATACAGTGCTTTAAAACTTAGGATTCACACACACATCACTTGTTCCTGCCTCACAGCTGCATGGGTTGTTATGATTAAACCTGTTTCACAGGTGAAAAAAACTGGATACAGTTTTTTTCTGTACAGGATACTGCCTTCTCAGCCAGCCAGACTTCGACAGGATACTGCCTCCTCAGCCAGCCAGACTTCCCACAGCAGACAATTTTCATAAAATGCTGGTTGCTCCAGCAGAGGCTCTGGAGACAAAAACATCAAGCAATCCAGAGTAATGCCTATCACACTCACGGACCAAGCCATAAATGCCATTTCGTGTGTTTGACTGGACCAGCTCAGGAGGTTTCCCTGGACTGGCCATTAGGTCCAGGGGTAGAATAATCATAGTTCACCTGTCCACAAAGAGGAGAGCTGCTGAGTGCTGACATTTCCATCTTCGTTACCAAGAGCAGTGCCTCCCACACCCTGACTGAGTGTCAGATTTACCCTGGGAGATTTTTTTAACTCATATTTCCAAGCCCTTCCCCAGAGATGCTGAGACCATCAATCTTAGTTTAGGTAAAGGCTGGGAACATGTGCTTTCTTATGTACCCCCAGATGATTCTGGTACAAAGGCAGTCTGGGGAACCCTTGACCTAGAAAAATCAAGAGATACACCTTACAGACAAACCACTTGAAACATACCAAATCCTAATTTCTAGACACTTAAAATGTTGTGACCACACCAGGAGCAGAAAGGAAATGCCCTGGGAATATTCATGCAAACAGCTATAATAAATGTTCACTTTGGATAACCTTTGTACAAATGGCATAGATGTTGTGAGGGAAGCATAAAATTGTAAAATGTGAAGCCAAAAATTAGGTGGACTGCCAAATGAAGGTTGGGCATCTAGAAGATGCTCTCAGGCAGCTTTGTATGAGGGCTCGTTGTTCATTCTTCACCTCATTCTGTTTCCCCACTGCCCTCCCCTCCCCTACCATCCCCAAGTAGGAGCTTATTTCAGTTGCAGGATGACACTTCAGAAATCAAATGGAAACCAAAAAATTACTTCTCTGGTTAGCATCTGTTTGCCAATATGTTTACTGCCTCTATTCAGCTCTGAGCAACTGCCAGAAAAGCCAGAAAGAGGGCAAGAGCTCTATTCATCTAATTACTTGAGCAGAAGAAAAATATGTTAATTAACTGACCTTAATAATTCATATATATCTCAAACGAGGGATCATTAGACTTACACGCGAGGCCTGGTGTCTGAATAAAGGATCACTGGAACGATCTCATGGGCAGCCTCATTTTGGAGAGCTGATCTATTTTTGTTTTCTCAAGAACAAACGTAATGCCTCCAAAATGATTGAAGAACTTTTCTGCAAATTACAGGTTTGCAGTAATACCTTGATTCCTCCAATTTCCTTAGCCCCTCAGGGGGATGTGAAATATTTTTAGAATCACAACAGCCTAACATATTAATTGGATTTCATTATGCTGGCTGCTGATTGGAACATTTTACAGCAAAGGGGAACATGTCTGTGTGCGTCCTCTATAGACTTTCAAATCAGAATGAGGAGCAACAGGAATGAGGCTTGCTTTGCTAGGGAACTGATAGAATCATCAAATCACAGTTCCCTATCAAATATGCTACCATACAGAAACCAGCCCAGGAAGTAGTGTGACAGGCCTCAGCTTTTGAAGACAGTCTAAGGAAGAGAAAGGATGCTGATAATTTTATTCTCAAAGATAGTGGGAGCCCCTAAGCAGGTGCACTGTTTACATTTGCCTTCCTGGGGTTTTGGCAGGGGGAGTGTAGATCCATTTTAAATCCACAGATAGAAAGGCAAAGGTGAATCATGGTGCATTTGCAATGGAGAGAAATCATTTTCCAAAAGCATTTATGAAACAATTACACAGACATCATAGATGGAGAGGCACATAGACAGAGGCTGTGCGTCTATTTCACAGAGGACAAACAAAAAATGACACAAAGTGGCAGGAGGTTCTCCAGCGGGTCAGCAAGACATGGCAGTGATGACAAAGACACAGATGCCATGGTGGCCGGGCCAGAGCACCTGCTCTCTGGCAATGACTCCAGCCCATCAGGCCAAGGCTGTCACTGCAGTGTGTGCACCACAGCTGAGCCCCAAAGCCAGCCGCAGAGCAGGGGGACACTCACCCATGCCAGAGGCCCCAGGGAGGTGGAAACAGACTGGGAGCACTGCCAACATGGGGCCCCAGGCGTCCATGGATTCTTGGGTGTTACAAGTTGAATGATGTCTCTCCTTCCAAATTAATGTGTTGAAGTCCTAGTCCTCAGCGCCTCAGAATGTGAATTTATTTGGAAATAGGGTTGTTGCAGTTAAAATTAGTTAATAAAGTCATCCTGGGGTTGGATATGCCCCTCATCCAAAATTTATTCATTTATAGAAAGAATGCCATGTGAAGAGGCAGGCATGCACTGGGAGAATGCCATGTGAAGACTGGAGTTACTGCTACAAGCCTAGAAACTACCAAAAGCTAGGAGAGAGCCCTGGAAAAGATCTTTCTCTAGCACCTTCCAGAGGGAGCATGGGTCTGCCGACACCTTGATTTCAGACTTCCGGCCTCCACAAATGAGAAGCAATACGTTTCTGTTGTTCCAAGCCACCCAGTTTGTGGTACTTTGTTACAGCAGCCCTATGAAACCAAAACACTCAGCCATCAAGCCTATTTCTCCAGCTACAAAATAGGATTGCTTAGATAGCACCTGTTCATAGGGCTGTTAGGAGCACAAAATGAGACAACACTGGTAATGTGGTTGGCACTGTCCTTGGCATATAAAGGGCATTCAATAAAAGTGAGTTAGCTACTACTTAAGGAGCTGCAGAATGAAATAAGCAAAATAGTAGACAGTGGACATCCATCTGTAATTGTTACCCTCCTAGGTTTTGTTTGTAGACCCTACGAATTGTGATACATATTTTCTATCACGGTGACTAAAATATTTATCTGCATGGCTGATTCACAAATACCACAACTCTCATATCCTTCTTTCCTTATCACTGCTTTACTAAATCGCTCCTGGCTTTCAGCCCCTCTCTCTGCACCTTCCTCACTCCTGGCATCTCCAGCCATCTCCACCCACATCCTTTTCCTCTTTTCCCTTTCTGTTTGCTGTGCCGACCTCTGGCTGTAAATCTTGTTTGTTCTCCAGCTGCTCTGCCTGGAGGAATCTCCCATTGTGGGCCCTCTTCTCCTTTAAGCCCCCTCTCATCCTACTGTCTGCTCAAAAAAACCCATCCACATCCAATTACAGTGAATGAAAATGGGAGGCAGGTTCCCACTCATACCTAAACATCAACTACCTTCTAACCCTAACCCACGCACAGCTGATTAAAAAAAAAAAAATCCTTTAAAAAACAGAACGAGTCATATGAATGCAGCCTCTCCTCCCTCATAGCATCGCAAGGAGCTGGGTTTCCATGCCCTGCACAGAAACACTGTATGTGCATGACAGGGAGGTGTGCATGGATGCCAGTTTAGGAGAGAAAGCTGCTGGGGAGGTGACCTGAGCCCCCTCACCTGCCCTGCCCTGCACTGGTGTCTACTAGACACCCCCAGGGAAAGGAAGAAGTAGAGCACCCAATAATTCATCTGCAAACCCACAGAAAGAAAGCCACACCACACAGGCAGCCCCTCCCTCACTACTCCAATCACCATGAGTCAACCTTTCGGGATTTTCCTCCCACCAATTTTAGAAGCAGCATCCAAGATATGAGTTGAATTAAGTATAGCAGTGCACAAGTTTGTGGTGAGAGGAGCGCTTCTACTCTTTAGAGACATCTTGTTATCGACAAGTAGATAGGAAATGGTTCTCATGTTTGCCTGCCAGCACCTCCCAGTTTCTCTTGGGGAACTATTTCTTCCCTGTTCCATATGAATCTCATGATGCAATTAAGCACAAACATACATACAGTAACAAAATTGATCCCAGATGGGGTCAGTCATCATACCTCATTGCCCCGGCCACAGTGACTGCCCCCTTAGGAATAGGCATGAGCTGTGATGACCCAATGGAGCCCTTCCCTATGTAGGCATAGAGTGAGAGAAGTGCCTTTTCCCACTGAGGTTGCTAAACTGGAAGGATGTCTTCATGGGATTTTCATTAACTATCTTCCTCATTGCATTAAGAGATCCTGCGGCAGGAAGACAATCCACAGAGGGAGGGCAGAGGTGAGAGACTGCCAGAGGGCAGCACAAAGCTATAGCAGCAGCATTCAAGCCCCAGGATCCAGCCAAGCTTAAGCCATAGCCACCCCCAAAGTACCCCCAGTTCCCCAGTTGCAGGAGTCTTATTTTATTTAGCCCAGTTGGAGTCAGAGTCCTGGTAGTTACAACCAGAACTGAAACTGAGCTCATTTACATCCATATAGTGATAATGATATAGAAGGGCTGGGCTCCTGGCTAAATCCCACCCTTAAGCCTGGAACCACAGCTTTAAGTGAAAACAGCTGACCCTGGTTATTTTTACCCAAATGTTGCCTTTTTGGCCTGTCCCACCCCTATCCTGTGTCCATAAAAGACTTCAGCTGGCAGATCAAAATAAGCAGCTGAGTGTAGGGGATACAAGCAGCTGAGCATCAGGGACTACAGAAAGACACAGTTAAGCTCAGACGGTGTGGTTTTGGAGAGGGGCCCCGGCCGAAGACAGCCAGGTTTCAGAGAAAAATCTCCTTCCCATCCCCTTTCCAGCCTCCCTTTCTGCCACCCACAGCTCAATGAAGTCTTCTGCATTCATCACCTTTCAAACAGTTCGTGTGAACTGATTCTTCCTGGACACCAGATGAGAACCTGGTGTTGAGAGGGCAGGGGCTGCCACCTGACCCTCCAGTGAGCTGGTTGGGCCATCCCCAGAGAGCAGAGCTGAAAGAACAAAGATCTTGGATGCTGCTGCATGGCCCACACAGACCTGCTCCCTCCAGAGAGGAGCAGCCAGGCAGTTTCAGCATTCATTCGCTCCAGTTCCCATGCTCACTCTCTCACATGTTTCCACATGGAGTGGACAGCAGCAGGCTGAGTAAAACAACCCACTCCAGTTCCCGCCTGCGAAGGGTGTCAAGGGATCTATTTCGTCTCATCATCTGTGCTTCGTCAGCAGCCATTTTGACTGTGTTATGGTTGTTCAATATTTTGATAATCACCACAGCTTTCATCAAGAAAGTCCTGACCCACTGGAGTAGGTGGTTAGCAGTGCTATCCAAGCTGTGAGTGGGCAGCCTCCATTCCCTGCAGGCTATGGTTGCCTCTTTAGAATTTCTTCCAAGTGCCAACTCCTACCACAACAGGGCATGAGACCTGAGATGTGAGGAGGAGAGCTGCAGGAGCAAATTAAGCTCCTATTCCTTAACTTGACACAGTCCCTGGCTAGAGCCATCTGGAAAGATGGGACACAAGACTGCACAGATATATTCCATAAGAAGGAGATCAGAGCAAAGTCAAAGATGAAAAATGACAGAGAGCAAAAGTTCAGAGAAAGAGTGGGAACTCCTATTCCTGGGAAGATGGTACTGCCCGTAGAAGAATAAGTACAGTTTTCCCTTTACAGGAAGACTGAGAATGAGTGAAAGGTTGGTGAGCCTTGCATGCACTATGGAATGAATTATGTCCCCCCAAAATTTATACATTGAAGCCTGAACCCCCAATATGATAGCATTTAAAGATGGGGCCTTTGGGAGGTGATTAGGTTTAGATGAGGTCTTGACTGTGGGGCCCTCATGATGGGATTAGTGCCCTAGTAAGAGGAGACACCAGAAAATTCCCTCCCATTTTCCCTGCAGCCCCTCTCCTCTCTTTTGTCTTTCCACCAAGTGAGAACACAGTGAGAAGGTGGCCATCTACAAACCAGGAAAGGGGCCCTCATCAAAAACCCATTACAAGGGCACCTTGATCTTGGACTTCTGGCCTCCATAACTGTGAGCAAACAAGTTTCCGTTGTTTAAGTCACTAAGTCAATGGTATTTTGTCATGTTAACTCAAGCTGACTATAGCATCATGAAACCAAGAACCTTGCTGAGTATATGGGATTCTGAAAGCAAGGAAACAGCCCAAAATGTTGAGAAAATAAGCTGAGAGGATGGTTCAGCCCTTCAGCCATGCAGGTGAGAGCAGGGCTACCCTTAGAATTTTGCTGAATGACCCCAGGCTGCTCCAGCTTTTGTCTACAGTGATGTCCTATTAATATTTAAGCTCAGTGTTTGCTGACTGCACAGCATCCTCCCAACCAGGCCGGAATTTCAGCCCCACGAAGATGTTCTACAAAGACTCAAGAGGAGTCCTCAAAAGCTATCCACAGATTCTTGCAGAGGAGTAGGAGAGGAGGAGCCATCCCTGGACACCTGCCTCCACTGCCCCAGCTTCCCCATGGCTCCTGCATAGCCTCTCCACCATCCTGCGGACTTCACTACCCAAGGGGCCTCAGCAGTTGAGAGGCTGTTTATGAGAAGGACACAGGACAAGAGTGACATCGCTCTGTGTTATGCTCAGTTGTTGTACCTCACCAGCCCCAAAGTGTGACAGGCCTTAGGCCTTGATTAAGGTCACTTAGGCTGACTCAAAACCAAGACCAAACTCTAAATCTTAAGAAGAAGCGGTGGGAGTCCATTCCATGGCTTCTTATGCGAACTGACCCATCTTCCCCCAGATTTTAAACACCAATGCCACCATTCACCATAGCAAAAATATGGAATTAACCTAAGTGTCCATCAATAGATGACTGGCTAAACAAAAATACATACACAATGGAAAACTATTCCACCGTTTTTAAAAAAGAATGAAATCACATCTTTTGCAGCATCATAGATGGAATTGGAGGCCATATCTTAAGAAAAACAAGTCAGATGCAGAAAGATAGATATCACATGTTCTCACTCATAAGTGGGAGCTAAATAATGTGTATACATAGAGTGTGGAATGGTAAACACTGGAGACTTGGAAGGGTAGAAGGCTGGGACGATGTAGATGATGAGAAATTACTCAGCAAGTACATTAGGTGACATTCGTATGTACATTATTTGGATGATAGATATCCTAAAAGCCCTGACTTTACCGCTATGCAATCTATGCATGTAATAAAACTGCACTTTGGCTCTTCCAAGTCAGACAAAAAGTCTCCTTACCCCTTTGCCCAGAGCAGGCACTCTGATGCCTTACAGTAACACTTTAAAGGGGACAACTCCTCTAACTCCTCAATAAAGATCTAGTCCCTGCTGGGCACAGTGGCTCACACCTCTAATCCTAGCACTTTAGGAGGCAGACAGATCACAAGGTAAGGAGTTCAAGATCAGTCTGGCCGACATGGTGAAACCCCATCTCAACTAAAAACACACAAAAAAAATAGCGGGGTGTGTTGATGCACGCCTGTAATCCCAGCTACTCAGGAGTGAATTGCTTAAACCCGGGAAGCAGTGGTTGCAGTGAGCCAAGATCATGCCACCGCACTCCAGCCTAGGAGACAGAGCAAGACTTGTCTCAAAAAAAAAAAAAAAAATGACCTAGTCCCATCCATGTGACTTTACTCACTAAGCATACAGCTGTCAGTTTCTCTCAAAAACAAACAATAGGCTCAGGGAAAGTACCCAATTAGGGCACCTTATTATACAAGTAAAAGCAAATAGATACAGGAGGGGAAGTAGTCACTGGCCCCCATAAGCCAGATATAGCCACATCTCTCTGTTCTAGTCCAGGCCTTGTGACGCAGACACACCATTACCAACTCAGTTACAGTTCAGGTACTTGTGGGAGAAGAGTTGAAGAAAGGCAGTGATGCTCGGCAGAGCACAGAGCATGGATGTTAACAGTGGCCAATGGCCTAAAGAGAGAATGCAAGAGAGAGACTGACTAGTGTAACATGGGGGATAAAACAGCCAATCCTGGGGAGGGGATTTGACCAAGCTGCCAGCCAAAATTAACAGCACAGTTCCTCATCACCCACCAGAGGGCTATGCTTCATTTTCCAATACCCCTTCTCAATAGGTTTTTCCCTCCACACAAGACTCTTACAAGGATATGGGAAGTTTCAAGAAACAGGACATTTAGGAGACTCATCTGCTTTCCTGACTCTTAGCCAGCCCATCTCTGCAAGAAAGGTAGACATTCAACAATGGGACTAATTTGGCATCTTTCAGTAGAATGAAATACTGGGTTCATTGTTTACTCCAGGCCCCCGCAAGAAGAGGGGAACAGAGGCCCCTTGTCTCATGCCTCAGCCCATCATGCTACCTCACTGAGAGCTCATGCATGTTTGCTTTTCTGGCTCCAGGAACATCTGCTTGGAGCTTTGCAGAGCTCCATTTGTATCCCTGCTTTGGCTCTTAATTTACAGTTTTGCTGCCATCATCAGGAAAACTATGAGCAAAAGCAATGGCAATTCACTGACTAGATAGACAAGAGGGCTCAGGGTCTTGGGAAATGGTAGAGAGAAACACAGAATGCAGAAGCATCTTAGCTCTGTTACTCCCCAAAGCATCTTTACAAAAATAAATTAGAGGTAAATTTAGACTACAGTTAAGTAAGGGATATTGCAAACAGAAAATTGTATGGGTCTGCTAGGAAAATGAACATTTGGAAGTTATTGAGAGAAGCCAGTTTGAGATATGTTTTCTGTGGATACAGATAAAGACTGAATTGTCTGGCAGATACCACTGAGATAGAAGAGATTATAAACTGAAATAGGGGCAAAAATACCCTGAGTGAAGTGCTTAGAAAATGATTCACATTTACATGGTAAATAAGGCTTTCTTATAGCATGAAGAAATGATCCCAACAGTGTGACAGCCTGGTCACCTATGAAAAGTAGGTTTCCCAAAAGTGCCTGGTAGGGAGAGGTAAGCTGTTCAGAGGTTGTTTTCCTAATCCGAGACTTGCCAGGCAGGGCAAGTGGCAGCTCCTGGTGCCCTGGAAACTCCATCCACTCTCTTTTCAGGACTTTGTTTAACCCCGGCTGCCCCTCCTGCCTCTGCCACTGGCCTCACCACCTACTGTGCCACTGGTGCAGGCTTGCCTTCTCCACCACCGCTGCCACTGAGATCAGCAAACATTCTTGAATGGTAGACCATCAACTCACACTCAAAAACTAGATCGATGATCATCCTCCCATCTTGTCCTCCTTATCTTCCAACTCAGATCTACTTCTTGGCTTCATTTCTGACAATAGCACCTCTGTTCTATCAGTCACCCAGACTTGAGGCTACCAAGTTACTTTTGACTTTTTCTTCATTAACCCTGCCCTAAACCAACTGTGTAGGGGAGAATTAACCTTACCAAAGGGCTTTAAATGGCTAATGAAAAGCATTTGGCACTTGCCTCCTCCACAAAGAACAACCAAAATAGCAAGTAGATAGTCACACTGCAAATGGAACCTCTAAAAGAACACTGAAAATCAGCAGATAGGTGACAGGAAATACCTGAGGCATAAAAGGAGAGGGAAATGAGGTGGCCAGTTGGGAGCCTAGAAAGGCTCCCCAGTGCAGGGAAAGGGTAAGTAAGAGATCCCCAGGAGTCTACATTCTCACCACAAATTCCGGCAATCCTAACTACAGGGGAGTCCCTCAATTCTTGGGTCCCTGAGACTAGCATAGGAAGCTCCCTGGAAGCCATATGGTAGCAGTGCTCCAGAAAGGGAGTTCACACTGAATCCCACATACCTGTGTGCTAAACAGCTGCAGTATGTTACTATTTTGAGAGCCCAGGCCCCATCAGACTGAAGACTGGCCTAAGGCCAAATCGTCCCTCCATCTCCACATCCCTGAAGACCCACTGACATCCCCTCATATTCACTAGAAGGGTGCAGCAGCATGACACTAGTTGGACCCAGTGGAGCAGCAAGGTCTCCAGCATACACAGTATCCTAAACCCCAGGGAACAGGTGACACAGCACACCGAGGTTGCCACCCCTAGAACAAAGGCACCCAAAGTACATGTCCCTAGAGTCTGAAACCTGCCTGCTTGGAGCCACTGTCACTGACAGCAACTCTGCCCCCATCAGCAGCAGGGTGCACCTTGAGGAGAGGCACCTCAACCTGCAGCCTCCACTGCTGCCACTGGGGCCTAAAGCAAGCACCTCTGGCAGTGAGCCGACTTGCTTCAGCAGCAGAACTGCTGCACATTTGCATGTGCCTTAAGGATAGGCATTCCTGGTTTACTGCTACTGCTGCTGCCGACACCTGAGCTCTCAGCTAGAGGGCCTGGGGATCTCCCCACCCTGCCCACCACAGCCCTGACTCATGCAAACCACCAGGGGACCTGAGGACAGATCAGCCTGGCCCAGCTCAATCCCCCTAAGTGTCTGAACATGTCAACCAGAACCACCCCTCCCCATCCATCACTGCTGGCCTCTGTATACTCCTATCAGAGCCCTGAGAATGAACTCACTCAGGTTGCCACTACTAACACAGACACCATCCATGTGCACACACCACCTGGGGACATGGGGGCCTGAGGACTAGCCCACCCAGCCCATTACAACCGCTGCTAACACAAGGGTATGCTGCCTGGGAGCCTGAAGGTTGTTCTCCCACCACTATGGCCATTATCCATGCCACAGACACTTCTCAGGGGCCCAAGGACTTGACCTCCCACCCAGCCCACTGCTGCCATTGCTGGTACCTAAGCAAGCTGCCTAGAGGCCCAAGAATCAGCCTGCTTGTGCCCAGTATCACCAGTGCCTTTGTATGCCACCCAAGGGCCCAAGAACAGGCACAATCAACCATCTACTCCCACTACGTGGGACCAAGAACTAGCCTACCTCAGCAAAACCTCACCACAGCCTCCACTAACAACCACAGCCTAAGACACAGAAAATCACAGACACCACTGACACTGTTTATAACTAAAGAAGTCATACAGAAACTACACTACTACATGCACCCAGAATGAAAACTGAAGTGCCCTACCCAACCAACACCATAAATAGATCAAGAGTCTTCCTCTATGAAAGCTAATACAAAAAGTTGGAAGAAGTAACTTTGACAATAGATGTGTAGCTATCAAAATGAGGACCTAAGAAACAAGAAAAAGCAAGAAAGCATGACAGCACCAAAGGAATACAATAATTATCCAGCAACAGATTCCAATGAAAAAGACATTTGCGATATTCCAGAAAAAGAATTTTTTAAAAATGATATTAAAGAAGGTTCAGCTCTGGGCAAGATGGCCAAATAGGAACAGCTCCAGTCTGCAGCTCCCAGCAAGATCAACTCAGAAGGCCAGAGGTTTCTGCATTTCCAACTGGGGTACCTGGGTCATCTCATTGGGACTGGTTAGACAGTGGGTGCAGCCCACAGAGGGCAAGCAGAAGGAGGGTGGACATTGCCTCACCTGAGAAGTGCAAGGGGTCAAGGAACTCCCTCTCCTAGCCAAGGGTAGCCGGGAGGGACTGTGCTGCAAGAAACAATAGATTCTGGCCCAAATACTATGCTCTTCCCAGGGTCTTCACCACCCACAGACCAGGAGACTCCAGTGCCTATGCCACCAGGGTCCTGGGTTTCAAGCACAAAACTGGGTGGCCATATGGACAGACACCAAGCTAACTGCAGGAGTTTTTTTTTCATACCCCAGTGGCACCTGGAACACCAGTGAGACAGAACAGTTTACTCCCCTGGAAAGGATGATGAAGCCAGGGATCCAAGTGGTCTAGCTCAGTGGATCCTACCTCCATGGAGCCCAGAAAGCTAAAATCCACTGGCTTAAAATTCTCGCTGCCAGCACAGCAGTCTGAAGTCAACCTAGGATACTTGAGCTTGGTTGGGGCGGGAGGATTGTCCAACATTACTGAAGCTTGAGTAGGCAGTTTCTTCCCCACAGTGTAAACAAAGCTGCCAGATGGTCTGAAATGAATGGATCCCACTGCAGCTCAGCAAACCCACTGTGGCCAGAGAGCCTCTCTAGATTCCTTCTCTCTGGGCCTGGCATTTCTAAAAGAAAGGGAGCAGCCCCAGTCAGGGGCTTATAGATAAAATTTCCATCTCCCTAGGACAGAGCACCTGAAGGAAGGGGCAGCTGTGATCCCAGCTTCAGAAGATTTAAACATTCTTGCCTGCTGGCTCTGAAGAGAGCAGCAGATCTCCCAGCACATCTCCCAGCACAGCACTTGAGCTCTGCTAATGGACAGACTGCCTCCTTAAGTGGGTCCCTGACCCCAGTGCCTCCTGACTAGGAGACACCTCCCAGTAGGGGTCAACAGACCTCATACAGGAAAGCTCCAGCTGACCTTTGGCAGGAGCCCTTCTAGGATAAAGCTTCCAAAGGAAGAAACAGACAGCAATCTTTGCTTTTCTGAAGCCTCTGCTGGTGATACAGGAAAATGGGGTCAGGACTGGACCTCCAGCAAACCCAAGCAGACCTGCATCAGAGGGGACTGACTGTTAGAATAAAAACTAGTAAATCAAAAGTAATAGAATCAATATCAACCAAAGGACATTAACACAGAAACTCCATGTGAAATTCATCAACATCAGGGATCAAACATAGATAAATCCACAAAGATAGGGAGAAAACAGCACCAAAAGGCTGAAAATTCCAAAAACCAGAATGCCTCTTCTCCTTCAAATGAACACAACTCCTCACCAGCAAGGGAACAAAACTGGACAGAGAATGAGTTTGATGAATTGACAGAAGTAGGCTTCAGAAGATGGGAAATAACAAACTCCTCCAAGCTAAAGGAGCATGTTCTAGCCCAATGCAAGGAAGCTA
This sequence comes from Saimiri boliviensis, assembly GCF_048565385.1. Taxonomy (NCBI): domain Eukaryota; kingdom Metazoa; phylum Chordata; class Mammalia; order Primates; family Cebidae; genus Saimiri; species Saimiri boliviensis. Next base: position 44,232,458 of record NC_133458.1, read on the forward strand.
AAAACCCTGAAAAAAGTTTAAAGGAATTGCTAACTAGAATTACCAGTTTAGAGAAGAACATAAAGACCTGAAGGAACTGAAAAACACAGCAAAAGAACTTTGCGAAGCATATACAAGCATCAATAGCTGAATCAATCAAGGAGAAGAAAGGATATCAGAGACTGAAGATCAACTTAATGAAACAAAGCATGAAGACAAAATTAGAGAAAAAAGAATGAAAAGAAATAAACAAAGCCTTCAAGAAATATGGGACTACATGAAAAAAACAAACCTACATTTAATTGGTATACCTGAAAGTGATGGGGAGAATGAAACCAAGTTGGAAAACTATCCAACTTCAGGATACTCTCCTGGAGAACCCCAATGTAGCAAGACAGGACAACATTCAAATCCAGGAAATACAGAAATTCCACAAAGATACTGCTCAAAAAGAGCAACCCCAAGACATGTAATTGATAGATTCACTAAGGTTGAAATGAAGGAAAAAATGTTAAGGGCAGCCAGAGAGAAAGGTGGTGTTACCCACAAAGGGAAGCCCATCAGACTAACAGTGGATCTCTCTGCAAAAACACTACAAGCCAGAATAGAGTGAGGCCAATATTCAACATTCTTAAAGAAAAGAATTTTCAACCCAAAATTTCATATCTAACCAAAGATTCATAAACAAAAGAGAAATAAAATCGTTTACAGACAAGCAAATGCTGAGAGATTTTGTCACCACCAGCCCTGCCTTATAAGAGTTCCTGATAAAAGCATTAAACCTGAAAGGAAAAACCGATAGTTGCCACTGCAAAAACATACCAAATTGTAAAGACCATCGACACTATGAAAAAACTGCATCAATTAATGGGCAAAATGACCAGCTAGCATCATAATGACAGGATCAAATTCACATAATACAATATTAACCTTAAATGTAAATGGGCTAAATGCCCCAATTAAAAGACACAGACTGGCAAACTGGATCAAGAAGCAAGATCCATCTGTGTGCTGTAGAAGCTTAAAAAAAAGGGATGAAGAAATATTTAACAAGCAAATGGAAAGCAAAAAAAAAAAAAAAAAAGCAAGGGTTGTAATCCTAGTCTCTGATAAAACAGACTTGAAACCAACAATGATCAAAAGAGACAATGAATGGTATTACATAATGGTACATGAATAAATGCAATGAAAAGAGCTAACTATCCTAAATATATATGGGACCCAAAACAGAAGCACCCAGATTCATATAGCAGGTTCTTAAGACCTAAAAAGAGACTTAGACTCCCACACAATAATAGTGGGAGACTTTAACACCCCACTGTCAATATTAGACAGATCAACAAGACAGAAAATTAACAAAGACATTCAGGACTTGAACTCAGCTCTGGACCAAGCAGACCTAAAAGACATCTACAGAACTCTCCACCCCAAATCAACAGAATATACATTCTTCTTGATACCACATTACATTTATTCTAAAATTGACTACATAACTGGGAGTAAAATACTCCTCAGCAAATGCAAAAGGATGGAAATCATGACAAAAAGTCTCTAAGACCACAGTGCAATCAAATTAGAATTCAGGATTAAGAAACTCACTCAAAACCATACGACTCCATGGAAACTAAACAACCTGCTCCTGAATGACTACTGCGTAAATAACGAAATGAAGGCAGAAATAAATAAGTTATTTGAAAGCAATAAGAACAAAGACACAACGTACCAGAATCTCTGGGACACAACCAGAGCAGTATTTGGAGGAAAACTTATAGCACTAAATGCTCTCAAGAGAAAGCAGAAAAGATGTAAAATCAACACCCTAACATCACATTTAAAAGAACTAGAGAAGCAAAAGCAAAAAAATTCAAAAGCTAGCAGAAGACAAGAAATAACTGATCAGAGCAGAACTGAAAGAGATAGAGACATAACAAGCCCTTCAAAAAAATCAACGAATCCAGGAGCTGGTTTTTTGAGAAGTATAACAAAATAGATAGACCACTAGCCAGACTAATAAAAAAGAAAAGAGGGAAGAATCAAATAGACACAAGAGAAAATGATAAAGGGGATATCACCACTGATCCCACAGAAATACAAACTACCATCAAAGAATATTATAAACACCTATATGCAAACAACGTAGAAAAACTAGAAGAATAGATAAATTCCTGGTCACATACACTCTCCCAAGACTAAACCAGGAAGAAGTCGAATCCCTGAATAGACCAATAACAAGTTCTGATATTGAGGCAATAATTAATAGCCTATCAACCTAAAAAGAAACCCAGGACCAGATAGATTCACAGCCAAATTCTACAAGAGGTACAAAGAGGAGCTGGTAACATTCCTTCTGAAACTATTCCAAACAATAGAAAATGAGAGACTCCTCCCTAACTCATTTTATGAGGCCAGCATCATCCTGATAACAAAACCTGGCAGAGTCACAACAACAACAAAAAAGATTTCAGGCCAATACCCCTGATGACCATGATGCAAAAATCCTCAGCAAAATACTGGCAAACCAAATCCAGCAGCATATCAACAAGCTAATCCACCATGATCAAGCTGGCTTCATCCTGAGATGGAAAGCTGGTTCAGCACATACAAATTAATAAACATAATCCATCACATAAACAGAACCAATGACAAAAACCACATGATTATCTCAATAGATGTAGAAAATGTCTTTGATAAAATTCAACACTCCTTCATACTAAAAACTCTCAAGAAACTAGGTATTTATGGAACACACCTCAAAATAATAAGTGCTATTTATGACAAGCCAACAGCCAATATTATACTGAATGGACAAAAGCTAGAAGCATTTCTTTGAAAACCAGCACAAGACAAGGATGCCCTCTCTTTCCACTCGTATTCAACATAGTATTGAAAGCTCTGGACAGGGCAATCGGGCAAGAGAAAGAAATAAAGATATTCAAATAGGAAGAGAGGAAGTCAAATTGTCTCTATTTGCAGGTGACATGATTGTATATTTAGAAAACCCCATTGTCTCTGCCCAAAATTGCCTTAAGCAAATAAGCAGCTTTAAGAGGTCTAAGGTTATTTGAAAGCAATAAGGATACAAAATAAATGTGCAAAAATCATACATATTCCTATACACCAATAGTAGGCAAACAGAGAGCCAAATCATGAGTGAACACCCATTCACAATTGCTACAAAGAGAATAAAATATCTAGGAATACACCTTACAAGGGATGTGAAGGACCTCTTCAGGAAGAACTACAAACCACTGCTCAAGGAAACAAGAAAGAATGCAAACAAATGGAAAGACATTCCATGCTCATGGTTAGGAAGAATCAATATCGTGAAAATGGCCATACTTCCCAAAGTAATTTATAGATTCAATGCTATCCCCCTCAAGCTACCATTGACTTTCTTCACAGAATTAGAAAAAAACTACTTTAAATTTTATACGAAACTAAAAAAGACCCCATATAGCCAAGGCAATCCTAAGCAAAAATAACAAAGCTGGAGGCATTATGCTACCTGATTTCAAACTATACTACAAGGCTACAGTAAACAAAACAACATGGTACTTGTATCAAAATAGATATATAGACCAATAGAACAGAACAGAGTCCTCAGAAATAACACCACACATCTACAACCATCTGATCTTTGACAAACCTGACAAAAACAAACAATGGGGAAAGGATTCCTATTTAATAAATGGTGTTGGGAAAACTGGATAGCCATATGCAGAAAGCTGAAACTGGACCCCTTCCTTACACCTTATACAAAAATTAACTCAAGATGGATTAAAGACTTAAACATAAGACCTAAAACCATGAAAACCCTAGAAGAAAACCGAGGCAATACCATTCAGGACATAGACATGGGCAAAGACTTCATGACTAAAACACCAAAAGCAATGGCAACAAAAGCCAAAATTGACAAATGGGATCTAATTAAACTCCAGAGCTCTGCACAGCAAAAGAAACTATCATCAGAGTGAACAGGCAACCTACAGAATGGGAGAAAATCTTTTCGATCTATCCATCTGACACAGGGCTAATATCCAGAATCTACAAAAAAGTTAAACAAATTTATGAGAGAAAAATAAACAACCCAATCAAAAAGTGGGCAAAGAATATGAACAGACACTTCTCAAATGTATATATTTATCTGGCCAACAAACATATGTAAAAAAAAATCTCATCATCACTCATCATTAGAGAAATGCAAATCAAAACCACAATGAGATACCATCTCACACCAGTTAGAATGGCAATCATTAAAAAGTTGGGAAACAACAGATGCTGGAGAGGATGTGGAGAAATAGGAATGTTTTTACATTGTTGGTGGGAGTGTAAATTAGTTCAACCATTGTGGAAGACAGTGTGGTGATTCCTTAACTGGTGTTTCAGTTTTCCTAATACTTCTAGCATCAGAAATATTATTTGACCCAGCAATCCCATTACTGGATATATACCCAAAGGATTATAAATTATTCTACTATAAAGACACATGCACACATATGTTTATTGTGACACTTTTCACAATAGCGAAGACTTGGAACCAACCCAAATGTCCATCAATGATAGACCAGATAAAGAAAATGTGGCACTATACACCATGGAATACTATGCAGCCATAAAAAAAGGATGAGTTCATGTCCTTTGCAGGGACATGGATGAAGCTGGAAGCCATCATTCTCAGCAAACTAACAGAAGAAAGAAAAACAAACACTGCATTTTCTCACTCATAAATGGAGTTGAACAGGGAGAGCACATCGACACAGGGAGGGAAACATCACACACTAGGGTCTGTCAGGGAGTGGAGCACTAGGGGAGGGATAGCATTAGGAGAAATACCTAATGTAGATGACAGGTTGATAGGTGCAGCAAACCATCATAGCACATGCATAACTATGTAACAAACCTGCATGTTCTGTACATGTATCCCAGAACTTAATGTATAATTGTAAAAAAAAAAAAAGAAAAGAAAAGAAGAAGTTTAATAAAACACAAGAGAACACAGATAAATAATACAAAAAAATCAGAAAAATAATTCAGGATATGAAGGAGAAATTCACCAGAGAGATAGATAGAGATAAAAAAGAACTGAACATAAATCCTGGAATTAAAGAGTTCAATGAATGAAATAAAAAATTTATTTAAGAGATTCAACAACAGATAAGATCAAGCAGAAGAAAGAATTTCAAAACTTAAAGACAGGTCTTTTGAAATAAGCTAGTCAGACAACAGAAAAATAAAATTAAAAAAATAATAAAGCCTATGTGACATATGGGACACCATAAAATGACCAAAACTGCAAATTCTGGATGCTTCAAAAGATTAAGAGAACAAAGGCATAGAAAACCTATTTAACAAAAATAACACTGAAAACTTCCCAAGTCTACCAAGAGATTTAGACATCCAGATTCAGGAAGCACAGAAATTCCTCAACCAGATACAATCAAAAAAAGTTCTCTCCACAGCACGTTATAATCAAGATTCCAAAAGGCAAAGAAAAAGAATTTTTAAAACAGTAATAGAAGAGCATCTAGTCAATATATAAGGCAACTTCCATCAGACTAACAGCATATTTTTCAGCAGAAACCTTAAGATCAGAAGAAAATCGAATGAAATAGTCAAAGCAGAATCAAACAAAAGGGAGACTTAAAAAAAGACAAAGCATCAATGAAATGAAAAGTTGGTTTATGGAAAGAGAAACAAGATTGATTAACCTCTTGCTAGATTAACCAAGAAAAAGAGAGAAGGTCCAAATTCAAAATCAGAAATGGAAAAGAAAATGTTACAACTGACAACACAGAAATATAAAAGGTCATCAGATACTATTATGAAGTATACATTAACAAACTAGAAAAATGTATAGGAAATTAATAAATTCCTGGATACATATAACCTACCAAGACTGAATCAGAAAGAAATAGAAAACCTGAACAGCTCAACAATAAGTAATGAAATTCATTCAGTAACAAGGTCTCTCAATGAAAAAAAAGCTCAGGATTAGATGGCTTCACTGCCAAATTCTACCAAACTTATAAAGAATTATGTAATAACGTCAATTCTCCTCAAATTATTTTTTTAAAAAAACTGAAAATGAGAGAATTCTCCATAATACATTCTACAATAATTATCCTGACACAAAACCCAGACAACCACACAACAAAAAAGGAAAGCTGTAGGTCAATATCCCTGATGAACCTAGATAAAAACTCTCAACAAATACTAGCAAAGTGAATCCATATCAAAAAGATAGATCGAATAAGATTTATCCCAAGGATGCTTAAACATACACAAATAAACAAACATGATACATCACATCAACAGAATGAAGGACAAAAACCATATGATCGTCTCAACAGATGCAGAAAAAGCATTTGATAAAACTCAACAACGCTTCATGATAAAGAAAAAAAATCCTCAACAAACAAGGCATAGAAGGACTATATCTCAAAATAATAAAGGCCATAGATGACACACCAACAGCTGACATCATACTCAATGGGGAAAAGCTGAAAGCCATTTTCCTAAGCCCTGGAACAAGACACGGATGTCCATTTTCACCAGTGTTATCCGACATAGTACTAGAAGTCCTAGCCACAGCAATCAAGCAAGAGGAAGAGACAAAAGATATCCAAATTAGAAAAGAGGAAGTCAAATTGTCTCTCTTTGCAGATGACATGATCTTGTATCTGGAAAAACCTAAAGATACCACCAAAAACTCTTAGATCTGATAAAGAAATTCAATAAAGTTGCAGCTACAAAATCAACATACAAATATCAGTAACATTTCCATATACCAGTGATGAAATAACTGAAAAAGAAATCAAGAAGACAAACTCATATACAATAGTTTCCCAAAAAATATCTAAACATACATTTAGTCAAGGAGATAAAAGACCTCTACAAGGGAAACTACAAACAATGATGAAATAAATTGAAGAGAATACAAATTGAAAGTCACCCCATGCTCATGGATCAGAAAAATTAACATTGTTAAAAGGTGACAATACTGCCCAAAGCAATTTACAGATACTACTTGACCATAAAAAAGAATGTCATTTGCAACAACATGGATGAAACTGAAGGTTATTATGTGAAGTAAAATAAGCCAGGCACAGAAAGACAAAATTGCATGTTCTCACTCATTTGTGGGAGCTAAAAAAGTGGATCTCATGAAGGTAGAGTTTAAAATTACAGAAAGCAGAGGCTGCAAAGGGTCTGGGGAAGAAGATGAAGAAGAGTTGGTATGGGTACAAACATAGAAAGAATAGTTCTAATGTTCACAACAGAATAGGGTGACTATAGTTAACAAGATGTTATATATTTCAACATAGCTAGAAAAGAGGACTTGAAATGTTCTCAACCCATAGAAATGAAGAGGTAAAGGATACGTTAAACATCCTGACTTAATGATTTCTCATTCTATGCATGGAACAAAAACACATTTACCCCATTAAAATGTACAAATATTATGTATCAATAAAAAAAATTAAAGGATATGGGTACCAAAAAAGTTAAAAACAAGTAAGAATTAATCTTACCCAGGGAGAAATCAGGCCTTCGCCCTTGGCTTTGGGAGCTGATCTCTAGGCCTTTGGTAATACCCTACCTCATAAGAGTGTCTTTGTTTACCTGGGGACTTTGGGCAACACCAGATAATCTGTTACTGTCATTTATGGTGGGGACTTTGGGCCATGTGGTATCAGTTTAACCTCCAGAGAGACTAGAGACTAAAGGCAGATTTGCAGTAATCAACTATGTCTACATGATTAAGTCCCAGTGAAAGCTCTGGACACCAAGGCTTAGCTGAGCTTTACTGGGTGGCAAATGATTCCACTGGGTGAGGACAACTGGAAACCCCACGTTTGGAACTCCCCTGAAATCAGATCCATGTGTCCCTTCCCTTGGCTGATATTAATCTATATCCTTCCACTGTAATAAGCTATAATAGTGAGTATAACAGCTGTGAGCGAGATCTTAAGTACTTCTAGCAAATTATCAAACCTAAGTGTGTACTTGCCTTCTCCCACCCAGAATCTGCAACTGGTTTCAGCGGTAAGGGTGTTTTTGTGGATAATCCCGTAACTTCACACCCACTCTTGCTAGACCCTACAGTGAGCTGGCACACAAGGGTTGATTGACATGACAGTCAAAAGAGAAAAATTCTTAAATTTCTCCCCCACAAAAACTAAGGATAGGGGCTGTAACAGTCAGGTTTTTTAATCCCCAGTACCTGTGACATAGTAGGTGACATACATATGTGTGTGTGTGTGTGTGTGTGTGTGTATACATACATATGTGTTTGGGGGGGTGTTTGTATTTGATTGTGTGTGATGCGGGGTCTCAGTCTGTTGCCCAGGCTGGAGTACAGTGGCACAATCACAGCACACTGCAGCCTGAACCTCTCTGGTTCAAGCAATCCTCTCACCTCAGCCTCCTGAGTAACTGGGACTACAGGCACAGGGCACCACACCCAGCTAATTTTTTATAATTTTTTTGTAGAGACAGGGTTTTACCATGTTGCCCATGCTGGTCTCAAACTCCTGGCCTAAGGCAATCCTCCTGGCTTGGCCTCCCAAAGTGCTGGGACTGCAAGCCTGAGGCACCATGCCTGGCTAATTTCTTTTTGAATTAATCAATTAGCCATATGTCTAGCCAAGAACAAATAGCAAGAGAAATATGTAATTTGCTATTTGATCAAAAAACATAGAAATATGCAAATTAACATTGTTAGGAAATCAGGAAAAGAAATTTTACCACAGTGAAATTTAACCAAGACAGAGCTTGGCTGGGTTCACGCTGGCTGGTCGAATTTGTACTTCCTCATATTACCAGTTTTATATATGAACTATCACAGTAAGCAAGTATTCAAAAAACAGATTGGAAACTTCAGACCCATATATTCAACTTCCCACTGGACATTTGCTGTTTGTCTCAGAATTTGCCCAACCTCAGATTGGAATTTATCAACTTCCTCACCCACAAAGCCTGCTTCTTTTCAGTATTCCCCCATCTCAGTGAACAGCACTCTCACCTACCCAGCGGACCAAGCCAGAGAAAACTGAGAACCATGTGTGACTCCTCCTTCTCCCTCACCCACTCATCTAATTATCACCCATGCCAGCTGAGCCTCTAAAATATCTTCTCTTTTCCCAGTCCTACTGCTCCAACAGGTCATCATCATCTGAAAACTGGCTTATAGCTTTCTGCTAACCAACCTGGCTTTCAACTTCCTGTCTGCTGGTCTTTGTGCCTCACCTTTTAGCCCTTCTAATTCTCCACAGTGCCACCAGAGTGATTTTTTTAAAAGCACAAATATTACTTTGTTGTTTTCTCTTAAAGCCTTTTAATAATTTCCCACTGTCCTGTGGGACCTGCCTCCTACACACCATCAACACCTCCCTGTCCAGCCTGATCAAGTACCACTTCCTCCTCCTACCTTATGCCCCAATTATTATGAACTTCATCCACTTCCTCAAAGTCACTGCACTTTATTTCTTAACTCCAGGTTCTTACTAATTCTGTTCTTTCTACCTGAAACATTATTCCCTCCTCTCTGCTCAGCTAATTTCTATACATTTATTAGGTTTGCTGAACGTTCAATTCTACTGGGAAGTATTCTGTACATATTGGGTTTTCTAAAGATGGCCATTACAGTATCTCTCAGTCCGCATGCTCTTTGGAACTCTGAGCTTCCCATGTAAGGAATCCAACTATTTCAAGGCTGTCATGTTGTGAGAAAATCCAGGTCTCATCTCATGGAGAGATCATAAGTGGGTCCTGCCCAGGAGCCAGATATGCAAATGAAGACACCTCCCATGATGCCAGCCCCAGGCCATTCAAGTCTTCCTGGATGAGGTCCCAGATAGTTTAGAACAGAAGAACTGCTCCACTAACCACATCCCAAATTCCTGACTCACAAATTCCATAAGTGTAGTAAATCGGTGGTATTATGCCACTAACCTGTGGGGAAATATGTTGCCTAGCACTAGTAACTGGTATGCTTTCCCTTACCACCCAGGCCTGGATTAGACTCCCTTTCCCTGGATTCCCAGAGCATCCTGTACCATTCCCATTCTAAATTTCCACACTGAATTATCATTGCTGCCTTGCTGATATCTACCCCACACTATGAAGTCTATAAAGGCTAAGATTACGTTTGCCTTATGTACCTATATATCCCCAGCACTCTGCACAGGGCCTGGCACAAAATAGGCAATAAATAATAGTTGCCTAGAAAATCACCAGTGACGGAGTACCACAGGAGCATTAGAAAGATTGCCAAAAGCATTGTCACAACAGGGGAAAGCAGCCCAGAAATGCACCCCAGAGAACAGGTGTATCATCTTCATTTAGGAAAGTACCTTGGGTCAGCGTGAGGGTTAACAAGAGCTTAAGCCCAGTTTCACTACAAAACCAGGTTTCAATTTGTGAATTTTTCATGAAAGAAAGACAAGCTGTGTACTGGAAGAAAGGCCCAGATAGCAGAAAGGTTACAAGGTCAGGGCTATGGCTCTACATGGCAAATTATACTGTGAGTTTAGACACAAAGGGACTCAGAGAGAGAAACAACATCTGGCCGACCTTTATCTAAGGCCTAAAATTAAATATTAATCATAGAGCCTGACCCAAATCTACTGAGGCTAGAGCTAAATCCTCTTTTCTACAGAGGCCTTTGTGGAGCTCAAAAGATGTAGGGAAAAGGGCCAGGGTGTCACACAGGCAACGATGAAAGGATCCGGAAGATTCATTTACTGGATGAGGAAAAATTAACGGAGTTTAGTGTAGGAGTCAAGGTTTTATTCAGAGAAACTAGATGGAAATGTAAACACTTTAATTCGTAACCAAAGTAAAAACATAAAGAACAAGGAATATTATTTAATCTTATTTCCTGCTTAGAACTAGGGTAAATGAACTGAAGCATATTTTATGATACATGAAATAAGTATTACTAGCAACAAAATCACATTTAAATCAACAAGAAAGGCTGAGCATTGGAATGAAAATGTCCTTAGATGCAACTAGAAATTCAATAAACTGTTTTGACAATAAAAAATACCTTTTGAGATTTTTCTCTCTTCAGTTCTGAGATTTTTTTTTCCACAAAGGCACTCACATAAAAAGGAAGTTAATAAAAAAAAATCTGACAAATGCAGATATGGCATACTTGCTAGAAGACATTCTATAAGCAGAGAGAACTGGGCTCTCACAGAGGTTCCAGACTGATTTTTCTGAATCTGCAAAACTTGTACATAATAAAAAATCCAACAAGTAAAAAAGGGTATAAAATACAAACTAAGGTCTTTAAAAGTCTTTTAATGCCCAGTTTTTTCCTGAAAATTAAAAATCCTTGGATTTTTTCAGCCTACTTGAAGTATAGATTAGGAGTGAATTTCTGTGTTTGTGCCCAGAAAGAAAAAATCTATTTGATCAATGTGTGGTGTTATTACAGTTACTTTCTATCTTAATTCTACTTTTAAGTTACTTTTCCTCCTCTCAACATTTTGAGACATGACCATGGCAAAATCCTACCACCTAGTGGAAAAATTCTCTGCTCTTCACTCTAAATCCATTTTAGAATTTAGAATACATTAGCTGTTAGCCATTAGCTACATACGTAGATCACTTTTAAAAGCTACTTTTAAGAGAATGAGCTGTTCAAACATCTTTAATCAATAAAAAATTGTGCAAATTTTAATACCAAAGACGTCAGCAATGTAACCATTTCCAGAAAGACAGTATATTTTAACTGCAGAGATCTGCTTTCATTGTTAGGACTTTTTCCATTCTTATGTTCATTTAGTGTTGAGAACATTAAGATCTAGACACAAGTGGGTGACATCAGGCACAGTTTTAATTGTCCTGTTCATATTAAGTAAGATAAATTCATATCCGCATCTGTCTATGGCAGTCATTCAAACTGAGAAAAGATATCTTTTCTCTTCTAACAAGTCTGTGAAGCAAGTCCCATTCTTTTAGTAGATTTTGAGGTTGCAATTTTTTTTATGAGGAATAAACAACAATTCTGTTCCTTCATAGATATAGATTTTCCAATGCTTGGTTTAGTTTGATTACCTCATCCCAGGCAATAGTCTTGAAGGCACAAAACCTGCTTTAGAAATTATGGACTGATTCAATAGAGAAGAGAAGGGAAAGAGAGGGAAGTCAGAAAGTCAAACATTATAATAAAATATATAAATAAGCAGCTATGAAGAAGAATTTAATATCATATGCTACAGATCCGTAACATGCTTCTAATTTTTTTTAAGACAACATCTCACTCTGTCACCCAGGCTGGAGTACAGTGGCATGATCTCAGCTCACTGCAACCTCCGCCTCCTGGGTTCAAGCGATTCTTCTGTTTCAGCCTCCTGAGTAGCTAGGACTACAGGCATACACTACGATGGCTGGCTAATTTTTATATTTTTAGTAGAAATGGGGTTTCACCATATTGGCCAGACTGGTCTAGAACTCTTGACCTCATGATCCTCCCACCTCGGCATCCCAAAGTGCTGGATTACAGGTGTGAGCCACTGCACCTGGCCTTTAATTTCTAATCACTCAGATGAACTACGGAAAATCACCATATTCATCCATAAAATATCCTTGAGTGCCAAAAGCAGAATCCTGAGCTAAATAAATATCTGATTCAATATGGGTAGACTTTCTTTTCTTAGGTCAAAAATTAAAACCAAAGAATAAGTTGATATGGAACCAAAGAAAATAAAGAAATAGTCAAAAATCAATCAAGAGTCAACTAATGGTGAGTGCTAAAATAATTACAAGTAAAACTATACATAGGAAACTGATACTAAATGGACGTAGGAAAAGCTTGAAAAAGGAAATGCCAAGTACACTGTGTCAGAAGCCAACCATGAGAACAGAGTGGGTCTAATTTAGAGCATAACAGCTGCTGGAGGGACTAGCAAACCATCCACTGATAAGCTGGGTCTCCTAAGATCAAGGCAGCCTAAGCTCTACCTTCACATCTGTGGCTCCTGGAATACCACACTCCGTTTTAAACACTTTTTTTTGCTGAGGAACAAATGAAAATTGGAATGTATCCAAAGAAAACTAAAATGATCACAGAAGGACAGTTTTTTTTAAAGACAATATAAATGAGTTAAAGATGGAAAATCTGGTTAAAGGACAACAAATGCAAAGGAGAAAGAATGTAGGAATGAAAGAACGCAGTGCACATTCAAATTTCTAACAGAAAGGATGAGAGCAGGCAGACAAAAGAATGACACCTGGAGTGGTGGCACGGAGTGGTGGCACAGCCCAGTGGTGCAATGGCTCACACCTGCAATCCCACCACTTTAGGATGCTGAGGTGGGAGGGTCACCTGAGCCTGAGAGTTTGAGACCAGCCTGGGCAACAAAGCAAGACCTCATCCCTACAAAATTTTTTTTTTTAATTAGCCGGGCATGGTGTCACACACCTGTAGTCTCAGCTACTTAGGAGGTTGAGGCAGGAAGATCACTTGAGGCCAGGAAGTCAAGGCTGCAGTGAGCTATGATAGCACCATTTCACTCCAGCCTGGGTGACAGGGTGAGACCCTGTCTCAAAAAACAAACAACAAAAAAGAATTAAACCAAGAAACCATAATGCAAATATGTTCAGGGTCTTGGGCAAAACAAACCAAAAAACCCAAGCCAGTGTAAATTACAGGGAACATAGCTCAGCTTTACAAAGGAGAGAGGACCAGCCTGCTGGGTATTTTTCTAAACTTCATAAGTGAGGAATTGAGCTGAACACTGCTGAAAATGCCAGGAACACACAGACTTTCTTGTCTGCCAATATTATTATAATCTCTCAACTAGAGCAGTTTCTTCGGTTGTTAACCTGTGTAGTTGCAGAGGACACTGTGCTTGGTTTAACGCTCTGCTGTTTCCATCTTGAAATCATTATGAATTTATAAACATGGGGCCTGCACTGCATTTTCATTTTGCACTGGGCCCCACAAATTACATAGCTAATCCTGCACTAAACTCAGACCATAAAGAATTCTACCACAGGCTGGGCGTGGTGGCTCACACCTGTAATCCTGGCACTTTAGGATGCCACGACGGGCAGATGACTTGTGGTCAGGAGTTCAAGAGCAGCCTGGCCAACATGGTGAAACCTCCATCTCTACTAAAAATACAAAAAATTAGCCAGGCATGGTGGTAGATGCCTATAATCCCAGCTATTGGGGAGGTTGAGGCAGGAGAATAGCTTGAACCCAGTAGACAGAGGTTGCAATGAGCAGAGATCATGCCACTGCACTCTAGCCTGGGCAAAAGAACGAGACTCTATCTCAAAAGAAAAAAAGAATTGCACCTCTATCATCAAAATGTCTCTTTTCTCCTACACCTGGAAAAAAAAAATTTGAGTAGAGAGTAAAGCAAGAACAAGGACAGTCTATTTACCTCCTTTTCCTGCAAGAACCCCTTTCTGTCTCATCTGATGACTGAGCTGCCCCTCAACCTCCTTCTCCAAGACAGCAGCAGCAAGGTCAAGGAGAATGGACCGTGACTGCATGAGCTGCATCATCAGGGTCCACTAAGCAATGGATTCCTCCACAAAAGTCACTACACATTGAGAAAAACTTTTGCTGGTCAACTGACATCTCTAATCTTTTCAGGTTAAATCACTCTTTTTCATGCAGAATCCACAAGCCACCTTTGAGGAGTAAAGAGATGCATTCGCAAGTAAGAGAAAGCCTAGGAAAATCAAAGATTTCTTATCCCCAAGCAATTTTAATAAGGAGGAAATTGTAGGACATATGTATATATACGTATATATATACACATTCCTAAAGTCTTTTTTTTAACTCACTTATTCAAAAAGCCTTCAGACACTGCTAGACACTAAGGATTCAAGAATGAAAAACAGAGACATGGTCTCTACCCTCATGGTGGTTATAGCCCAGTGGAAGACTGACTATGAACCAGGAGTTATGCTAAGTGTTTCACAGACATGTGATCTCCATTCAACACTATAGGGTCAATGTTATCACCCTCATTTTCAGAGAGGAAAGAACTAAGAGAGGTTAAGTTTCCTTCCCAGGCCACACAGCTGTTAAGAAGCAGAACCAAGATTCTAATCCAGTTCACCTGACTCCAAAGTCTATCTGGTGCCTGAAAATATTAGGGTAGGACTCCTTGAGGAAGGAAAACCAAAAATATTTTAGAGGATCTGTTTTAGAAGACTGAATAACCACAGGAGAAATGTTGAAATGAAGGAATTAGAAAAACTATCCTGAACAGAAGGGACACTATGAACAAAGGCATCGTGGAAATAGCATTCTCTAAAGAACCTACAAAGCAGAATTTGAGAACTATTAAAGATTTTTGACTAGGAAGGGTATAGATTTACATTTTTAAGAAGATTATTCTAATGGCCTGTGGAATGAGGACTTGAAAGAGACAAACCCAATGTCTGTGAGACCAGTGGGAAGGCTGTTGCGATCATTTGGACAAAACACAATTGTGGGCTTAAGTAGAGCACAGATGGCAGGGATAGGGAGGAAGGGATGGATTTGAGAAATGTTTTAGAAGTTGGAAAGGGACAAACTGACTAGATAGAACATGGTCCCAGGTTAGGAATAGGAGATCGAATTAAGAACAAAGGTCATTTCTTAAAACAAGCAGTTTACCTCAATCTGAGTCTTGAAGAAAAGCTAAAAGTTTGTTAAGGATGAGGATGAGGTTGTAAGCAGGTCTGTAGAGACATCCAGAGAAACTCTCCGATGGCTGTTATTCTCTCTGAAGGTAGGGTAACCAACTGTCCTAGTTTGCATGGGGCTGAGGGCTTTCCTGGGATAGCAGTCAGCTTATTGTCTGCTCAAGGAGATGTCTACCCTCCCCTGAATCATTCCAGCTCTTATTTTCTGGGCCATAAATTTGGACATTTAGCCATGTATTCTTTCTTACTTTGCCATTGTGTGGTAACCTTGCCTCCCCACTAAGAGATAAGGTCCATGAGGGATGCATGCCTACATGATGAAACCGTTTGGAGCTTAATAAATTCCTATTGCGTTACGGGGAGATTCTTCCCAGAAGAAGCCTGAAAATAAGGTTACCTTGTGCAGACCTTCCTAAAAGTGGGATCGGAGAGCTCCCTTCTGAGGAAATTCCTCAAATCCAAAAGAACCATCAGCCTCTCGCTATAGCCAGCAGAATCTCTCTCCTAGGCCTCAGACCCAGCCCTCTCCCTTCTTTCTGCAAATAAAAAGATTACCCACTCTGATAAATCCAGTGCTTACCAAGTGCTAGGCATCATTTTGTTCAATCTTCACAGGAACTCTGTAAGATAAATATTATTCCCATTTCATTGATGAGCTGACCAAGGCCCAGGAAAGATAAATAACTTTGCCAAGTCCCACAACTTGTGAGCAACAGAGCCAGATTCAAAGGCAGGTGCTTCAATTCCAAAGTCCACAGTCTTCACCACCGTCTCTGAGGCCTTCTTAGCCTGCTTGGGGCCATGTTTCTCCAGTTGCAGCTCCCAGTTATCCTTTGTCTGATGCCACCATTTGCTCTCCCTTCAGTATTCCACACATACTCTATCTTCTCATTTACCTTCTTTCTCTCAAAGGGAGCTCCTTTGCTCGAAGTACCCAACCGCCACCAGGTGTCCCTCCTCTCCTATGAGTGAACACCACTGTGCTTGAATTGCAAATCAGAGGCAATGCAGGCCGCCTGGAAACTCTTTCTAGCTTGATTCAATTAAATTCACGTGGTTGAGCGATATACTAATACACTGGGGATGCCCAGACCAGAGTCAAACAAAGAGTACAACACAAATACACAATCACAAGGCAAAATCTAAGAGGGTTGAATGAAGTTCTAGGTTCAAAAGAAGAGTGAATTTCATCAAGTTGGTGGGAAAACAATTATAAAAGATTTCTTTTGTGACTTCTACCAAGTAATATAGAAAGAACCTGGGTTTTCTAACATCGCTACCAAAGGTTTTCTTTAAAAGGTTCCAGATTCAATGTAAAAGGCTGCCTCATGTCTTTTTCATCAGTGTTTTTCCAAGTCTATAAAAAAACTGTTTTGAGCCTCTACATAAGTTTACAGTAAGTCAGAAGTTGACCCTGACTTATGAATATTAAAGAAATTTGCTAGATTTGGGAAGGGGACACAGCAGAATTCTAATTTAGTCTGATTCTGGCAATGTTGAAAATCATTTTTGGAAATGACAAATTAGGCATTTTTAGCATTGGAGAAGCCATAATTGAATTATTAACTGGTTTTCAATTGTTTGGTCTGCCCCATTTGTTCATTAAACGATAAATGCTCTGTTGCAGCGGCACTCCACATTCAGAAAGAATGTTCCTGATGGAATAAGCTTGTTACAACTCATTTCTTTGGGGAGCCACGCATGAAAAATGAATCAAGTTTCAAAATTTAAAAGGGAACAGATGAGGCCAAGAAATGAAGAATTAAGATGATGACTCTCTAAATTCAGGTCTGCATTTCTCACAGATCATTTGTTCTTTATCTGTTTGGGAAGACATGAAATATCTCATGCCTGCCTCCATCTGAGAAAACTTCAAACACTGCCACCTTGCAGGTGGGCTCTATATTTCATGCCATGGCTGCTTTCTCTGTTCTTATCCACCTTCACATCCTACTCCCCACATTGCTGACCAAAAAGAAAACGTCTACAGAAGAATTCCCAGCTATGTTATTGGCAATACCAATCTTGAAGGGGAAAAAAAGAGTAAAAGAAGAAATTAAACCGAGGTAAATGCTTCCTTGAATTTCATTCTGACCAATTATGTGACATTTTTTGATTTTCCTTAAGTGGTGAGGGAAATTCAAGGATAACACAAGTTTTCTCCAAATTGACTCTTGCAAAGGCAGAAAACTCAGCTAAACTTAAAACACATTTTATTCTTTGCCATTTTAGGAGTTGCACTATGCTACATAACAGCCTGTCTCTGCTCACTTTAACACTTGGTTTTGCTCCTCGGCTCCTGAGGAATAAATCAATCACCTGTCTCACAGTTCATGGTGCATGACTGTCATTGATTTCAACTGACTATTGAATATTTTAATGATGGTTGATTACATTTTTATCGCACTAAATCTGAAGAGTAGAGTTGTTTCTAAGTCATGAATACAGTTAGATCAAATAAGGAACATCTGACCATCCCCAGAAAGGAATGTCCATCTTCTCCTATCACAGGTCGAGAAAATGTCTTCAGAAGAAGACTCGAGACAGAAAGCTCCCACTCAAAATGACAGGACTTGGTAGATCCTAATGTAATTGATTTGGGTAGGATCAGGTGGGGGTGAGTCCAATGTGTAGCCACTCCCTTAGGCAAAGCCCCGAGCAGCATTACTTTTCTCAACAAGATCTTCTCAGGCTCTCTTGAGGCAGTACGTGGAGCCGGCCCCTTGTCTGGGCTCTCCTCAGGTTTCTCACCCTTCAGGGTTCCCAGGTGCTTGCTCATACCTGCTATCAAAACAGCCCTCAACAGCTCCATAAACTGGATCCTAAGCTCCATGCAGTTGAGGAGGTCAAGACACGTGGGACCAGTGGTACAGGAATGGAATGGAAATAAAGAGAAAATCAAAATGGGTGAGGGAGGAAGTGACACAGGTATGTTCTTCTGAACACATTTGGGGGTTATTGGACAAGAGATTACTAGTGATGCCTAAACATTCAAAACAACATCTACAGAATGGCCTCACTCTTTAATATACAATTTAAGTTCGTTTAATTTTTTAGTGACTTATAAACAACACAGAGACCGAAGGGTTTTTTGTCAACTCCCCTATTCTCACCAGCAGCAACACCCTCCCATGATACAGAAGAAAATGCTGAAAGTCAGGGGAATTAAGTAACATGATCAAAGGCATACTGTTACTCGTGCATAGAACCAGAATCAGAATCCAAGTTTACTCCAAATCCGTTATTTGTCCAGTCACCCTGAGCACCAGAATCATCACAGCAGCATTTCATAACAGGAATTCCTAAGTCCCACCCCACGCCTGCTAAGTCAGAATAGCCAAGGCCACAGTCCAAGAATCAGGGTTTTTCCAGCCTCTTAAGTGATGCTAGGATGGGCAAACTGAGGAATCGCTATTTCTAATTCATGATTACAGATCATTACTGATTGCCTGGACATGGCTTATTTGCACGACCACATCAGAAGCCTCTTTGAAGGGACCATGCCTTCAGCGCCTCTGAGACCCTTTGTAGTGTCCAGCACAGGGCAGCACAGCATGGTCCCACTGCTGAGCACAGTGTATATGCCTAGTACCTATTTATTAAATGGAATTTTGTTCTGCGTTTTTCTCACTGCTTTTTTAAAAAATAGTTTTTATCCTCATAAAAAGTAGAATTATATTTCAGTAATGTTTTCCCTATGTAAACAAACATGTACTGAGAAGTCTTCATCTTCACCAAATAAGTGGCAGCACAGATTCTAATAAGAACATTTTTATTTTTCCTTAAAAATATATATATACTTCCTCTCTCTGTGGAACAATGGTTCACAGTTCTAAGACTCTCTCTCCTTTTCACAGCTTCTTGGGGGCAAACTCATTCACAGAGGCCGTAGATTACCAGTCTTTTCTGATGATCAATCTCTTTTGCTTATCCTTCTCTCCTGAATATAAATAGGGTCATTATGTTAAGCTGGAATAAAATTATTTTCATGCCCTGACTCAAGGAGAACTTGTTTCCATTAAAGTTTTTCTTCTAAGCAATAAAAATTGGTTATAACATGATGGTTTGCAAAATATATTCCAAGATACCTCAGTTAGTCCAAATGGCATGCACACCGAGATTCTTCCCTTTTCTCCAGGCTATTGTTACCAAGAACAAAACAGTTGTTTTGTGTTATTTTCATATCTCTTTGTTGCTTTGTTCTTGGTTTGGAGATTGGTGCTCATTGACAGAGTCCTGGCCAGATGACCCTGGTCTATTCCTGAGTGATACGTACCCTGTACCCTTAAGTTGCAGCTCAGTGGCCTTAGTAGAAGCCAGGCCTTCCTAGTTTCAGGTAGCCACAAGCCCCAACAGCCTCCAGGTATCACAGCAGTGCGAGGTATGCAAGGCTGGGCCAGGCCCACCTGTAGGTGGTTACCAAGACAGAACAATTTGTGGTGCTACAGGAAAGTTCTTCCAGGGTCCTCATGGTAGAATACTAAGTACATGGCATTGGACCTGGAGTCAGAAGACATGTGTGATCCTCTAATAATGGCTGGCAACATCAGGAAGGGCACGCAGATAAAATCTGTTACTAGAACAATCATCTCTCTCTCAGACTCTTGCGAACACCACCAAAGTCCAAAGAATGGTGCAAAACTGTCTTTTCTTTTCCTATCAATATGTGTCTTGGTTCAGCTGTCCCTTCTATTCCTTTTGCTCCTCCTGGGACTTACCTTTAGTGTCGCACTCCCTCCTCCCAGTGCACCCTGTGGATCAAGCCCTTAGCCCAGGGCAGACAGGTTCCTGGCTCCATTGCAGGTCAGTGAATGTGGATCCTTATGTTCTTCAGACTAGATCACTTGGAAAACAACAAACCCTCCTGCTTATACTAATCACCTCTTACGTAGTAACTTAACAAGTTATTTTGCTAAAAGACTCTCACCTCTTCAATCTTGGTCAGAAGAGATCAGTGTGGTTATCATCTTAAACCGTGCCACAGAAAAAATGTTTGGCCCTTAGCCCCACCAATAGAGGTTTAAATGTAGCTGAGTTTTTCCACTATGCCACACCTACTACATTTAACAATAATAATTATTAAAACAATTAACATTTATTGAGTACTTGGTTTTTGATACCCTTTTAAGTCCTTTATAACATTTTTAAGTCTTATAGCAA
Organism: Saimiri boliviensis; assembly: GCF_048565385.1. NCBI lineage: Eukaryota > Metazoa > Chordata > Mammalia > Primates > Cebidae > Saimiri > Saimiri boliviensis. The sequence goes on from NC_133458.1 coordinate 44,253,257, forward strand.
TACTATGAAATAGATTTTCTAATTATTCAATTTTACTGAAAACAAAAAATTAAAGAGGTTAATTTCTCCAAATTCACAGTATGTGGTGGCACCAGAATTCACACTAGGATGTTGGTCCCCAAGCCCATGTTCTTAACCATTGTATTTGACTATCATCAGATTATCTGTAGCCAGCCAATACTTTTTAAACACATTCAATGGAAGATGTTAATTTGTGAATCCAATATCTAATACTGGGAGTTGTGGTGACTGAAGTTTCCCAGGCTGTGAGGATCAGAGGCATCACCATACCTTTGTCTGTGCAATACAGGCAGGACAGTACAGATCAAAAACACTGGATCCAAAAAGATGAATAAAATGACTTATCAGACACTATTTTATGTTGTAAAAACCATACATTTCTTGGAATAAAGATTATTTATCACTGAGAATGAAATGTATCCACTGTTTAGATAGAAAAGAGAGGAAAATATGATCAGAGCGAAAAGAAAGGAAAGAAACAGGTGGTTTTTCAAAAGAGTTGTTACATCAGATCATCAGTTTCTGAAACAACCTTACAACAAATCATGATGACAAATAATTTTTGCCATACCCTATCAACAGGTCAAAAACGATTGTCCAGTAATTGCAAATTTCAGATTTTAACAATGTTCTGCATGATATGTATCAATTAAAAAAAAAGAGTTTCAGTAAAAATAGTTTTTGAGTGCAAAAATGGATAAGCAAAATGTATTGTGTTTATTTCATTAACTATTTAGTGTTATAAAGTGAATGTTTCATATCCTAGTAAACCCAAATGTTTTTGATCAAGCCAAAATGATAGAATCATAATACATTCTTCAATTTACTAGTAGAATATATTTATATTAAATAAAATATTTTCTAAGACTCATATGCTTTTCAAACTCATTTATTTCACACTGCGTCTTATGTCATATGCTGTGTACCTTACTTTCATTCCTGAAATTAATACAGGTTCCAAATATTCTAATTACATAATTTCCTAGTGTAGTTTAGCAAAGGCCACAAATCTACCAGATTTCTTCCAAATCAATCAGCAGGGTACCAAAGGGGTTTTTTCATGAGAAACAAGGTAAACAAAGCTTATATAATTATATGTAACTATCCATCTCCTTTCTTTATCCTGCACACTTATGTAAGCTCCTCTAGAATGTTTTGCACAGAGTAGGAGCTTAATAAACATTAAATTAATTTGGCTTTCCCTTTTGACCCCAACCCCACATAACTACACTCATGTTTTCAACAGCAAACACTAGACAGCAACTAGCTTTGAGGACCACCCATTGCTGTCCCTGGGAAAATAGAGTCAAAGTCTAATTACCTAAGCAGAATCCCTTCTATTGAAAAGAGCAATCACCTGGTTCCCTTCAACACGTAAAACTCAATGAATTTCTCAGGCTCTCCCAGGCATCTGTAAAGGTGCATGAGTTGTCATGAACCTCATTGACAAAGTGAATTTGTTCTGGTAGCAAAGCTCCTTCTGTAAGAAGTTGTAGTACATGGTCAAGTTCTCTTGCTTTCTGTTGGTTCTCCTCCCTACTCGCCACCCACCAAAAACCCAATTCAAGTTGAAGTGCCCTACCATGAAATAGGGCTGAGACAAGTCCACCCCTTTCTAGTTGCTATTCCCACACCCACTTGCTTTAGAGTTGCTCCCACACTGCTGCAGAAAGAGGGCCCCAGAGCTGGGTTCCCTGACCAGATTATCTGTTGCCTGAAGAAGTGCACTTTCTCAGTTCTTAACCCTGTACACTCCTAGGAAAGTAAGAAGCTCAAGGTGTTAGCAGCTGCTCTCAGAAAATCATTTCTTTAGTTCTGTTCAGAGTCCAGCTGGTTGAGTCGCTTTACGATCATGTTGTTGATTCTCTTAAGATCATCTATGTCTTTTCCTTCAGCTGTTAGTCTTCTGGACACATCATCCATCTTGTTTCCAGTTTGAACTTCAAAACAGAAAACAGACTGTGTTACATTGGTTTCCACTGTGTGCCACTGAAATTCATCAGAGCTCCATGTTGGTGCTCAGCATCAGCTGAATGATACTCTTGACAAAACCCCTGTTCCCACATTCATGCATCCCAGAAGCCCAGGAGAGAAACTGGTGAAGACTGAAGTTGCCTAACCAGTGAATTGTTTTTACATCCTCTTGGTGCCAGCCTAGACTACCTTTGGCAACTTCACATCAATTATGACTAAGAAAGACCTCGCTGTGAGCAACCAAAGGAAACTGTCAGCATGTTTGATTATTCTCCCAGATGTGATTGCTATGTTGCTTTATTTTGAGACCCATTCTCAGGAAAAGGTTTTTGCTCATCACTTCATAAATTACATTCTTTGGATTCCAGCCTATTTTGACTTAAGTCTGCTGGTTCTGAATTACCAGTCCAGAATGAATGTGTAATATTCCCCCTCAGACCAAGCATGAGAAGGTATATTTTCCAAATACACAGAACCTTTGGCAATAAGATACAGAATGGAACACTTTAGAGGTTTGCTTAACAGAGTTAAATTTTCTAAGATAGCTAGAGGAAGGATTTAAGATAATAAACTTGATGTAGCTAACACAAAGTAATTGCCCAATAAAACACACTCTTCTTTATTCACCTCTTCTTTCTGTTTCTCACTTAATATGACTTTGTCCTCAGTAAAAAACACTCAAGGCAAATATAAAATAAATCCTATTTATACAAGTGGAATATAATGATGTTGATAAAGTGCATAGTCTTTGACGTCAAGTGGAGTGTCCTTGAGCCCCAGTTTGGTACTTATTAACAACATGACCTTGGGCACATTAATAGAGCTCTGAAAGCCTCCATTTCACCATTGGTAAAACCAAAATAATAATGAATTTGGCTGGGCACGGTGGCTCATGCCTGTAATCCCAGCACTTTGGGAGACCTCAGATCACCTGAGGTCAGAAGTTCGAGACCAGCCTAGCCAACATGGTGAAACCCTGTCTCTACTAAAAATACAAAAATTAGTTGGGCATGGTGGTACACACCTGTAGTCCCAGATACTTGGGAGGCTGAGGCAGGAGAATCACTGGGAGGTGGTGGTTGCAAGTGAGAAATTAAAGTGCTATAGAAATATTTAATGTACATATTCATGGACTTCTGGCACTGTGGGCTCTGCAGTGAGTTCGTACCCAAGGGACCCTATGCTCAGCCAGGTGGTTCACGTGAGGCATTCCTTCTTCCTCTTTCAGTGTAAGCACTGATCACCAAAAAGCATTGACTTGAGGGTGCAAACTTTCCAGGGGCAAAGTTAAACAACCAGCTGTGAATAAATGCACACAAGTAATAATAATAATAATAATAACCTGTGGTGGTACTTACTTATTAGAAATATCACGAAAAAAACCAGTGCCAGACTGACAATCAGCACAATTAGCAGCCCCACAAAAAACAGACTCCGGCTTCCATTTCCTGAGTTTGTGCCAAGGACAGGGATTTTATCCTCTAGAGCTAATACGAAACAAACAAAAAACAAGGACAAAAACTCCTCAGCACACAGCTTGTCAGCAGAACTGAACAGCGCCCCACTGTTAGACCATGAGTAATGGATACACCCACTTTCCCTCTGACAAGCTAGAAAGTGACTTCTGTTTTAGGAATGTCTTCAGAAAGAGAGAAATTAGTGAATTATTTGCCTTCTTCTCTACTGGTATTCAAGGAATAAGCAGGGTTAACCTATCTCCTTAGACCTATTTGGAAAGTTTTTTGAAGACTGTCTTAACACTGAAGTAGCAGGACACAGATTTTGGGGGGGTGGGGAGAGAATATAGAAGTTAAAGGGTAAGAGTGATAGAAGTTCTATTACCCTTTCCCAAAGTAACCCTGGAGTAAAACAGAGCTGGATGTGCGACACCTATGCTGGGTGGAAGATTCAACTGAATGCTCTGGATTATCTCCCTGGTAACTTCTTTTATTACAGGAATAATCAGTTAAGCCTATATCCATTTAGACAGAAATGGCTCTGACATCTTTTGGTTTCTTAAAGCTGTCTTCTGGGTGGAGATGCTCTGGAAGCAAGGTTCTTTTAAATGTTGTGCAGTTGAACTGAGAATGCGGCTGGGTTTAATTAACAGCTTGGTTTACTGAAACCATGAATTGTCTGCATTTAATCACCATTTTGTAAGGTCTAGTTGCCTAATAACACCCAGGTTAAATTGAATAAGCAACACAGAAACCTGGGGTAGTGGAGATCATTGGATTACTTTTTGCATACTGCATCGAATTGGTCCCACTCATGGTGCCACTTGATTGCAGACAGATGGGTGGTTTATCATGCCTTGTAAGTACAGCCTATGTCATACCCTTCAGCCACTTTTGCTTCATAATCAAAGCAACAGTGTAGGCTGACACTCAAACTTCTACTGTAGTTGAGACTGACTGCAATAAAAACAGATGAAAATTTGCACTTATCATAAATGAAGAAAAAAAGAAGGAACTTAGAAAGGACTCAGACAGCAAATGATAGATATAAAATTGCAACAATCAGTTTAGAGTGCATATGAAACAAATGGCAAGTGGGTAATTAACGCCAGTGTTTGAATGTAAGCATTTAAGTTAGAAAAGATGGTGCTCAGAGTGGTCTGACAGAGCTCATTTATAATACTTAGGAGGCAAGATGCACATTTAGTATTTAGCAGGTTTTATTTTGTTTTCCCCACCCTCTTCTCCTAACCCCTAATTGCATGATTTGTAACTTGTCAGTAGAAAACGAAGTTGACTTTTTCGCCCAACAGAATTTTAATGGTTTTTATAAAACTGGGTGAATGTGTTGAGCATTCTCGCAGCAATCTGCTCTAAAACAACGCTCCTGTGGGAAGTGGTCCCCGTCCCCATCAGTAACCTAGCCATGGCCACTAGAAGAAGGATGAACGAGCCTCCAGGAGTCCAGCTTTGCAGGCTGCACTCCTTTCCCAGGAGAATATTTGAAGACAAGAGTTCTTCCCAGGAGAATATTTGAAGACAAGAGTTCAAATCTTGTGTAAGAACCAAGAAAGCCCATAATCCTGTCAAGTATTCAGAAAACAAAAGCAAAAATTGCCTAACAACAAATAACATTACCAGTGCCAACCTCTTCCTAATGCCCACTCAGCCCCCACCACACCCACACATCCAGTCAGCAGTGGCTATTTTTAGGTAACCTAGAAGCTAAGAAGTGCCGCCCCACCTTCCCCAGCACACATACGGAACAGATGCTGTGATCCGGCTGGACAGAGGTTTAGTTTGTTTAAGTCATTTATGGAATCCACCACATAAAGCTTTCCATCTTCCTGAATGCCACAAGAGCCAGTGTCCTGGGAAGAATGAGTCATTGTCCCTGAAAGAAAACACTGATGTTAAAAACAAAAGGTTGGGCTTGTGAACTCAACTTCACAAAAATCACAGCCAGCAGGAAGCCAGACAGGCCTGTGAAGAACCACCCACAAATACTAGTTTCAACTAAGGGTCTAGAGAACTTTGCTTATCCAGGAGAAAAATATTTCCTTTTATGGACCACTTTGTAATTGTTCTTTTTGCTTTGCTTGCCAGGAAGCTCATAGTCAAATGTGTGGCCCAATTTTACGAGTTATGCATCTGTGTATACCCTGCTTATCTGCAAACACTCTTTTCTTCTCCTCAGATTTCTCAGTTCTGCCTTTATCTTCCCTGGATCTGTTTTTATTTTGTAACTGATTTTTTAATTTTTCTCTTTTATTACATTGTTCATATTCTGGTGAGATGCCTCAAATCCTTTGTGCAAGAAGACTAAGTATAAGTACATAGACAAAATTAAGCTAGTCATCCAGTGGCCGTAAAACATTCTGAAAGAAGAGAATATTGCCATGAACCACTCTAATTGCAGGAGGCTTTAATAGAAAATTGCAATTTTTATAGCCTCCCTCCATATGGCATATAAGTCCTTACTTCACACATTTCCTTTAGCCTTTAGACGCTAAGTGCGAGTCCCCAAGACAACAATCTTAGCAAACTTAGATGCTATAGAGAGGAATCCTGCTAGACTTCAGGACCTCTGAGATCTCTTCCACCTGGATTTCCCTTAGACTGCAGTCACTTATGTAATAAATAGCTTGAGGTTTATTAAATATTAAAGGTAATATTCTCTAATGACAGCACAACTATAAGCAACACTGAAAAGCCTGAAGAGATTAAAAAGTTTTCTAACCCATAAATTAAGGGTTAGAAAAAGGCGGTGGGTTAGAGAAAGCTGTTATCTCTAGCACAACAGAGAACTTGTGGCCATTTAATTGAAAAGGTTCTAGAAAAACAAATTTTAATTACTATAAAAGCTTTTCCTTTTATGGTAATCAAGTCTAATCATGATTGAGGACTTCTGGATCTAGAAAGGGTGTTGCATGTGCTCTAGTCTAGCCCCATCCTTTCCACAAATGATGAAATGGAAACTCAGCGAGGTAGATGCCCGGAATCACACATCTGCCCGGTAGCAGAGCTGGAATCGGGCCTTTTGCTCAGCATTCACTGAGTCTTGCTTTGTGCCACTTTCCTTTTCTATACCCCTTCTTAATCCTCCCTCAAGACTCAGCTCAAACATCACTTCCCCTAAGAAGAGAGAACCAGCCTGTCTTTCCTTGGTGCCTTTGCTGGCTTCTGTACATTCTTCTATCAGAACACCTATAGTATTTTATTGCATTTATTTCCTTGCACCTTTGATTTCCCCAAAAGACTGAAAACTCCTTAGGGTAGGGACCAATCCAATTCTTCAAATGCCCAGTGCCAGGTTTAGAAGTTGGTGACTTACGTTAAGATGGAACACCTGAAATGTTTATTTGGGATTTAAATCTTACTATTTTCGAAAGAATTAGAGGCAGCTAATCATCGGTACATGAACAGAAATAAGACTGAGGATAAAAATCCTCATGTGATGTCTATCTGGATTCTAGTAAAGTCAATGCAGCAAATACTGTGCCTGTGCGTATTTGGCAGTACACTGTTTACTTCCTGTTATTACAAAAATTTCCTTTAAAACTCAACTACAAAATGAAGAGAAATATAGAGTTGGAAGAAACCAAATTCAGGAAAAAAAAAAAAAGGTATACATCTAAATAAGACATGGTGGAAAAAAGTATCAGACATTTTTGAGCAACTTAAACTGTACTCTAAAATACTTTTTTAAAAACAGCAATTTCCCAGTAATACCTAAAACTACTGGTACTTGTGAAAAATGTGCTACCAGGTCCCTAGCTAAGAAAGAGAGCTCAAAAATTCATGACTAAAATTATTTTTTAGAGTTAAAACTAAAAAAGTGTGTTTCACTTATCCTGAAAGTTTAATTAACAAGAACACACAATTCCCTGAGTTTTCAGATAAGATACTGCTGCAGCACTTTGTGGATATTACGGATTTCCAAATATACTGCATAAAGCATTCTTAAGGAAATGACTTGATATGACAATTAAAAATAATTAAAAAGCTGCAGCAAATAGAGTAAAAGGACCTCAGACATCGGTCAGATCTTAACCTTTTGCAGTTATAACCAAGGCCCCAAAATATTGACTAATACATAGTCACAGACTTTAGAACAATTCGTTTAGATGTGTTTTATATTTTATCATCTGTTTATACTAATATTTTATCAAACGAATATTTAACCAGGAATAAAAGTTTTATGTGTCACATCACAGGACCATTGTCCCGCACACAGCTTCTATTTTAGGTGTGGTAACTGAAGCAAGGTTCATTTTTGGATCTCTGACTTAATAGCTTTGAGCCTTAGCTTCCCCTTCAGGAATCTATCTACTGCTGCTTAAATTTCATGCTGAGGCTTAATCAATGTTTACAAAATGGAGACCTAGCTAGAAAATCACAGCCGCAAAAACTGACTTTAAGAGTACAGCTAATAACATCTCCAAATTACTGGCCTTGCTATCAGCTCAAAAGGTGACTCCAAAAGAACTAAGACAACAACCTAGTGAGCCAGGACGTGTTCTGAAAGAAAACGTCTTCTTTAGAATGAAGTCAAAATGTAAATAGATGCTATTCCATTTTTTTTTTTAAATAAACTGCAACATGCAAATAGAAAAACAAAGAAGTAGCAGAGAAAACAGTTGGCTGCTGTTCCAGGGCTCCAAGAGCCGGCAAATGACTAGCAAATGACTCATGAGTCTGCTAGTAAATGGATACAAGATCACATGGCCCTAAAACCAGGCCCCACAGCTGTTTGACACCCCACAGTTGCTATCTTTGGCATCTCAAAATGAGGGCATCTAGGAACAACCAGCAAGGCTGCAGAAGCCAGTGTTACCGGCAATTCTTCATCACACCAACTTGACCCTCCTTTTCAACTCCAGTGTGCAAATTTGCTTATTCACCAAGATTGGCTAAAGCAGCATCCCTTTAATAGAACCCTTTCTTATACCTTGAGTGGAAACATGTAAGTAATTTCATTTTCCTCTGGTTTAGATCACTGCTAACAGCTGGTTCTTTTTGTCATTTAAGCATTCTTTGACTATTTACAAATAAGTATTCTGACAAATAAATTGTCTATGAAAAATTGCCTTGTGCTTTATTTTTTTCCCATGGGTGCTTGGTATCAAACCACAGAAATAACTCACACCAGTATTGCTTGCCATGAAATTGGAATTGTTATAATAGGGCTTAATTCAAAGCTAGTAAGCAGCTTTATGGAGTGAGTCATGGTAATTTGTTCTTTAATTTCATTTCCGAGTCAATGCCTCTTCACATTCAGGAAGTAGTTTTTAAAATCAAGTCTAAATCATTTCTATCAAAAATGAAAAACACAGAGTTCATGCAACAAAAACTTCCCAACTCAAGAATCATAATTCAGTCTCAGTAGAGTAATAGCATGCAAATTACTTACAAAAATGTGAGCTTTGACTGCTAGGTTACCAGAAAACAAAACAAAACAAACAAAAAACGAATTGTTCAGAAGCGACTACAACAGAACTTTTCAACAAATTTTGTAGTTCTTTGCCTTTCTTCAGCATACGGGTGCTCCTATGAGGCCCATAAGCCGTAGCATGAAACTGTTGGTCTATATTTAGTGTTAATTTAGCCAAGCAGTGTAAGATTCCAAATCCTGACTTTTTTCATAATGTCTAAGGTTTTCAGTAAATATATTACTAAAACTATGCTTTAAAAAGAAAAAAAATTCCATGTCCTGATTTAGTTGGTTAAGTGATGAGGCTTTTATTGGACTGAAGTTACTGCCCGTATTTGGCTGAAGCAACTGTGTAAGCTGACACCATATTTCCAGCATTCCTGCCATGGTATGCTCTCATATATAAATGTCCTGTAGCAGGCAGGAGCTGCCACTCTGAAGACTAACTTGCAAACACTCCAGACTAACCAGAGAACTGCAATGAACAGGGACAGAATATGGTTATGACATCATAAACAAGGAAGGCGGCAGGTCAGATGCCTAGCTACAAAAAGTGATTGTGTGTGGGAGAGTTTGTGACTACAGACCCACTGCAGATGAAGGAAGCACTCCATTTCATCAGCCGCCTTTCCTTTACAAAGGCTTTATTCTGTGAGTGTTTTACATCCTCCATTCTCAGGGAAATCGGCCATTTATGTGGTTCCCTCACATACATGCCAAGGAGCTTCTGCCCTCTGCTGTACATAAAAGATACTACAGTGACAAGACCAACTATCCAAGCAGGATACTAACAGTGAGGCTGTAAACAGTTGTGCAATCCAATATCCTCACTTCCATTGCCATGGTTTGACGAACAGTATTCATCTTTGAAACATTTTTCATGTCAGTGAGAAAATACGTGTTCCACAAAATTTTCTTTTTGAGATGGAGTCTTGCTCTGTTGCCCAGGCTGGAGTGCAGTGGTATGATCCCAGCATCACAGTGGTGTGACAGTGTGTGGCAGTGGTGTGACCTCTGCCTCCCAATTCTCCTGCCTCCGCCTCCCACGTAGCTGGCATTGCAGCCATGTGCCACCACGGCTGGTTAATTTTTGCATTTTTAGTAGAGACAGGGTTTCACCATGTTGGTCAGGCTAGTCTTGAACTCCTGACCTCATGATCCACCCACTTCAGCCTCCCAAAGTGCAGGGATTACAGGCATGAGCCACTGCACCCGGCCCCAAATTTTCTTTACACCTATGTCCCATATGGACCTCACTCTGCTTTACGGGAAGGGGAATGTCACTTTTTTTTCTTCATGCTACCTAGTCTAAGAGAGGAAGACAATATAACTAGTGAATAACTAGTAACTTTTATCAGAAACCAATTATACATTAAAAATTTATGCCAAATTTCTCTGAATAAAATGTTCATGTTAGCTATTATACTGTTTTTAAGTAATCTCCCAACTACCTGATCTGCTGTAAGCCATCTATCCTTCGAAGATGTAATAGAAGTAACCACCTCATTTTTGGACATTTACTATTTTTCCTCTCTCCTGTAATCTAACTTTGTGAAATATTAGCCTTTCCTGAAAGAGGAAGAAAATGGAGACTAAAGAATTTAATTGTTAAGGGATACACTGATTGTAAGTGGCAGAGATGAGATTTAAACCCAAACCTGGCATTAAAGTCTGAATTCAACTATACACTAGTGAGGGAGATAAGACTGCCTTTACACCAGTTAAGACTTCTGGAGAGGCACTTAAGAACAAAGCAAGACAACTTACTTCATTTTAACCATAACGTACCTGCAAGGCCACCTTTAAGAAGAGTTTTGGGATCGGGGACAGTGGCTCATGCCTGTAATCCCAGCACTTTGGGAGGCTGAAGCAGGCAGATCACCTGAGGTCAGAAGTTCGAGACCAGCCTGACCAACATGAAGAAACTCTGTCTCTACTAAAAATACAAAACAAGCAAGGCATGGTGGCACATACCTGTTAATCCCAGCTACTCGAAAGGCTGAGGCAGGAGAATCGCTTGAACCCGGAAGCCAGAGGTTGTGGTGAGCCAAGATCCCACCATTGTACCCCAGCCTGGGCAACAAGAGCAAAACTCCATCTCAAAAAAAAAGTTTTGGGTCACAAAAAGAGATATTCTCACATGAAGTGTCTGATCTAGGGACATTCTCAAATATTTCTGACTTTTTCTTTCATGTATTATATCTCAGGGTATCTAATTCACTCCCAGGAAATTCAGTACCCATCAAAGATGAGTCACAGACATTAAATATTTCAAAATGCTTGAGCCTCAAAATAATGAAAGTGGACAAGATTAATCAAGAATCAAGCAAGAAACAACTAGTCTATCACACATCATTTTTCTGCTTTCAAGAAAACACAAGCATTCTTACACATCGAACACCGAACCATCCTTGTCTAGCAGTTACAAGTTTCATGAATAAAGTCACCCTCATATAAATTCAACATGCAGATTAACCCTCTGTATCCTCTTCTTCCAAAAACCCCAGTAAAAAACAGGGGTACAAATTGCAAAACCAGACTAGCACTTTGGGAGGCCAAGGCGGGTGGATCACAAAGTCAGGAGTTCAAGACCAGCCTGGCCAATATGGTGAAACCCCATCTCTACTAAAAATACCTTAAAAAAAAAAAATTAGCCAGGAGCAGTGGTACACACCTTTAATCCCAGCTACTGGGGAGGCTGAGGCAGAAGAATCACTTGAACCCAGGAGGCAGAAGTTCCAGTGAGCCAAGATTGCACCGCTGCACTCCAGCCTGGGTGACAGAGCAAGACTTCAGTCTCACAAAAACAAAACAAAACAAAACAAAACAGAAAAAGTAAAATAGGAAGAAACAATGCTGAAGAGCTCCACAAATGTATTGAACATGGTAAGAAGAGTGGTATCTGCTAGCAGGGTTATCACGGATGAATGACAGTCAGACTGACTGCAAAATTCAAGCAATTTTAGCCAAAAATAAAATGCAATAAACATTGGGAAATTGTCTTAGAGAAATATCCCAGAGAGAAAAATAATAATAATAATAATAATAAGGCTGAAGGCTCAATTTAGGAGCTCCACTATGTCATAAAGTTCCAGAACAAAGAAAATGAGAAGGGGAGAAATCAAGAACTCATTATTTTCCAGGTTGCCAAGCCCACCAAAGCACAGTATCATGCAATCTTAGAACACCAGAAACAAAGAGATTGTGAGAAAACAAAAACTGCAATAGATATCTCAAGATTTTGCAAATAAAGTAATGCCATCAAAATTCTGATTTTGAATATGTCAAAATTTTCAGAAGTTCCAAATTTGATTTTCCACCTAGAATTTCATATGCCACGCAAACTGTCTTTCAGAAATATGATGAAGTTCCAGAATAGCTGACCTTTCATGCACTCATTCCCAACAAGCTACTGAAAGAAGTGCTCCATGTTAACAAAGAAGTAAATTAAGATATGGGATCCAGAAAATGAGGGATCCAATTCAAAGCAAAGAAAAACAAATCCTCACGATTGCTCTCTCAGGATAACTGCTGTCAACTGGATGAGAAACTAGTCCAGATTGAAACAAGTATTGAATCAAGAAAAGTTGTAATAAATTTATTTGGGACCGTTTGGGAAGAATAAATGATGTGCATATAAAGCCAAAAAATAAGACATTTAACTCCAAGACAAAATGTTGCATGAAAATGAAAATGTAAGCACATTAAACTAGTTCACAAGTGAACATACAAGTATGATCACAGTTATGCAAACAAATATTAGAAAGATGTGAAAGGAAAAAAAATTTTTGATGTCTTAATAATTTGACAAATGCCTAAAAAATAAATGGCTATATAATCATATTATTTAGAAACCTGAAACCAGAAACTGAAGGGTGAAAAAACTGAAGGCTGAATGTCTCCTGGGATGGGACTGAGGAATGGAAAAGAAAGAAGCAAGGGGTTTCCCCTTATTAGCTTTGTAGTACCATCAAACTATGTTCAAGCTGGGCACGGTGGCTCATGCCTGTAATCCCAACACTTTGGGAGACCGAGGCAGGATCATTTGAGGTCAGGAGTTCGAGACCTGCCTAGCCAACATAGTGAAACCCCATCACCACTAAAAATATAAAACATTAGCCAGGTGTGGTGGCACACACCTGTAATCCCAGCAACTCAGAAGGCTGAGGCAGGAGAATCGTTTGGACCCAGGAGGCAGAGGATGCAGTGAGCTGATTGCGCTACTGCACTCCAGCCTCAGCAAGAGTAAGACTGTCTCAAAAGCAAAAGCCTATGTTCATATTCAAAAATTCATTTAAAATTACATATACATACATATGTGCAATTGCATATTTAGAATAAACTACCATTTGCAGTCTCTTTTCCATGGTCCTAATCTATTTGGAATATAACCAAGTAACAACATACAACTTCTAGATTCCAAATGTTTTCCATTGCACTGTAACTAGGGGATGGAACTCAGCAACAGTGACTCCATAAGCCAGCAAATGATTTTCACCAAGAAGGAGCACCAGACTTCGTTGCAATGTGGGAGAGGAACACTAGTTTGGAAAAAAGACCTTAAATGATTTTGAAACTTCTCTCTGCAGTGTACATGCTTCCATAGCCCTCACTGTGATCTATAGCAAGAGCAAGGAAGAAACAAGTCTATGGATTTGAAATGGCACGTTGCTCGTACTATACCTTTAAAAGTTTATTAAATGTTAATGTGTTGTCAAAATGCCTTTCATAAAAAGGAAGAAATATACCTCATGGGGCAAACAAGCAGCAATATTCTTTTTTCTGTTTTGCTTTTGAGACAGGGTCTCACTTGTCACCCAGGCTGCAGTCCAATGGCACAATCACGGCTCACTGCAGCTTTGACCTCCTGCTTGCCTCAGCACCCAAGTAGATAAGAGTACAGGCACACACCTCCACACTCAGTTTTTAAATTTCTGGTAGAGACAGGGTCTCACTGTTGTTCAGGCCGATCTCAAACTGGGCTCAAGTCATCCTCCTGTCTCAGCCTCCCAAACTGCTATGATTACAGGTAACAAGCAGCAATATTCTTGAAAGTCAGAAACCATAATCTCAATTACATATTGCTATATTCTTTTCAACTGCTTTAATGTTTGCAAATATACACATAAAGCTTTGTCTCTCCGCCCACCTGGCCTAGTCAACTTAAACTCTGTACCTTGAAGCCATAAATAAAGTTTCTTCTATTAGAAAAGAAGCACTTTCCATGTGAAAAAAAAACTTTATTTCAAAGTAAAATGTAAAGTCTCATACAGCAGATAAAATCAATGTTACTGCTCTCAGAGGTTAAGATTAGCAACCTTTCTGGCATATGCTAACTCATTATGAACTCCCAATAGCTCAACTGTGCGGCTTTTAAGCACGGCTGTAAGGTCTCATGGTATAATTCCTTTTGTTGATGCCAGTGACAAAATTTTAAAAGCTACATTCCATTCAAAATTAAAAATACAGCAGCGTTTCCAGAGGAACTAGATCCCAAAATTGTACCTAGAACTCTTGTCTAAGACAGTAAGTTAAATATATATCATTACAGTAAATCAGTATTTTTGACAACCACAGTGTAAGAAATTAAACTTTGGCTAATAGTTTTTCCCATCATGAAATCAAAGTTTTTTTTGATGTCTTCATAAATAAAATATGACAAAACATTACAAACACTTTATACATGTTTACTGATTTACAGAGAATAATAATCAGAACTCACCAGTTTCAACACTGTACATTAAATTATAAGCAATGTAACCCTTACTACAAAAGTTATCTATGTTAATCCAAGATAAAAACTGTCTTTAGAGTTTAAATACATTGAAATAGAAAAAAAATAGAAATTAGAAAATAGTCTTCAAGTTCTGAAAATCTAGAAGAATTCTCCAACATCTGCTCTCTTATCTCGACATTTGCTTCTAGCTTTGGTTCGAGCTTTGAAGGCTGCAGAGTTATATAAATGCTGAAATGAAGAAAAGGAAAAACATGTATTAGTAAGACTTAAGATATTCTTATAAAACAGAAAAAGGGTAAAAAGTCACAAAGAAAAGAAATGAACTAATCTGACCCTATATACATTTAAATATGGCAGAGTGCAGTGGCTCACGCCTGTAATCCCAGCACTGTGGGAGGCCAAGGCAGGTGAATTACTTGAGGTCAGAAGCTGAGACAGGCCTGACCAACATGGTGAAACTCCATCTCTACTAAAAATACACAAACTAGCCAGGCATGGTGGCGGGCGCCTGTAATCCCAACTACTAAGGAGGCTGAGGCAGAAGAATTGCTTGAACCTGGGAGGTGGAGGTTGCAGTGAGCCGAAATAGTGCCATTGCACTCCAGCCTGGGAAACAAGAGAAACTCCACCACAAAAAACAAAAAACAAAAAAATAAAACAAAAACACACATTTAAATGTTTATAAAACACATACACAAAGAACGAAGGAGAAAAACAAAGAGTTCATGGCTATTCCTTATTTAGAAAAGTCCTAATGAAATTGTAAAACACCAAGAAAATAAGACAATTTCAAACAACAACAATGAAAAAAGAACATCAACGTTTAGTTTGATCCAAGAAAAGACAAATAACTAATGTGGAAAACAGTCCTACTTGGTTGTCAATTAAAACAACAAGGGAAAAAGTGATGAGGTATCATTTTAATAACAATTAAATAAACAAATGTTTATAATTATAAAACTCAAAGGTGTCAAATCTTGGTGTAACAGCTACATGCCTTCATTCCTTGCTGGAGACAATTTAAATACTGTCTCCAATATTAGAATAACTTTGGGAGGTAATTTGCCAATACATTATGCAGGGGATTTCTTCGAAAAAATATTTCAAAAGAGAAAAATATGTAAAAATATTAGTATGTCTTAAAAAACTCA
Source organism: Saimiri boliviensis (assembly GCF_048565385.1). Classification (NCBI taxonomy): domain Eukaryota; kingdom Metazoa; phylum Chordata; class Mammalia; order Primates; family Cebidae; genus Saimiri; species Saimiri boliviensis. Next base: position 44,269,031 of record NC_133458.1, read on the forward strand.
AAATACCATACAACAAACAATTGCGCAGATATAAAACTGATAAAATATCCAGGTTCTATAAAAATATAATTAAACAACTTCACACCCACCAGAATGGCTATGATTAAAATTATTATTAGTGAAGATGTGGAGAAACTGGAACCTTTACACACTGCTGATGGGAATGCGAACTGGTATAGCAGCTATGGAAAACAGTTTGGTGGTTTCCGAGAAAGTTAAATGTAAAATCACCATCTGAGCCAGCACAATTCCACTCCTACGTAATACCTCCCAAAATTGAAAAGAGCCTTTAAAAAAAAAAAAAACTTGTATGTGAATGCTCACAGCAACACCATTCACAATGGCCAAAAGATGGAAACAGCCCAAATGTCCATCAACTGTTAAATGGATAAACAAAATACAGTATATATCCACAAAATGCAATATCATTCTGCCACAAAAAAAAGAATAAAGCTCTCTGATACATGCTACCACATGGATGAACTTCCAAAACATTATGCTAAATGAAAAAAGCCAGACACAAAAGGTTGCATGCTATGTAACTCCATTTACATGAAATCTCCAGAAAAAGTAAATCTTTTTCATATTAATCAGATAAATCAGAAAGCAGATTAGTGGTTACCAGTAGCTGGGGGTAGCAGAAGGTAAGTGACTGCTAATTAAGAGGAGGTTTACTTTTGAGGTGACAATGTTTTAGAACTAGACAAAGTTGTACAATATCATGAATGTAGTAAATGCCACTGAATTGTACACTTTAAAACAGTCTGCTATGTGAATTTCACCTCAAGGAAAAAAATACATATAATAAAGGATTTTTGAAATGTAGGCTAGGTGTGTTAGCTCAGGCCTGTAATCCCAGCACTTTGGGAGGCCAAGGTGGGCAGATCACCTGAGGTCAGGAGTTCCAGACTAGCCTGGTCAATATAGTGAAATTCCATCTCTACTAAAAATACAGAAGTTAGCTGGGCGTGGTGGGCCACACCTATAATCCCAACTGCTCAGGAGGCTGAGGCAGGAAAATCGCTTGAATCTGGGAGGCGGAGGTTGCAGTGAGCAGAGATTATGCCCCTGTGCTCCAACCTGGGCAACAGAGTGAGACTCTGTCTCAAAATAAAAAAAAAGAAATGTTAAATAAAAATGTTATTAATTACTATTTAATGCTACAATCTCTTTTAAGTTTCTTCATTTGTAAAATAAGTCTGGTACTTCACTTAGTAGACTACTATCTGATACAAAAGGACTATGTAAATACTTAAATATAAAAACTTTATAGAATAAAAAGAAACAAAAAATGAACATCATTCCTATGTTAAGATAGGATTATAGGTAAAATACATACATGTATATTAAATTTTAATGTATTGTCAAAATGCCTTTCATAAAATAAAATATACCTCATGGGGCAGATAAGCAGCAATATTTTTTCTGTTTTGCTTTTGAGACAAGGTCTCACCCTTATCACCCAGGCTAACATATATATATCTATATATCCCATACTCTAAATGCTTTCTACACCTTTAGTACAGCTATTCTGTGTGAAGCATCATGAAAAACTAAAACTCCATATATAGGTAGACACAGTTAAGTTGCTGACACCAGAGGAATCAAAGCTTTGGCCCACTTAGTTTTATAAAAAATAAAAATAAAACCTACCCTTTCAAAACGAGAAATCTTCATCGTTTTAAGTGTTGCAGCATCAAGCATCACTGGGGGTCCAAGTTCAAATACATTTCGAAGGAATTCATTTGACTTATGTGAAAGAAAAAGGTGGTAAGGCTCAGTATTAAACATTATAGCTCTTTTTCGCTAGAGTGACTCTGATTAACGGAAGTTATGTGGAACCTACAAATATAAACTTGGATCACTTATTTTCTGTTTCTCAGACTGAGAACAAACTGTTTTCCAATGCCCTGAATCCAAGAAAGCTATGTCAAGCTATTTGCTTTCATACAGACATCGGTAACAGTCCACCCGACTTGCCCAACACAAAGAAAAAAAAAGGAACAGTTTCGGGTTTATTCAATTCTACTTTCAAAAACAAGTTTACTGTTTTCTGATATGTGGAAACATACTGAATAACTAATTAATCCAAAAGCCAATTAAGTGGGCTACATTCACGACTGCTCCCTAATTTAAAAGCAAATTCGTAGAAAGGATGACACTTACCTGCAGGTGGTACTGCATCCCTGATCCAAGAACCTCCTTAAAGGTGTCATAGGTGTGTTTTTTTACCCAGCAATCAATATACATGCGTTCAGGACCAAATTTAACGGTTTCTGTTGGAAAATCCCGTTCCTAACCAATGGAAGAACCAAAATTACCAAAAACACTAAAATGGCCCACATCATGTAAACACAAACAGTCATATACATGCTGACATAAATGAATAATACAGCTGAAATGGATACTGCCATACCTCAGATGTGGACAAACTAATAACTGCCATCCTATATATAAGGGTGTGGAATTTGTCTAGCTTTTATAGACTTAAAGACACAACTGAGTTTCAATAACTATTAAGGCAAAACTACGCTGTTGAGAACACTTAAATTTCAACAGCTCTCAACAAACTTAAAAAAAGGTCAGGTGCTTATACTGGTCTAGGATGGGAGAGGGAAGAAGGTTGCAGAACAGTCAGGAAAACAAAATGGCACCACAAACGGGGTGAAATGACGGGCAGCAGAGATCCAGGGAAGAAAGTGAAGGTAAATGGGGTTAACTGACCAAGCAAAAAGGAAAGGTCCAGCAACCAGAGGGTTCCAAGAGGTCTCAGGCTAGGTTTATAAGATAAGAGGTAACACTAGAATCGAAGATTTTAGTGATGGAACAATTCTGTCAGAAGACATTTCTAAGGTATAACCATGGGAGTTTGCAGCCCAGATGACATGGAAATAAAAGTCAGATGGATTTAAAAAAAAAGTCAGCGGGAACAGTGGCAGAACTTGTTAACGCTGGCAGAACTTGTTAAGAAAGAAACTAGCTCCTTAATTCTTCGGTAAATCATGAATATGTCAGAGTAACCAGGAAGGGAGGAGGAGCTGACTGCCACAGGGAGAGGAGAAAGGAGTTGGAACTTGAAGGACAAAACCACTCCACCTGCCCTCAGCCCCTTCTCACTCAGCAGACACAGTATATAATGCAATAGAAAGAAAAGAATGAAAACTCTATACTTAAGATGGACATGCAACTTGCAGGCTTGTGATTTCATCAAGTAACTTAACCTTGTTGAGTCTGTTCCCTTGCCTGTAAAATGAGGCTGTCTTTACCTAGACTGCATGAGGAATATTAGAGGTGTAAGAGAGGACATGCATTTGAGGCAAACACAGTGACATACGAGCTCAAAACAACAATAGAGTCCTCTTAATTTCAATCTTCTTTATTTCAGAAAACATTAGGGCACCAGGAAAGAACTATTTCCCACCAACCCTCTATTAACGTCATCAGCATCCTTCCCTATACCCCCTCTGCTGTTGGTAACAGACAGACCTCCGACCCTCCACAATTCAAGGTTAATCCCAATCTTTCTCATATATAGTCAACCCTCCATATCTGGTTGGTTCTGCATCATGGATTCAACCAACCACGTATTGAAAATATTCAGAAAAAAACTGCAACTATATTGAACATTTACAGACTATTCTTTTCATTATTCTCTAAATAATAAAGTATAACAACTATTTTCATAGCACTTACATTGTATTAGGTATTACAAGTAATCTACAGATGATTTAATGCATACATGCATAGGTTATATGCAAATACTATGCCATTTTATTTATTTATTTATTTATTTATTTATTTATTTATTTATTTAGAGATGGGGTTTCACCATGTCGGCCAGGCTGGTCTTGAACTCCTGACCTCAGTTGATCCACCCGCCTCGGCCTCCCAAAGTGCTGGGATTACAGGCATAAGCCACCACACCCAGCCAAATTACTATGCCGTTTTATATCAGAGACTTGAATACTCAAATTTTGGTATCGGGGCTGGGGGGTGGTCCTAGAACCAATGCCCCATGGATACTAAGGAACAGACTACATTTTCAGATGCTCCTTTCTCCACTGGTTCCTTCTTCATAAATCATCTCTAGTATTTAGAACAAAACAAAACAACAATTCTTCCCACAACCAGCACTACATTCCAGCTATCAACACTCTTCCCCTTTCCATTACTGCCATGCTTTTTAAAATAGTCAAGACATGCCATCTTCACTTATTCACCTCTCACTTCTCAATCTATTTCAGTCTGGCTTTTCCCCCATCACTCCACTGAAGCTACTCTTAGAAAGGTCACCAATGATCTAATCGACAGACCTAAGTGAAACTGGTTACTCTCTCGCTTGACCTATCTGTATGTAGCATTTGGACATGCTCAAAGAGCACAGAACAGTGGGTTCAAATTTCAACTCTACTACTTAACTATTCTTTAACTATTCCCTTGGTCCCCATTTCTCCTTCAAAAGGAGACAATTCCACTGCTTAAGAGGTATAATGAAATAAGATAACTGTATAGCAAAGCACCTAACATATTAAGTGCTTGCTGATTTAAGCAATGCATGAGCCTCAAGGTTTTAAATGAAAAGAAATGGTGTGGCAGCCACTACCAAACCTAACATGCTTACATCTCCTTTGTGGCAGTAGAACAACCTTCATTTAAAAGACCCATCAGGAAACTGGGTGCTCCAGAAAAAGCTAGGTTCCAGTGGGAAAAAGAAAAAGAGAAACAAGAATCCTTAGCAAGGCCCAGAGGATACGTCTTTCTTGGGCAGGTGCATTGAAGCAGAGGCTGGAGGGACAAGGAAGATCCTGAGATGAAGAAAAGTGGGCAGGCAGATAGATAACTATGGGATAGGAATGGCCTCCATTTAACAGAGCCTGAGAAATTCACAAGAGGCTGTTAATGCTGGTGTAAGCTGAAATGTCACTTGTGTCTTCCTCTGAATAATCAGTAATGAGTGCTATGGCTGGCCTGGTTTGAGGGGCTTGTCAATGGACAGGAACCTTTCAATCACCAGGTTCTGGTGACCCTTACAATCTACTACTTAAAGAAGACGCATTAGGGCAGAGAACCCGAAATCAGGTCAGGTCCACCCAGAAAATATAGGACATGACATCGTATCTTTGGAGACTACAGTATCTTAAAAAAATATATAGGAATAGTTTATAGTTACTTAAAGAAAATGGCTTACTTTAGAGATACAACCACACTAATTATAAGACTAATTTCAATTCTTGATATTTGCTAAAGTTGGGAGGTTTTTTGCTTTTTAATCTATAAAATCCAGAGTAAATATAAAATACTATTATAATGTGATAAGAGTCAGCATTCTCAAAAAAAATAAAAATAAAAATAAAAAAATTAGGCCAGGCGCGGTGGCTCAAGCCTGTAATCCCAGCACTTTGGGAGGCCGAGGCGGGTGGATCACGAGGTCGAGAGATTGAGACCATCCTGGTGAACATGGTGAAACCCCGTCTCTACTAAAAATACAAAACATTAGCTGGGCATTGTGGCACGTGCCTGTAATCCCAGCTACTCTGGAGGCCGAGGCAGGAGAATTGCTTGAACCCAGGAGGCGGAGGTTGCGGTGAGCCGAGATCGCGCCATTGCACTCCAGCCTGGGTAACAAGAGCGAAACTCCGTCTCAAAAAAAAAAAAAAAAAAAAGAGTCAGCATTAACCAAAGTATGTAGATCCGAAAGGATCTAATTTGTATCCTAGATTTTACTTTTCTAAAAATAGATTAAAATTAAGAAAGTAGGATACATATAAGAATTCACTGGAACATATTAAAATTGGATCTGGAGTGGGGCCTCACCATTTTCAGTTTAAATTCCCATTTTAAATTTTCACACACACATCAAGTTGAATGACATTCTGATGATATACTTACTCTTAAAACAACTGCTATATCAAACAGCAATAATCTAAGAAACATGTCCTTTAAATCCAAGAAATATTTTACCTAGCCAACCAAAAACAATTACTAAAAGTTTTCAGTTTTCTCCACTGAGACTTTTATCCTGTAGTTCATTCTAGCCATGCATTCTAAACTAATTTATTTGCCATATAAATTGAAACAGGTTTGAGGACAGAAGAAATTCCAGCATTAGATAATGATTTTAAGTGGCCTTGTCAAAATGCTGGGTTTCATTATTTCAGTTTTTAGCCTCCAGCTTTCCTAGAAAGATCACAAAGATCTCTGTTTAAAGACAATGAGGCTGAGTTGAAGTCTGAGGAGTAGGCAGTAATTTATTACATTCATAAAAAACACTGTACACTAAGAATGTATTTAAGCACCATTGTTTAAATGAAAAATACACCAAGGTCAAATACATTTCTATCACTATGGGTCTTTTTATTTAAAAGAAAAAAAAACTAAACAAAAAAAAAGTATCTTTATAGATCAGCATTAATTTTCCTTTGTTTGAAAAAAAAGTCTTCACTTATATTGTTAAAATACTGCTATGACGTAAAATGACAAATTATTTCCAAAGGTGAAATTCAATCAACAAAAGGACCCAATTGTTAAGTTTAGCTTGAAACAATCCAATTTCAAAATGAGACGCTATTACAGCATTTAAGAAGCCTACCTCCACTGCCCTCAGGACATCTCTGAAAACTGACCGCTGCTTTCTCTTGTCCACTTTGGCCCGGTGCTTATTTCCATCTGTTGCCAAGGCCCTAAGCATTTGCGTCAAAGACTCCATGTCTTCATAAAAAAAGTCCTGTTCAAAAAAAGCAATTTTGTTTCCTTTATTATTGTTTTTCTTTTCCAACCTCATATAGAGCTAACAAAGAACAGTGTACCTTTGGAAAATACCCAGTTGCACAGAGCATTGCTCAATTCCTCAAGGTGTTTAGGGACTAGGCACACACACACATATTTTCATGTAAAAATTTAACCCAGAAATGCTGACTACAAGATGATGTATTAGAGCAAAAGAATTAATATTTCCAAGTATATGTATCCAACAAATACTGTGTTCCTACCATATATAAGACATCCCTGGCATTTCAAAGTTCAGTAAGAGACAGATACCAATATAGCTTTTACCCTTTGACTCTCCAATTCCCAAACCAAATATTCACAGAATTCCAATTATTCTTACCCCAAAGGTGTAAAGCTACTATTAGTGCTTTTAAAGCACCTACTTCATAATTTACTGCCATATTTCAAATAACTAATACAGCACATAATTCAGGTGATTAAATTATTTAAGGCAAGAACAAGGTTTAATCCTTTTTGTGGGGGGCAGCTACAAAATGTACTGAAATTTGCTATAACCTTAAGCAGATTACAGGCTTCCTTGTCACAGTCAACGTGGCTATGCATTTAAGAAGTCTCTTTATTTGTGGTGTTTTTATTCCCTAACTCCATTTTACAACCACACTAAAAA